>NC_041384.1:749640152-749649792 GCF_002162155.2 Triticum dicoccoides
CCCTCTCTCTCCCCTGCTCTCGAATTCTCTTCTTCTGCTTGAACAGTCTGATGAAGGGGGAATGGGCAGCACCATGGGTGAACGGGCAGACCACAAACAAAACAGCAAGCCCCGTAAACAAATAACCATAGGACAATGCACGAATCGCTGCGCGACAGCGCAAGGATCAGACTGGCACAAAATCTAACTGAAAAAAAATTGTTTTCAGTCGGATGAAAATCCGCAAAACCGACCAAATTGTATAAAACAGTACACATCGATATCCTTACATACCAAATAGTTCTCAGAAACTATTGGACAAAGATAGACAGTCGACAAGAGTATACGGCCGTGGCACCAAGCCACCCAAGCGTCTGGTGGCGCGTTCCATGCGCCCAAGTCTAGGATGATAGGCTCCAATGTTTGAATACTCACTCTCTTCAAAATCAAAGCTTAAGTAGATGGTGTCAGCACAAATGGATCCGGAGGGGAAAATCCCCAGAGACACTGACAGAGAGCTATTATTCATGCCCATGAACACTGCACGCCCTGCACCGCCGCCCAAGCTCTTGACAAGGAATAGCATCCCGGCGTTCAAATCCACTCGATACGTGTCGCACATCCAACTCTTGTTTTTCCTGGGCAACACAAACTCACGTGCTCGACGGTGCACTAGCACTAGCTCCCCACAATTGTTCACCAGGTGCATGCAATGCACATTGTGCCGGACATCTATATTCAGCTTGTAAGCCACATGCAGCCGTGGTGGCTGATCTGCTCCCGTTTCGAGCACCATGATGCCTTGTACTGTAACACAGTAAAAGCGGCCTGCCAGCATTAAGGGCATCTCCAGCCGTTGGAGCCCCCCAGGACAATCGCCGGACCAAAAAAAGCACGTCCTGGGGGGCAAAATGCTTCCGCCGGGGGGAGGGCGAGTACGTTTTTCCAGTCGTGGGTGCCCTCGAGACAATCGCCGTGGCTTCCCCCAGGACAATCGTCAAGAAAAAGGACGCATGGGGGAATAGGATTGATCGTTGCTTCCGCCGGCGCCCCCAACAGCCCCCCGATGCGCTGGGTTTGGCCTGGGTTCGCCGGCGCTTTTTTGAGGTCGTGGGGGTGCTTGGGGGGCTCGGCTGGGCCGATTTTTGGCCTTTTTACGTCGCTGGCGAAGAAAAAGGGCTCCTGGGGGGGCGCTCGGGGAGGCGGCTGGAGATGCCCTAAGGGTGTTGTTCCCAGCAAACTGCCTTGGTAGTTTAGATCCAGCACCGTCCAATGGTCGTCACCGGGCTTAGCCATGCCAAGCATGACCAGCTGGTTAAAGCAAAGCACCACCGTCGAATCATCACTGGCAATGCCGGATCTGCACGCTGTGAATTTCCTTTCTAGATAGTCACAATGAACCGAGCGCGGAAGGTCGCGCTGAGCATGTCGAGGTAGCAAGGTGGTGATTGGCGGGAGGTCTGTGAGGAGGTGGCGTGTGAGCGGGTTCAGGAGGCGGATGCTGGTGCGCTGCGGATCGTGGAGCAGAACGAGGAGGCCCTCAGGGGTGTAGGCGACCACGACGTGGTCATGGAGCTCCGGGACGTCTACCTGGATGCACGCGCCGGTGGATGTGTTGAGGAAGGAGCGGGGGCTGGGCGCGGCGCGTTCGTCCCGGAGCATGGTCCACCGCCGGGGATGGAACCGGCGGTCGAGGACGCTGTGCGCGCGCGGGTGCGCTGAGCACCGCCTCCACGGGCGGCACACGGCGCGGAAACGGACATAGTCGGCGACGTCGTAGGCAAGGACGCGGTCGGCGATGAGCCCTGTCGGCCCGCCCGATAGATCCGCCCAGTCACGGGATGCATTCATCAGATCGGAGTGCGGTGAAGAGGAGCAACGACACCTTGGCTTGGAGTCGCACCCAAGATCAGGCAAGCGGAGAGGATGGGATCGTGATTTGGAAGGCGTAAGTGATGGGGATCGCGCCGCCGGCAGCGTCGGAGGAGTAGATGGGGCAGACTGCTAGAGGGTTTGCGTTTTTCTTTTCTTTTACCGATTTCTCGCGATCGAAAAAATCGTTCTGGGGCAGATTGCCGTCTTTCTCGACGGCAGCGGTTCCCTGGTTTCCCGCGTTCGGCAGCGGCTCGATCAATCAAAATCGCTCGGGAGCGGAAGCGTCTAAAATCGGAACATTCTTCCGTAAAAAAAAAAACTTATCAGGTGGACAATCTTCCGTATTATTTACACCTCCGTAGAGCTTGCAATTGCGGGATCAATCGAGGAATTCCCATTGTTATGTTTCTAGCGCACCTACACTTCGGCAAAATATTGTATGGATACTTGAGCCATTGTTTACGATTATGTTGGGCGGAGCCGCGTACAGAATTTTACTCAAAGTAGACTTCGTGCTACGTATGCCACCGTCATAGTCTTCCCGAGAGGGTTACAACTCATGACAACTAAAGGTTACCCTATGGATGCGGCCTCTCGATGGGTTCTCCGTAATTCCCTAGTTAATTGCAAAGGTTAGGAGCAAGAGGCTTTTACTATCACCTCGAATTACCCCTACACCTTAGCCCATTACAATGACAGTGATATATTCAGGACCATAAGGCACAAATGCTGAGTGGGGCCACTTCACAACATTCACGAAGTTATTAAACCGAGCATTCAAAAGGGAATCTCATATCCAAAAATAACGTTTGAAATCTTACATATACCAAGGCTCATCCACATCCCCTAGAACTAGGGTTCTACTCGCATATGGGGAAGAAAAACATCATAACCATAGCGATGGAATACATGGATGGATGATTCATATAACATAGAAGACGATCCGCTACGGTTCTTGATGTTACAACAAGATTCATTGGATGATGATGATGATGATGATGATGACGACGACGATGATAGTGGTGATGATTTTGAAGCCCCGTGCACGTGGTGAGCTAGCAGAAAGGACGAGCGGCCGGAGCACGGGTAAGTCTTTAGCGGCGGCGGCTACTCGTTTATTGATCTCCGTCAGTGGTTCAAACTAAAGTGAGGCATACATAGAGCTACTGTTGTTGGGTACTCTTCTGTTGGCTAAAGGTGTTGGCCTTGGAATGATCATTTTCTCCCGTAGCTCTACTGTAGAGTGAAATTATGTGGCTTCTTTGTAGGGTTTGATCTGCGATCTCGATATCTAGTGGTGGCCTCATTGACCTAAACATAGCAGGAGTTTGCTCTTGTCTTGGTTTTATTTTGTTATGGTCACCATTGATGAACAAATCATCTGCAGTTTGAAACTAGTTCGGATCCAGAACACTGGTTTTATCCTTTAGCTATTTTGGTTCAAAAAGTACCGGCTTGATTAGTTGCAGTTCGTATGGTACTTTATTGAACACTTATTGAATTATCTCACTGGAAAGGGCCTACCCAAGCTAAGGAGAGCAGGGCTATAGCCTATAGGAGCTTGCACCTGTCTTGGTGCTATTTTTGGTACTGTCACCGTCAATGAACTAGAGTCCATTTGCAGTCTGAAACTAGTTTGGATGAACACTGATATATGTAGTATTTTTGGTTGAGAAAGCACCAGCATGATAGGGCAGTGGAGTTGTAATTCTTGAGTGACACACTATGACTGACCGCATTATGGATTTTTTTGTTGAACACGTTATACCAATGCCTCTTCACTATTTCATATCTAACCATCTACTTATTTTGATGTCCTTCATAACAGAATTTACCCAGAAACATCCTTTTAGCACATAATGGCATGGCAAAAGGAATTTCTTTGTAGGCAATCAACCATACATGTACTGAGAATGATAAACATCATCGTTCTTGTTGTTTTTTTAGAAAAGGAGGATGACCCCCGGCCTCTGCATCTGAGAGATGCATACGGCCACTTTATTGATTATTCTCGAGGATCTTACAAAGTATTACAACAATGTGCCTGAATCCACCATCTTGGCAACATATGCCGCTACTCCTATCCAAAATGATGAAGGGGTGCTAGCTGGGCCACTACCCAAACCACTCACCTAAGCCTAACATCAAAAGCCGGAAGCCGAAACTCATTCGGAAGCCCCAGCCGAGCCACATACCGGGTCTGGGGCATAATCCGGTCAGACACACTCGTGTGTCGTCGCCGCCATCTTCCACAGGTCTTCAGATCATATTGAGGCTTCTAACTTGTCTGGCCACTCTGCCATCGACGTCATCATGACGCCAGACAGCAACCTCCTCCTGCGCGAGCCCATCTCCGCACGTCGGACGCCGAGTCTCCATAGCGTCATGCCATCGATCTCAGCCGCCATCAAAGTTTGGGATGAAACACCGCTCCACCATCCCTCCAGCCAGCACTTGCTCCAAGACAATGCCCCTAGAAGGGAAAGCGATAGAATCATCGTTCTTGTTGTTGCCTGCTATAGGTGCCAATTGGTCTGCTGCAGGGCAGGGGTGACACATCACTACTAGGGAAAAGGCTAGCAGCAGCGCGGGTTTTAGGCCTATCAGCAGCGCGGGTACCCGCGCTATCAATAAGGCGCTACAGCTAACGTATAGCAGTAGCGCTGGTCCACCCGCGCTACAGCTACACAAGTGTTGCAGCAGCGCGCCTAAAGGAACCTCGCTGCTGCTAATAGCTATAGCGCGCTTCCCTTGTGCGCGCTACTGCTACAACCGCGCTGCTGCTAACTTTTCTCCACTCGCTACTGCTAATTTCAGTAGTTTTTTGTTTTTTTCGGCATATTTGTTTTGTATTTGAACAGGCTTTATAGAAGAATCTTTAGCACATACAAATGTCATCATGATACACATATAAATGCTTGCGAGACCACAAATGTAATCATAGCATATACATACAAATAGTCTCGTCATAATCATCATCCAACACAAAGTGGTATCTTGTCATCATCTCGAAAATAGCGATACATGCAAGTCTCAAATACTTGCAACTACAACGTCATCCATCTAAACAAAGATATACGCGAGAAGAGCTATCACTATGAGTGAGAGCGGAACTATGCAGTACATGAGATGGCGGTTACGAGTCCTCTCTCGCGCTAGCGTGAACCTCAAGTAACTAGCTTTTTCTTCTTGTCTGCTTTTGAAGCCTTTATGGCTGGCGTCCGAGAACCCATTCACTTGCGCCTGACACTCATGCCACTCGTTGTACACCCCCAGAACCTTCCCTTTGTACACGACATAGCAGTTCCATCTCGCCATCAAGAAACTAGGTACCTATTAGAGATGCATGTTCATGAAGAGGATGTACAATCATATATATGCAACAAAATATACTAGAGAACACCGAAAAAGAAAGGGTTAGCAACTAGATGCAACATACAGTGCGCAAATTAATTAACTAGAGGTACGCAGGTCATCATACGCAAACTAACAAAGTAGCGTTACGCAAGTTCGGCAGGGATCGTGGACATCACAAAGTTGCGTCACTAGAAATACTATACAAGTTCCACCGACACATATCATCATCATCGACATCATAAATCACTAGAAGTTCCATCCTTCCATATCATCGAGGATGGACCCTAGCTTCTTGAACGTCGTGAGGTCTAGACGTTGCATGCCTATGCGAGTTCGGACGTCAGCTCGCGATATAGGGCCGTGGTGGAACATCCCCTTCTCATCGACGACTTCTTTCATGATGATCATCGCAATGTCGCTTTGGATGCGAAAGAAGTCATCTCTAAGTTTATAATCCGCTTCTCCATGAGATTCTAGCCACTTGTGGATATGATCATCATTTCTGCTTCTCATGCGAAGCTTTTGGGGATCCGTGTTGAACTGATTCATGAGATGGAGGATGTACAATCGATCCTTCTTTCTTGGTTTTGGGACTTGGATGCAGGAGAAGTTAGTTTTATGCGCGAAACCCATCTTCTTGTTCCTTTGTTTCCTGATCTGCATGTTGCCACCTCTAAGGCTGAAGCCTTGGAGAGCATCATCTAGAATATTCATTATGTGGGTGTAGTCTTTTTTATCGTAGTCTCTGGAAGGGTCAAAATACACGGCGTGGGAGACTTGCGGATAAAGAACGATAAGGACGGCGCGCCCGTTGCTGCGGGGAAAAGACACCTCAAATTATTCCCCATAGAGAGAGAAGGAATGATTGAAATGTATGAAAGGGTTGTTCGAAACTGACTTACTTTGGATGATAAGGCATGAGGACAATTTCCGGTCCTTATTCTGTACCATGAAGTTCTGGAGGTAGTCCCTAGTTGTTTCACGCTCAAAGTCGCCGAGACTCAAGAAAGACTCGTGCATGTAGTACGGATCCGCCACACAGATTTGCGAGACTTCTTCACTGTTCATGACAGAGCTCATATGTAGCGCAAAAAGGCGGACGATTGTAAAATCGAGCCACCTTGTCAGAAACATCTCAAAGATATGGTCAAACCGCAGGAAGAACACCTCCATGGGTCGTGTCTCGACGTAGCACTTCCCCTCAGGCACACGAGCCGCGTATGTCGGATATTCTGGATCCTTTGAGGCTAGTAGGCTTTTCTCAGTCGACAGCACATGGTCGTGCAGTTTCCTGAGATCCCCTGATAGTGCCTCCAGTGGTTTCGGCGGTAGCATCGGCTCGCCCGTGAGATGGAACATGGCCGCACCTTTCACGGGTACACGCTCCTCAGAATGCATTGTTTGGCTGCTATGTGCTCTGGCTTGTTTGGAGGCAGCTATCTTCCCCGATCTCTTTCTCTCATTTTTCTTGGGCACACCTTCTAGACCCTTCCTTAACCCCTGCCCCAGTGTTCCCGGGCTAAGTACTATACGACCCTCGCGCTGGGATAGTTGAGCCTGTGTTGAGGCGGCATCTTCAGGCGTGTCCTGTGAGGATTTCATGAAGAGAGACTTTTTGCAATCCCTGCTACGACCTTCCTGCCCGGGCATATCATCCATATCCTCATTAGCAAGCCGATAGCCCGATTCGTCATATGGTTGACTCATCAATTCTATGTCACAGTCATACGCGTTTGTATTGAGGAATTCCATAGGGTCGACCTTCATCTCATCATCCATTCTCTGTTCTATAGGACAAATTACATCAGCCAGCACTATTGCACCCCCTTCATCATGTCGTCCGCCGCTCTCACCCGGCACTACAGGAGCTGGTAATTGCGTAGGCGGGGTGGTGGTCTCCGCACATGCTTGTTGATGTGTGGTTATTGGTGTGCTCTCGGCGGCTCCAGACGAATCAGATTCTTCGGCCATAGCAGCACCCAACCCTTGCAGCTTCCAATCCGCGGCGGGGTCTCGTCGTCCGCTCCCACATGCTGTACTGGAGGAGGCAAATCCTCGTGCCCCGATTTCAGACTGGACAAGCTAACCCTGAAGTGCCCAGCAGGGATTGGCTGGTTGTGGAACGTGGGTTGCAAGGGGTCCATTATCATCCCCTTTCCCATGTCCACCTTCTGGCCTTTGATCAAGTAGAGTATAGTGCATGGGGTTTCTTTCGCCTGCAAACACATATGTCTGTGGCGTAAAACATCCGAAAGGCAACAAAAATGGAATATTATATATATATATATATATATATATATATATATATATATATATATATATATATATATATATGTTGGTGCGACATGTAATTACCGTGACGGCATCGAGCTCAACCAAAGACGAAGGCCCACCAAGCGCGCCAGAGACTGAGGACGGGCTGCTATGAGCGGGAGCGGCTGCGAGAGGAGGCCTAGTTGCGTGAGCAAGTGATGGTGCGATGGTGTTGTTGTTCATGGAGTTGCTCCCGACGAAACTGGGCAACGGGAAATCATGTATCGTCTTGTCTGGATTTTCCTTCGTCCAGTTGATGATAACTGGCACCAAGTTAGTAGGAAAATCAATTCTGCAGGCAGTTACAGCTGCATTGACTGCCTGTTGTAGCAACTCATATTTGTCCTGGCTGCTTTTTTCGCGTCCTCAGCTGCTTTTTTCTCGACCGCAAGCTTCACCTTCGTGTCAATGTCCGCCTGACTAAACTTCTTTTTCTGCTTCTTGGCCTCCGGGCCCTCGTTGTAAAACACCTTCCATGTGGCGCCATCTCCAGCGCCGTGCACACGACCATATTGCGGCCGCTGGCCCAAAGGGAGTCCCTTAAGTTCGTTCAAGGCCCGGTTGAGAGGGGTGTCCCACTTGGGCCTCATCGGAGAAGTAGGGTTTTCGGCTGCAAGCTGGTGTTGCTTCTCCAGTAGTCTAATCAATTTCCTCGTGATCTTGTCCGTGTAAAAAACCTTTTTCTCCTTGTCCCACTTGTAGCGGGCCCTGATGAAGTCATGCTCCAAGGGGTTGGTGAACTTCGCAAAGGGGTCTGGGAGACCCGCGGCTTCACGTTCCGCATCCTCCTTATCCTATATGGGCCTTTTACCGAGGTAGACACGGCTTCCGAGGCGATGCTTCCCCGTGTTCCTTTGCTGAAGGCTCTTGAATTTCGCAGCCTTAGCCTTGGCGTCCTCGGTAGCGCAAGTGTCCTTGAACTTTTCGAACTCCTCTTCCGTAAGTGTCGGATTTTCCTCCAGAATCTTGGACAGGGGTTCCTCAGCCTCAATAGCTCGTTTCACCCTCGATTTCCAGGAGGCCAAATCATTGCTGAACATGCCCATGGCGTGATTGTTAATCTTTTTCATCTTCAGATCATCCCACGGTTGTTCTATGTTATCATCCCGATCGGGGAACTTGAATCTCTTGTGCAACTTCGTTAGGAGAAACTGCGTCAAATGTTCTTTACTCCTTAAGTCATCATCATTGATGCTCGCGCATTCCCGTAGGATGCATCCTACTTGGTTCCTATAGCACTTGCGAGGTTCTTCCGGCTCTAACGGCTCAAACTTGCCAGTTGCCATCTTTGTGATCACAAGTCGTCCAATCCCTAGTTTGTTAGGTTTTCGTATCATCTGCTTCTTATGCCTCTTTTCGGTACCGGCATCAGCGCCGGTATTTTCCCCGGCGGTACCTTCCCCACCGGTCTCGGCGCCGCCATCGGTGCCGGCGCCGTCGGTGTCGGTGTCGGCATCAGTACCATCATCGAGGCGGACCTGCAAACCTTGCTTAGCAGCCAAAAAGTCGAGGTAGTCTTGTTCACCCTCATAATCCATCTCGTCTGCATCTTGGTCAGAAGGCCCAGTTTCTTCGTTGTTCGACATGTTTCCTATGATTAAGTGTCCCCATTTATTTCTAAAAGTATGAATAAATGAGAAATGAGATAAAAAAGAAATCTATGTGCCAGCACTCGATATGCCAACTACGTATAGCACAAATCATGCCTTTATTCACGGGAAATTTCGGCATGACCTTTGCTAAAAAATGGACATATCGAGCGCCTGAAATTCACCGGAACGGAAATGAATCAACATTCCGGCGTAACATATGCAAATCGGATCATTTACCAAAACATGACATATCCACATATCACATGTCCAGTTCAAATTTGCATATAAATTCAGCAAATTTTGAAACCTATCTAAATTCATAACTAAATAGATAACCTAATTAACATAACTAAAACCTAAGTAAATTAACCCTAGCTAGCAGAGAGAGAGAGGGGGGGTGGTTTACAGAGGGTGCAGGGCGAGGAGGCAGGCCCGACGACGGTCGAGGTTGGGAGGGGAGGAAGCAGAGGAGGGAGGCGAGGGCCGACGGGTCGGGGGCGAGAGCCGGCGCCGGGGGCGAGCGC
>NC_041384.1:749650430-749664397 GCF_002162155.2 Triticum dicoccoides
GGCGGGATCGGGGGCGAGCACATCGGGGTCGGGGGCGGCGGGGTCGGGGGCGAGCGCGCCGAGGTTGGGGCCGGGCGCGGCAGTGCGACGGGGCCGGGGAAGAGAGAGTGGGGATTTGGGGGAAAAGAGGCGGGATGAAGCAGGGAGAGGGAGAATTTTGGGTTAAGTGGACGTAGCAGTAGCGCGTTTACACGAAACGCGCTACTACTACCTTGACTAGCTGTAGCGGTTTTCTGTAGAAACCGCTACTGCTACCTTGACTAGCTGTAGCGATTTTTTGCAGAAACCGCTACTGCTACCTTGACTAGCTATAGCTCTTTTTCACTAAAGCTCTACTGCTATAACCAGTTTCCCTTTTTTTTTCCTCAGCATAATAGGAACATATATATTACATCATTAGACCCTTGCATAATAATGGCTAAGTGTGTATATAAAATAGGAACATATATATATTACATCATTGGACCCATGCATAATAATGGCTAATTAAGTGTGTATACAAAATAGGAACATATATATATATATTACATCATTTGACCGATTCCTCAGCGCTGACGTTTTCGTTTTTGAGTCAGCTTCTTTCCGTTCTTGTTCGTCGAAGAATAATTGAGCCCCTCATTGTGACTTTGCCTTTTCCATGGAGTACGATTTTTCTTTGGTAATGTAGTATTGATTCTTCTTTTGACGTATACTTCATCATCATCGTCATCTTCCCTCATTGGGTTGCCGTACTGATCATAGTCTTCCTCGTTGGCGACTCCATCCATTCCAATGATGTTTCTTTTGCCTTTCCTCACGACAACACGATTGGGATTGCATGGGTCGGTTATGAAGAAGCATTGTGTCACGTGCTTAGCGTGTACCCATGGCTCGTTTTTTGCGATAGCGTTCACGGTAGCGCTCTTGGCGTCGGGTATAGTCATGGTAGTGAAAATCCGGCTTTCTCTTTCGACATTCTTAGCCCATCTGACACGGAACATCGTCGTGTTGTGCAGTCCAGAGTAGTCAAGCTCCCAGATCTCCTCGACCCTTCCATAAAATCGTTCAGTTGCGCCGTTGTCACTGCCGGTCATGCATTCCATCGTCACCCCTGAGTTCTGATATTCATCACTGTCCATATCTTTGGCCTCCGTGTAGAACGTGTATCCGTTGATATCATATGCCTGATAGGTTACGAGGTTGGGCGAGGGGCCATGTGCTAAGGCGTATATGAGCAATCCGTCCTTAGAGCCCTTCCCCGGGGGATTAGCAATAATATGCTCTTTGAACCAATGCAGGAAAGTGGAGTTGTGCTCTTAGTAACTTCGGCGTCCGTCCTGCATACCCCCCGGTCACGATACTTCTTTGCGATAATTTCTTTGTGCAGTGCCACGAAAGGATCTACCTCGTCTAGGTGTTGTAGCACTACCAAGTTTGCTCTGTCAAAGTCGCTGCGTCGATCTGAGTATGCCACGTGAAGTTCCCTGCGACCGTTGCAGTGACCTTCTCCTTCGAGCCTCCCATCGTGCTTATTAACGGGCAAACCAACACTAACACCAGGCGGCTGGTCTGCGCCATATAGAAAATTCTCACAGAAAGAGATGCACTCTTGTGTCAAATAGCCCTGGACGATGCTTCCATCTGGATGGGACATGTTAAGAACGAATCCTTTGATGATCCCATTCATCCTCTCAAACGGCATCATGTTGTGCAGGAATGACGGCCCCAGGTCTATTATGTCATCCATAATATGGACACACAGATGCACCATCACGTCAAAGAACGCGGGCTGGAAGTACATCTCAAGCTCATTCAGTATCACAACGATCTCTTCCTGTAGCCTTCGGAGCTGCTTCACACTGATCGACTTTCGAGAGATGACGTCGAAAAAGTTGCAGAGACCAATAAGCGTGTCACGGACGTGCTTGTCCATTATCCCTCTAAGGGCAACAGGTAATATCTGCGTCATCATCACATGACAGTCATGAGACTTCATCCCGCTGAACCTTTTCTTGTCCGTGTCTAGATATCTACTTATCTTGCCACAGTAACCGGAACTAACTTTGACTCCGGTAAGGCACTTAAAGAATTGATTGATCTCAGCCTGACTTAAGGTGAAGCAAGAAGGGGGGTAATAATCCTCATTCTTTATTTTCTTGCCCTTCTTCTCCCGTGCCTCTGTCTCCGTCTCTGTCTCGTCTGACATTTTACGTGGCGGCATGTGCAGATCTTCCCTGATTTCCAAATCTTGCAAGTCTTTTCTTGCCTTCGGCCCATCCTTGGTCTTATCCGGCATGTTCATCAGTGTTGCGAGCAAGCTCTCAAGGACATTCTTACAGATATGCATTTGATCAAGGCAATGAGGTGAATCGAGCTTGTGCCAGTACTCCAAGTCCCAGAACACAGACCTAGTCTTCCATACCTTCAGCAGCGGCTCCGGCGCCTTTCTCATCGTCTTTCCCGGCGCGGGGCACTCCTTCCAGTTTTTCAACAGCTCATCGATTTCGGCACCGCTCTGCTTACGTGGAGGTCCTCGATGCTTAGCGTGACCATTGAATAGATCTCCACGGTTTCTCCATGGGTCGTCCTGTTCGAGCCATCTTTGATGCCCCATGTACACGATTTTCCCAGACCCGCCATCTTTCCTTGACGTTAGCTGCTGAGACGTTGTATCATCCATGCACGGCGTGCATCCGCAATATCCATGGCACACCTGGCCTGCCACATATCCGTACCCAAGATAGTCGTGCACTGTCGTGATCAGCGCAGCTCTCATGTTGAAATACTCGCCTTTGCTGGCGTCCCATGTCTTGGCCGGTGTTTTCCATAACATGTCTAACTCCTCCTGAAGTAGCCCCAGATACAAATTAATATTATTTCCTGGTTGTTTCGGCCCTTGAATAAGCATGCTCATGTGAATGTACTTCGATTTCATGCACAACCAGGGGGGAGGTTGTACATCCATACAAACACGGGCCATGTGCTATGGTTGGTGCTCTGGTTGCCAAACGGATTCATGCCATCGGTACACACGCCGAGCACGATGTTCCTTGCATCACATTCAAAATACCGATAGAAGCTGTTCAATGCTCTCCACTGGCTTCCATCCTTGACGTGTCACAGCTTCGGATCATCTCCATCGTCGGGATTCTTCCTTCCCGCGTGCCAGCGCATTAGCTTTGCTTCCTTGGGATCTACAAAATACCTCTGGAGACGGGGAGTGATCGGTAAGTACCACACCACTTTCTGGGGACATTTCTTCCTGGCCTTCTTGTATCGAGAAGCATTGCACACCGGACAACTTGTTTTTTCCGCGTTCTCCTTCCGATAAATTATGCAATCGTTGATGCATGCATGGTATCTAACGTGTGGCAGATCAAGAGGGCACACGATCTTCTTGGCCTCATCAACACTACTAGGACATAGATTACCCTCGGGAAGAACATCCTTTAGGTACTTGAGATGCTCATCGAGGCTAGTGTCAGTCCATTTGTTTTTAGCCTTCGTTTTCAGTACTTGGAGCGTGAAACTCAAGCGGGTCACCTCAGGATTGCAACCATCATACAATGGAGTGTTCGATTCTACCACCAGTTGCTCCAGCTTAGCCTCCTCTCTAGAAGCAGCTCTCTCAGTACTCGTCTCCTTGCGAAGCAATCCTTGAACATGAGGGTCCCGCACGATTGAACTTAGTACCGACGAACTCTGCTGTGTGGAGTCCATGTCGTTCTCTCCGCCACCATGTCCGGCCCCTTCTCCGCCGCCATGTCCGGCCTCTTCCCGGCCGCCATTATCGATCATCTCTTCGTCTTGCCCCGTGTCATCATTGCCTGCCCCGTCGGCATCCTCAACATCGTCATCCTCATCTTTAGTTATCCACCGAGTATAGCCATCTATGAAACCAGTCATGAGCAGGTGCACTTCGACACAACCATCGACATGGGGGTCAAGCCAAACTATTCCTTTGCATTTTCGACACGGACATAAAACCTCTGTCAGGTTATTTTCCTTCATGTCCTGGACCACCGACCGCAACCACCTGTCCACCATCGTTCCACTGACCATCGTGAACTCTGCACGGTAATAATAAACAAATTGATTATAAAAATGCGTGCATTCATCAAAGTCATACAAAAATTTGGCATGACCTTCCTTAAAAGTAGGACATATATAGATCTAGAGTTTGCCCGGAATTCGCGGCAACGGAAATAAATCGACATTTCGGCAAAACATAGGCAACTCAAATGCACAATTTGGCGTCAACTCATGCCACACACACAATTTCCATAAAAATATCACACACACATGCATAAACATATTTCCATTTTGCAAAAGCATGAAATATTAATCACACCTCTATCTCGAGATCGAGCACACGGTGGAGATGATGATGTAGGGAGGTCAAAAGTGCACAAAGCTCTTCTTGACAAAGAAAAATCTAGTTAGGGGGCAAATAGGTCACTTAACTAAATGCTACATCTACCTAGCTAGCTAATTTGGGAGGAGACAACTTCAACTAGTGGAGGGGGGAGGAAAAAGAGAAAGGAGATGAATTAATGGAGGTGGTGTAGTTATAGCTAGGAGTAATGAAGAGAGAGAAAGGTAGGTAGAAGAGGGAGAGTAATGGGGGGAGAAGTATTGAGGAAGAAGAAGAGTGAGAGAGGGAGGATGTGGGAGGTGGGGGAAAGGGAGGAGAGGGGATGGGGAGGGGGAGGTGGAAAAGGTGGTGGGTCCTGCGTCTTAGCAGTAGCGCGGGAGAGAAAGTGCGCTGCTGCTAAGAGCGTAGCAACAGCGCGCTTTCCTGTCACGCGCTACTGCTAAACGGGCCAACCCTGTGCACATTTTCAAAATTAGCAGCAGCGAGGTGACAAAAAAGCACGCTGCTACTATGGCATTAGCAGCAGTGCGCTCCCTGGCGCCGCGCTACTGGTAAACTTATGTCGTTGTATACTGTCGGTAGATTTTTGTAGCAGTGCGGTTTAAGCGTCATGCGCTACTGCTAAGTTTGCACCAGTAGCGAGCTTTCCGTAGCCGCGCTGCTACTACTTAGCAGCAGCGCCTGTTTTTATGCCGCGCTGCTGCTAAGATTCTGTGTATAAGGTTTTCCCTAGTAGTGCATGTGGTGTGTCCACCCTGCAAGATGGGTAGGGTGGCTCGCCAAGATCTCATCTCTCAGAGCATGAATTTGTGGAACTCAACATCTATTCCTCGGTCCAGGCAAGTCTTTGGTCTTCTCTCTCTCTCTCTCTCTCTCTCTCAGATTGTCTAGTCATCGAGTTGTGGGCGATGGGGTTTCTGCCATTAGAGTACTAGGTAAACAAACATCTTGTGGTTTTTTTCAAAGTGAATATCTACTTGGAGTAACAACTATCTTTTAACAATAATCCTTGGCATATTATATCTTGTAGGCATAAAAAATAATGGCATTGAGCCATTATACAAGTGTTGAGTATTTTTAGAAGCATTGTTGTCTTGTGGGTTCAACTCTAACCTACCCCAACTTGTTTGGGACCGAAACACTTTGTTATTGTAGCCTTTAATTTTTTTTGTTATGTTGCATCCCTCTGCTCTTTGGTTAAAATGTTGTGTTGTGAGTGTCCTATCCAAAGGAAAGCAATTTGTTAACTAGAGAGAATAGTTTTCCTAGGGGTGGTTTATCATCTTGGCCTGTAGAAAGGGAGGGTATATTTTTTGGATAAAAAAGTTATACCCCTGATACATTGCCTTTTGGAACTATACTAGCTATGCACTCCTCTAATACTATTCGTTCTCCTTGCAGCCGCAACACTTGTGTACATTTGGAGGGAGTTTGTCAAAGATGAGCCAATGCAAGTGTAATTGCTCATCCCAAGGAGAGGTGGGTGCGCTGATGCCATTAATTCAGTTGCTGGAGGACTGTTGCGGTGAGTAAAAAGATTGTTAGTTTGCTCAGGAAGATGAATTCATCAGCCTGCTAGTTAATAAGTTTGTCGTGGCATTTTGTCGTTTTCGAAAGAGATAAGCTAGCTTGTTGTATCTCTTGAGTTTGTAATTTGAAGTGAGTGGATGGATTTTTGAATTCCAGTCTAAAGGTGCATGAATGAATGAGCAGATCACTGGTGCACCTCAACAAGGTCACCAGGGGCTGCGCCACTGCCAAGCTTGAGTCCATCGAGCCCTGCTCCAGTGTGAGACAGGTGAGCTAGCTTCTCCTTTCTTTCTTGATCCCCATGTTTTCTTCTTTTGTTTCTGGATTTGAGCTCAACATTTGCTATTTGTGTTGTCCTTGTCTAGTACATCATCATCAATGATGTAGAGGAGAAGCGGTTAAGCGTGCTAGGCAAGGTGCGTGGTGGTAGGCTTGATCTATGACCTCGACGTCTTCTACAGGACCCACTTCCATGCGTTGTTCAGCATCGGCTGCCAAATCAACACGGTGAGCACCTCAGGCTCCTCTCATTAGTCTGCTCCTCACCTCCAGTTGCTATGAACTTCTGGCCATGATGCCTCGACTATGGTGCTCTCTCTGGGTTCATGGCCATTTTTCCATGGCCATGTCTTATGCAATCTAGCCCATGTGTGTGTCATGTGCTCATGTGAGCTACCTTACCAAGTGTATGTGTGTTCCACATATTATATGATTAGATGTGTGTTGTATGCTTTGGGCAGTGTAGATACTCTGATTTATTTGGCTTTTACATCAGTTGGGCTTTGGTTTGTGCTTTATCTTGTTAAGTAGTTGGGTGGCTAAATACGTGCGACTTGTTTCCCTACTTGATCATGTGCTTGTTTTTTCTGAAATGGCTGCTTAGGTTTTGGATATGGCCTCAGTTGGATTGGTAGATGATGCTATAGTGGTTCCTGTTGAGTAAATGATGCTCTAATGGTCACTAGTGTGTAAGCATTTGAATTAAATTGTGTTTCCCACGGATGGATGGGGATTTTTTTAACTCTAGATGTGTAGTGAATTGGACAGGAACCTGATGCTGCAAAGGTTTGACCCGTGCTGATGCTAGGAGCGAACATTGGCATTCAGTTGTTCTGAATAGTGTTCATGTGGTTGTGGTGGCTATATATCATCAGTATGGTGCATATGTAGGCTTTAGGATTTGCTATAAAATGTTGTGCATTGTCTTGCTGCACGGGTCTTTTGGTGTTGTTAAATTTTGAGTGAATTCCACTTTTTACTCCTTAGTTATGCATTTTGACACTAATTACCCTGTCGAATGAAAAATCGTCAAGATTACCCCTTTTAAAAGCTTTGAAACCTTGTTTTTTATGTGTGTCTATTGGGCAAGGTGTAAGGTGTTGACCAGAGTTTAAAAATATCAAGACGAGGAGGAGGATTTGAACATATGGGTAAGAGAAATCTGAACATGAATATCGATTATGCCCTCGGATCTTTACGCATTTTACCGTGCCACGTCGGCCTAACATGCCGGTACTATCTAACAGAAACAAGCAAAGTGCTAAACTGGGGTAAAACTGTGTTCAAAATCTTCTAAATGAAATATTTGGTAGAAGTTGCACTAAATAGGGTAATATGTGTCACAAATGCAGAACTATAGAGTAAAAAGTGGAATTCACTCTTAAATTTTAGAGATATAGGAATTGGCAGAATACGTTGCATACATAGTTATTCGTTGGTCCCATATTGTGGTTTATCGTGGTTTAGTTTTCCCTTGTTTTGGAAAGTGTGTGCAGCGATGGTACTGTCGGTGGCGCAGCGACCTCCCCTGCCATGGCAACATCACAAGCTGGGAGATGGAGGTATGATGACGATGACGATGGCGTGATACCTTTGACAACACTGAAGTGGTGTGGCCACTGCAACTTGTGCGGGCTATCTGAAACTATAACCACTGTTTTAGATGCAAGTCCCCCGACGATATGGTATGACTGCGGGCCTCCTCTTCTTGCCTTCCCATTGTTAGTGATGTGTGCTTTGTGTTGCTGCTATGAAGTATGCCATTACTCTGGATAAGAACAATGCGCTCTGATGCACATGGACTGATCATGGAAGTGCACTTCTATAGCTGTTGATTCACATGTTTACTTGGGTAGTTTGATTAGGATGGCCCTCTAATTATGCTCCTCTCACGTTCATCATCTCAGTTTCCGTGGCCATTCCTTAGACCTTAGCCATGCATGTTCATAGATTGGTTGTCTCTTTGACACCAAACTGTGAAAAGTAGATACTAGATAGTTAGCTAGTCATGACCACTCTTTGTAAATAGTTTCTTCTTATGACTTGCAACTACTTTGAGGTTGCAAGTTATCTTGTGGCTACTGCTCGTGCATTGCCATTAGGTGAATTCCTCAATAAAGAACATGGGAATGCTGAGATTTTGTGGCAGTCACCTGATGACTCCCACCTCATTTCTCTGTTATTGTTTGTTCTGTATGTCAGCGCCGATAGTTGATTCCCTCTGTCGCCAGAATGGGAGGGGCCCTTGTACTCTCTGCCAACTCGCCTTTAATACCTAATAAGGAGTGATGGTCCAATGTTAAGCAATCTTTAAATTTGTTTCATCGTTACCAACTAAAAGTCTTCTCGCCCTTTTATGGTAAGCTTCAACATTGTCCTTCTTATACAATTGGGTATCGATTAGCATTTTGTGCAACTGGGTATCCATTATTTGTTTCATCATTACCAACTAAAATGTCATTAGGCACTCATTATTCATGTTGTCGAAATTTCGTTCTTTCCGTCGAGTCTCTACACATAGTGTCTGAGCTTTTCTTCTCCCACCTTTTCAGGGATATCATAGAGGGAGGCAGCAACGAGTGAATCTAGGAAAATGCGAACGATTATTTTATTGGCCCTTTGGTGATGGTTGAATTCTGTTTGGTATCATGTTGTGTTGATGCTGCTCTGGCAAGGCGAGAAACGACGGTTGTTGAGTTGGGTTGGCACAAGTGGCAAGGCGCCAGAGAGAGCCGAGATTTAGATCGGAAGCACTATGTAAAACGAGTTGGACGTGCAAATTGTGTTTAGGTTGGGTGGTATTGAATTTAGTAACCTGTATGTGTTTGAAAATTGATGTCATTTACTCGTTTTGTTGATGTATGTATTGAGACCGTGACTGATTTTCATATTAATCATTCTCTGGATAAGAAGTTTGTTGCTGATATGAAGTATGGCGTTACTCTGGATAAGAACTGTTTGTCTTTGTGAGAAGTGCACGCACCCCTGGAATCTCTGTTCCTCTAGGGTCTTGGCATTTTATTTATTGTTGTTCCATCCCCTGATACATAGATAGATGGATCATGGAGGCCAAGACGCTGGAAGGAAAAGGAGGAAAAAAAGAACTCATCTTGTATCTAGATTTTTTTTTTAGAAAAGGAGGACGACCCCCGGCCTCTGCATCTGGGCGTTGCATATGACCATTTTATTAATTATTGATACAAGACCGTACAGAGTCATACAACAATAAGTCTAAAGCCACCAAAACAAGCAATAACTGTCGCTATCCCTATCCAGTTGATGTAGGGGCGCTGAAAGTCTGGGCCTAATACCAAACAGACCACGCAGCCAAACCTAAACATCTAAAGACTTGAGGGCCCACCCAGGACGCCTGCCTGGTATGGGCACCCATCAGTCCGGCGTGCTTCTCAACCAGGACCCCTGTCGGGTATGAGGCCGCCGCAGCCGCCTGCCACCAATCCATCTTCAGAGCTGTACTGCTGCACCGACGTTGCCAGGCCTATCTGCCATCAACGCCACCATGACGCCAGACAGCTTCCACCTCCTGCAGAGTCCATCTCCGCGCATCAGACGCCGAGTCTCCACAGCGCCACGCCGCCGAGATCCGCCATCATCAATGTGTAAGATGAAGCACCGCTCCACCAAAGTCGCCGTCCTCTAGTCCCTCGAGCCCGTGTGCACCTCCAAGAATGACGCCCCCAGGGGGGAAACGACACCAGAGAGCCTCCGTCATCCGATCTACGTGAAATAGAAATTCTTTCAAAGTTGCGATGTTTTGAACACAAGAAATAGAAATTCTTGTTGGTCAATATATATCATTTCTTTCATGAGACCGTGCAATAGATAAAATCATGCTGCTGAATATGTAGAAATGTCTCGCCAACGTGAAGTTCCTTCCTTGCGTAAATCAATGCCTTTTCGCATCAACATTTGAAATCAAACCATAGGGAGTACCTCAGACAATGAAATTATTTCTAGTGTTGAAGTGAGTTAGAGAGAAAAAAAAGGAATAACAGGTACTGTGGTCGACTAGGTAACCCAAGTTGGGCCGGGGACAAATTGAAGATGAGTTGGTGCCGGCCAGGCTAGTCCAGTGTTGGTTGGATTGCCAACTGGCCCATGCATAGTACATCACACACCAGCCAGTGAGACTGCTTGCTCAGGAAGGAATTTAGTCGATATCGCTGGTGGGGAACGGGAAGTACAAATGGAGTAATTGGTATCTTGATGGACGGAACCTTGATGGAATTTTTTGTAATCGAGCAGCCGCTTAATTGACAGACGTCATTTAGTACTCGTAGTAGCAGCAATCGGAGCATGCACTTAGTTGTGTTTCATGTAAATGAGTGCTTATGCACTCTAGGGATACCCATGAGCCAGCTAGCCAGGCAGGGACGGAGGGTCCGGATAGCTCCACGTCATGGATCCGCGGGATGGCCTTCCCTCTAGCTAGCTAGCTGCACCCCCTCCAGAGCTTCTTCTCTCCTCATCATGCTCTCTCTCTCTCTCTATCTATCTCTATCTCTATCTCTAGTGTATATATACAAGAGGAAGTTACACATCCGCGTGCGAAGTGTGCGTGCGACTTATGACTTGAGGCTTGGGGGACGGGATGGGACGGGCGAGAGGCCATGGTTTCTCTTATGTGAGTGAGTTGTTTGCTATGGGCGAAGATGACGTCCGTGTTATGTACTTTAATTATTCTGGTTTTGTTGTTGCAGGAGGTTGGAAGAAGGTGAAAGGGAGGATCGGGGACGGCTTCGGTTTAAGTTTGGACTTGGATCCGGCTGTGGTAGAGCTACAGCGGGCGATGGGCCAATCCAGTCCGCCCTTGACCAGATTGCGCACTCCAATTCCGCTCTGACCACTCTGTCAAAATCAAAATCGCCGTGTTGCATTGTGTATTTGGGCATATAGTATTTAGCAAGAAATTTGTCATTTTATTTCAGTTTTTATCATATATGACCTATAAAATATTAGTGTTTACTATTGCATGACGTTCAGCAAAATGTGTGATACTTGCGGATTTTGATAGACCAAAGTGAAGTACTTTACCTTGCGCGGTCACGAGGCTTCAACAAATTCCTGGATCCCCCATTGTGAGTACTTTGCCTTACCCTGGCTTCTATGCACTGAAACTACGACTGATTAAGAGCATCTTCAACAGCCGCGCTAAACAAGCGCCGCGTCACGAAATTTGCCATTTTAGCGCGTGCAACCTGTAGACAAGCTCCAGTGGGCGCGCAATAACCGCGCGCGCGGCATATGTAGTTGGGCGCGCGCTCCGAGTCGCCAACTCGCGCTGTGTATTTGGGGCACCCGCTTCCGCGCGCGGTACACACGAGCGCTCGGGCCGCACTCTCTCCTCCCCGCCACCTTCGCCCCGCGGCGCCGGCGCCGGCGAGCTTGACCCGATGGACGCACGCGCCGGCACCCCGCTCACCCCATCCTACAGCTGCGACCCCTCCCCCGCCGCCGCCGTAAACCCTAGCGTGGGGAGCGTTGGCCTCGCCACCGCCGGAGCTCCTCCGAGCATCAGCCTCGCGCGCGGCCTCTTCATGCCGCCACAGTTGACCACGGCGAGTCGCGCGCTCGCCGCTGCCTCGCGCGTGCTGAACGTTTGAAATCCATTTTGTGTCCAAAATGCAATATATGCAATGCCCCGGCGAGTCGCACGCGCTGCATTTTTTGCCGCCGCGCGTTGCATTTTAGCGTGACTGTTGGAGCCAGCGATGTCAACCGTGCAAAACCAGACGAAGGACACGCGGCGCGTAGCGCGGCTGTTGGAGATGCTCTAAGAAAAAGGCAAAAAGAGTGCTAAAACCTAAAAGCATCAACCGTGTCAGGATTTTGGAGAGAAAAATCGTATTTTAGATGCTGAGAAGCGTTATAAAATAAATATTAACCAATAGGTTCATAACATAACATGATATGTAGACCCTAGCTAGGTCTCAACTTCTCACTAGTAATATAATGAAAACTAGATTCCAAATTCGAAATGTTATTTAGTCCTCTCAACCTGCATCAACTGTCCCTCAACCATACACATGCTGAAAAAAGAACATTGTATGCTGGGCAGTTTCGTGGACTCATGGGCGAGCTACTTCCGCGCCGTTGCGTGGACGGCGCGGATAGTTTTGAAAACCTACCACTTCTATCATGTTCAGGCACCAGCAACTTCCTGGGTCCGACGCTTCATATGCATACTCATATTTAACCCCGGATTCAGGCTGGACGGAGCGAGCGGGCTTTTCGGCCCGCTCATGGCCCGTTCTGGACCGGACCGTCCGGTCCTGGCCCGCTGAAGAATTGTTCGGTCCGGTTACTCAATTTAGGCCCGAAATTTTCTCGGTCTGGTCCGGTCTTTGCCCGGTCCGATCGAGCGGACCGAAGGTGCATGCCATTCTTCTTCATCGCGGCCACCGGCGACGCCCAGGACGTGTCCCACCCGGCGCTGTTCATGGAAACCAAGTATTCACTCACGCAATTGACACAGGGAAGGGGCAAGAGGTAGAAGAAGACCCAGATCACGCGCTGCCTTTTTTTCCTTGTATTCAGTCAAACAGAGAATAGAAAGAACGAGAGTGCCGGCGTTCGATCCGATAATCGCGGCGCCATTCTTGACTAGCCCTTCGCTGCCGTTTCCTTTTACTAGCGACTAACGAGAGAATCCGATAATCATGCGCTCATCCCATGCTTCCATTTCCTTTTATCAAGTCGAACAGAAAACAGAAGGAACATCCTATTCCTACGTGACTTGCTTACCAAATCTATACGTGCTACCTTTGTTTGGATTTGTAATAACTGCCCCATGATTTTAGGTAACAGTAGCAATCCAATTCAATTAGTACATAAGTTTACGTAAAAATCATTCTTAGGAATATATCACTACTAAAAAGAAAAAGAACGACAGAAACAGGCTCGATCCTATAATCACGGCGCCATCCCACGACTAACTTCACGTCAGATTTGATCCGTTAATCAAGGCAAGACCCGCACACACAAAATCGTGGGCTCATGCACGCCCTACCATACTTGCATGCGACAGAAAAACTGCTAAGGAGGAAACACGCGCAGGTTCATGGCTAAGAATGGCACCCCGGCCGGCGCCGCCGCGTCCTGTGTCTTCCATGTGTGCACCACCGTCGATCTCGACCATGGAGTGCCCTATACCTCCTCCTGCGCTCTCTGGCAAGCCCTGTTGCGCGTTGTGCCCTCATCTACGCTGACCACGGCCGGTCCTCTCGGTCCAGCCCGGGCTGAAGCGCGATCGGTCCGAGCCCTGAAATCAGGACCGCCCAGCTGGTCGGTCCGGTCCAGTCCGGTCCGCCAGCGGCCGGTCAAAACGGCGGCTCGGTCAGGTTCCGGACCGGCCCGGACCGTGTCCACCCTGACCCGGATCGTGTAACACTTTGAGTCCTCGCGCACCTTGTGAGCTGACTTGTCTGGATGTTGTTGGTGTAGCTGGAGAGAAGCTTAAGGATGGTGAAGGGAGGAATTGTGGCAGGCAATGTGCAGGTGCTAGGGTTCAAGCAATGTCTGGCTTCAGAAACCCTCTCTCCTTTCTCGCCCTCGAGGTCATATATACTTGTAGATGTCACATGTTGAAAATGTCGAGTTCACATAGTATATGCAATTGGCATCGATGGATGGTGTAGAAGGACAAGATATGAGCTGTGCAATCTCGATGTATTGATCGGTGCACCACGCACGTATATATAAGTACAGAGGTGGGCCACAACCTCAACTATACAAAGGAAACAGAAGGTGGGCCCTACACACAAATATACACGTACACAATATA
>NC_041384.1:749664567-749666337 GCF_002162155.2 Triticum dicoccoides
GAAGCGGCGCCAGTGACGCAAAGACTGGAACAAAACTCCTCGAAAGTAGAAGTCGGCAGTCCCTTCGTCATCACATCGGCGAACTGCTGAGCGGTCGGCACATGGAGAACCCGCTTGCGTCCAAGAGCCACCTGCTCGCGCACAAAGTGAATGTCCAGCTTGATGTGTTTAGTCCGGCGATGATGAACGGGGTTGGCGGAGAGGTACACCGCAGAGACATTGTCACAGTAGACAACCGTAGCCTGGGAAATGTCGTGATGCAGCTCCTGCAGTAATTGTCGTAGCCAGGTGCACTCGGCAACGGCGTTGGCCACAACTCGGTACTCAGCCTCCGCGCTGGAGCGCGAAACTGTGGGTTGTCGCTTAGACGACCACGAGACGAGTGAAGGACCGAGGTAGACGCAGTAGCCAGAGGTGGACCGACGAGTGTTAGGGCAGCCAGCCCAGTCAGCATCGGAGTAGGCCACCATCTCCAGAGAAGTAGATGCCGTGAGTGTCAGCCCGAGGGTCATCGTGCCGCGGATGTAGCGAAGGATCCGCTTCACGAGAGTCCAATGAGAGTCACGAGGGGCGTGCATGTGGAGACACACCTGCTGAACATCATACTGAAGATCCGGTCGAGTGAGAGTCAAGTACTGAAGAGCGCCGACAATAGACCGGTAGAAAGGAGCATCCGACGCAGGCGAGCCCTCAAGAGCAGAGACCTTGGCCTTCGTGTCAACAGGAGTAGCAACAGGGTGACAGTTGAGCATACCGACACGCTCAAGAAGCTCATGTGCATACTTCTGCTGATGAAGAAAGAAACCGTCCGGGTGGCGAACGACCTCAATGCCAAGGAAATAATGTAGAGCACCCAGGTCCTTAATAGCAAACTCGTCATGCAGCCGGAGAGTAATCTGCTGAAGAACAGCTGCGGAGGAGGCAGTCAGGATGATGTCGTCGACGTAAAGCAACAAATATGCAGTCGTGTCACCGTGGCGATAGACAAACAGCGAGGCGTCCGAGCGAGTAACGCTGAAGCCCAGTGTCTGAAGAAACCCGGCGATCCGCTGGTACCAGGCGCGGGGTGCCTGCTTGAGCCCGTAAAGAGAGCGGGACAGCAGACACACATGGCCGGGAAGTGAGGCATCGACAAAACCGGTGGGTTTCTCACAATACACCTGCTCCTCAAGATGGCCATGGAGAAAGGCGTTGGAAACATCCATCTGATGAACGGGCCAGCCGCGGGACACGGCGAGCTGGAGGACGGTGCGGATCGTGCCCGGTTTTACAACCGGGGCGAACGTCTCGGTGAAGTCCACTCCAGCGCGCTGGCGAAAACCACGGACCACCCAGCGAGCCTTGTAGCGCTCGAGAGTGCCATCCGAGCGGGTCTTATGGCGAAAGACCCACTTGCCGGTGATGACGTTGGCGCGAGGAGGCCGAGGAACCAGTGTCCAAGTGCGGTTCCGTTGGAGCGCATCGAACTCTTCCTGCATCGCCGCAAGCCAGTGAGGATCACGGAGGGCGGCGCGAGCGGACACGGGAAGAGGCGACGGCTCCGCAGTGGAGGCGGCGAGGACATACTCGTCACTCGTGTACCGGAGGCTCGGACAATGAGCGCCGGTACGAGCGCGGGTGACGGGGCCAGAGGGCGCCAGCGGAGCCACCGGCGAGGCAGCCAGCGAGGGTGCCGGCGAGACGGCCGGCGTCAGGGCCGGCGAGGCGGCTGGCGAGGCGGCCTGCGTCGGGGCCGGCGAGGGAGTCGGCGAGGCGGCTGGCGTCCAGGCC
>NC_041384.1:749666843-749668732 GCF_002162155.2 Triticum dicoccoides
GGGGTCGGCGAGGCAGCCGGCGTCGAGGCGGCTGAGGAGGCGGCCGAGTCGGCCGCGCCCGATCCCGCGGCGGGTGAGGGAGGGGTGCCAGGGGCGCCGTCAGAGCCAGCCGAGGAGGCCGAGGGGGCGGGCGCCGGCGTGAGGGCGCGAGGACCGCCAAAGCCCGGAGGCGGTCCGCGGGCCGAACGGAACCGTCCGCCTGACGGAGTCGTCGAAGGGCCGCCGGTGTCCGGCGGTGACGAGACGACCAGGGGTACCTGCTGCTGAAACGGAAACACCATCTCATCAAAGTAAACGTGTCGGGAGGTGAAAACACGATGGGAGACGGGATCATAACAGCGATAGACCTTAGTGTTGGGTGGGTAGCCGAGAAAGATGCAGGCGACGGAGCGGGGTGCAAGCTTATGAGGCGCAGTAGCGGCGATGCTAGGGTAGCAAAGGCAGCCGAAGATGCGAAGCCCATCATAAGAGGGGGGTGCACCGAAGAGAAGATGATGAGGTGTAAAGTTCCCGCGAGTACGACATGGGCGGATGTTGATGAGGAGAGAAGCGGTGGCGAGAGCGTCAGGCCAAAAGCGCGGAGGCACATTGGCATGAAAGAGAAGAGTCCTAACGCAGTCATTGAGAGTGTGAAGGATGCGCTCAGCACGACCGTTCTGTTGCGAGGTGTACGGGCAAGTGAGACGAAAAATCGTGCCATGTGTGGTAAGAAGATTACGAATGGCGAGGTTGTCAAACTCCTTCCCGTTGTCTGTCTGCAATGCGAGAATGAGACGACCAAACTGCGTGAGAACATAGGAGTAGAACGCGGCGAGAGTGGATATAACATCCGACTTGCGGCGCAACGGGAAGGTCCACACATAATGCGAAAAATCATCAAGTATGACAAGATAATAAAGAAAGCCCGTATTACTGGCAACAGGAAAGGTCCAAACATCACTATGAATTAATTCAAACGGGTATGATGCAACAAAAGAAGAAGCCCTAAACGGAAGACGAGCAAGTTTGCCGAGGCGACATGCATGACACAAGTGATCCTCGTTCTTATTACACGTGAAAGAAAAACTCCGAAGTATGTGGCGAAGGGTGGCAGGATTAGGATGACCCAAGCGAGCATGCCAAAGTCCACTCCGGTGGCGAAAGCGACAGGGGCGGCGGAAGTGGTGGAGGTGGCGGAGTGAACCGGGTAGAGCTCGTCGGGGCTGTCACATCGGTGGAGCATCATCCGCGTGCGAGCGTCCTTAACAGAAAAACCACATGCGTCAAATTCGACGGTAACCGGATTTTCACGTGTAAGAGAACGGACAGAAACAAGATTTTTAATAAGTTCAGGAGAAACGAGGATATTAGACATGGATATAGGAGTGGAGTTAGACGGAAAATATGTATGACGAATATGAGTGATGGGAAGGGAAGAGCCGTCACCGACGGTGATGCGGTCGGAGGTGTGGACAGGATGAGCGGTGTGAAGGTTACCGGGGTACGCCGCCATATGAGCGGTGGCGCCGCTGTCCATGTACCAATAGCCGCCGTCGGTGTAGCTGGACGGGGAGGGAGCGTTGTGGAGAGCCGCCAGGAGGGCTGGGTCCCACGGTGCCGGCGGGAGAGGCGGCGCAGCCGTCAGGGGCAGCAGCGGTGGCCCACCTGGCAGCGGCTGCTGACCGTAGGGCACCGCGTAGGGCTGCGGCATGGCGTAGTACGCCTGGTGTGGCTGAGGCCGAGTGCCGAGAAGGCCCGGGGCAGGGGCCCGAGAAACCGGCATGGAGTAGGCGTGGACAACGCCGGTCCATGGGTTCTGGCCAGCGTACCACGGGGCCCGGCTGAGGGGCCTGCTATGGCGGGCGGGGCGCTCCTCCCTGAGCATCGCCGCCGCCCCCTGCTTGCGGCCG
>NC_041384.1:749668881-749669741 GCF_002162155.2 Triticum dicoccoides
CTGGGGCAGCGGGAAGGGGGCGGCCAGTGCGGGTGGGAACCCGGGCGGGAAGGCGGGCGCCGCCGGCTGGGGCGGCGTCGGGCGTAGCGGTGGCGGGGCCGAACCCCCGCGGTGCCTGGGACGAGGGCGGTGTGGGTCGCGCAAGTCCGTGCCATCCGCATCCGGCGCTCCTCCAACTTGAGGTACGCGACCACCTTGGCGAAGGTGGGCTCAGGGATGAGGGTGAGGTTGGAGGCGGCGTTCCCGAAGTCCTCGTTGAGGCCGCCGGAAAGGGTGCTGATGAGGAGCTCGTCGCCGATCTTTTCCCCGAGATCACGGAGCTCATCGGCGAGCTTCTTGAGGCGCATGCAAAAATCATCGATGGATGAGTCAAGTTACTGGCACCCGTAAAACTCACCATAGAGCAAGACCTTGCACTGCAGCCGATTGTTGGTGAAGAGGCCATTGAGCTTGGTCCAGACCGCATAGGCGTCGTCCTCGTCGTTCACCACGGTGTGGAAGAGGTCGCTGGAGATGGTGAGGTAGAACCAGCGGATGATGGTGGCGTCGAGGATCATCCACTCCTCGTCGTTGATCATGAGCGCCGAGTCCACGGTGCCGTCCACGTGGCCGTGCAGGAGATACTCACGGAACACAAGCGAAAAATACCGCTTCCAAGCGGAGTAGGAGGCGGTGGTGTGATCAAGCTTGACCGGAACGCGCTCGTGGAGGTTGAGGTCGCGGACGAGAGTGACATCGGGACCGGCAAACGGGTTGGAAACGGTGGACGAGGAGGAGCTCATGGCTAGGGTTCGGCGCGGGTGGAGGGAGACGGGGTGCGGCGCGGGTGGGAGGGGAAGGGGAGGTTAGCGGCGCAGGTG
>NC_041384.1:749670223-749674646 GCF_002162155.2 Triticum dicoccoides
GGGAGAGGCGGCGGTGACCAGCGGCGGCGGTGGCGACCGGAAGGAGGGTGGCGGCGGCGGCGGCTGGTGACGGCGGCGGGGAGGAGCGGCGGCGGCGGCGGTGTGGAGGCGCGGCGGTGGCGGCGGCTAGGGTTAGGATCATGCTGCGATAGATACTATGTAGAAGGGCAAGATATGGACTGTGCAATCTTGATGTATTGATCGATGCACCAAACACGTATATATAAGTACAGAGATGGGCAACCTCAACTATACAAAGGAAATAGGAGGTGGGCCCTACACACAAATATACACGTACACAATATACTCAACAGATGGGAACTTGTCTGCATCCACAGACATGTACCTGCCCCGTCGACCGAGAAAGAATGCACGGCTGCCGATGCTCTCAACAGGCTCAAGCACAATTCTGTCAGTGTTGATCCTGAAGACCTTCAAGCGATGCTGTTCCTTAAGAACTAGAAATAATTCTCCAGCAGATTCCAGTATGTCATACCGTTGAAACAAATCATACTCGGTGATTTGAGACATCTCAAAGGCAGTCAAAAGTGTCTGATGAAAATCAAAGTCGCGTTTGGGCAACCTCACAGCATCGAAGATCTTTTCAGCCACAGCAACCGGAAGAGGCGCCAGCGGCTCCAGCAGCTCGCCGTCTTTGCCGATGCAAGAAACCTTCATGTTGTAGGCCACGGGCGCCGTGAAACGGATCATGTGGCCGGTGAAAGGGTTGAGTACGCGTGCAGCGTGTGGGTGCTCCCTGTCCGCGAGGACGAACAAGGCGCCGTTGGTGGTGACGGCGACAAGATAGTACCTGCGGAGCACAGGCAGGTCCTTGCGGAGGACGCGGCCGCTGGCGGTGTTCACCATGAGGCATGAGTCGGTCTCGAAGTCCATGTCGATGATGATCCAGTTACGAGGACAAAAGCGAGGGTCGGAGGAGTTGGAGGGGTCGTCGGTGGCGGAGCGCCAGCTGTGACAGACGGCGCGGAAGTCCATGTAGGAGTCAAGGTCGTTGGTGTCGAGGAGGCACTCGGCAATGCGGCGGACGAGTTCGGATGGGAGCGACGAGCAGTCCGCCATGGCCGACTTGCGACCTGTTAGATCGGAAGTTTTACAGATGGATTTCTGTTGTTTCCACCTCGTAGCAATTGAAAGACCGTGGGTAGGTGAAGAGGTTAAGTAGATGTTGTTGGAATTATCCGGCTCGGACTAGAGTCAGACACCGTATAGGATTGTTAGTTAGCTAGGTTAGCTACTACGTATATATACGTATACCTATATATACATGTGTATCCTCTTGTATGATTAACTCAGATTAAGTCGCGTGCGTGTCCTTGTGATCTCGTCGAGTTTGTTTGCTGACTTGATCGATCATCAATCAGGCCAGCGACCTCTACAAGCTAGCTACCCACCGTAGGGATCGATCCAGCAGCCTGCTAGTCTGCTTGATGTATAGTGCACCTAGTGTACACGGGGGCGATCTCGCGCCGCCGCCCCTCGTCGTCACTACGTTCCTCCTTTCCTCGCCGCTGCCGTCAGATCCGTTCGGTCTGGTCCGTTCGGTGGCGGGGAGCTTCTCGCGCTCCGCCAGATCCGTTCGGTCCAGGCCTAGGGTTTGAGGCGGCGGTCTTTGCTGGTGAGGGCGGCGTCGTCCGGGAGGCGGCGGGAGGCGGGCGGCGCTCGCCGGAATTGTGGACCGCGCCTTCTCGGCCGCGCGGGCGGCGAGTTGGCGGTGGATGCAGGCGCCATGTGGAGGGATCGCCTACTGCTCTCCTTCGCCAGATTTGAAGACGGGGCCCCCGTGCTGCTGCTTCCTCCTCGTCAATCCGGCCGGATCCGGTGGCGCACTGCGCGGATGTGGGGTTGGGATCTCTGAATCGGAGTAATTTCTTGGCCGGCTGCGGCGGCCACGACGCCGGCGGCGCCCCAGGCGTTGTTTCCTTCTTGACGGCGGCTTCGAGATACAGCTCCCTCCCCCTCGTCCTCCCCTTGCACCTGGGTGAAAACCCACAACTTTGGTTGGGCGGCGGCGGTGCCCGGCTCCGTCACCTTCTTGAAGGCGCCGTTTTGGGTCCGCGGGGAGGTGGGACAGCTGCAGCGTGTTCTTGGCGTCCTGATGGCGGCGGTTCTCTTTAGTGGTGTCGCTTCGCCATGGCGGTCGGCTGGTCCGGCTCTCGTGGTGATTGTGGTGCCCAACTCTTGGCCGTGTCTTCCTGGGGTGCTCCCGTCCCGTTCAGAGAGGCTGGAGGTGGAGCGGCTTCATCTTGCACGGAGCTTCGGTGGAGATGTCAAGTCATGCCTGACCGACAGGTGCTACGCTTTATCATGCCTGGTCGGTAGGTGCTACGCACGACAGATCTTCCAAAGACTTCAAGCTGTGTCGGCTGGTGGTACTTGGCAGCATGGTGCTGAGGTGTATCAGTGGCGACCGCGACGTCATCGGATGTTTGCGCGCAGGGAGGAGGTGCCGTTGGGCACCGTGGTGGCGTCGACGATAGCTGGACCGAGCAAGGTTGATACATTAGTACAGTTCTGAAGATGGAGCGGTGGAAGTTGGTGGCGGCGGCCTCTGAGTGCACGCCGGACCGGTGAGACCCATGCCCGGCAGGCGTCCTGGATGGGATCTCAGGTTTTAGATATTAGGTTTGGCTGTGATGCCTGTTTGGTATTAGGCTCAGGCTATCTTCGCCCCTTCATCAATTGGATGGAGTGGTTTAGACGGCGGCTTTAGTCTTACTGTTGTATTACTTTGTAAGGTCTTTTAAGAATAATTAATAAAGTGGTCGTATGCATCGTCCAGATGCAGAGGCCGGGGGTCATCCTCCTTTTCTAAAAAAAAGATTCCAACAGTTACTCGGCAAGCTCGGAAAGTACTCGAGCTAGTCTGGTATGTAGAGGAATATGATGCAATTCTTAATGTATTGATTGGGTGCATATGTACATGTATATCGCCTGAAAGTACTCGGCTACAGCTGCGTCGAGGTCGGCCTGTGCCAACAGATGTTGGAGCGTGAAGACGGAGGCGCGGAGCGGCTGTGCATTTGGTGCGTGGAATTCAACCGGCTTCAGAGTTGATTGAAGGCGTGAATGTCAATGGCACCGCTTCGTTTTTGCAACTCCAAAAGGTCGTAGGATTGAATTTACCCACCTGTTTGTTTTCTTTGTCAAAGTTTGTAGCAAGGGACCGAGACAGACTCCGCTTGCCGGTGGTGTTTTCTTTGTTTCCATGCATGGTGGTTGCGTGCTTGAAAATGGTGTTTCATAATCCTAGCGGTGCTCATCAATCAAGAACTTCCTCCATATCAAACGTCTTATATTTTGGTACACAGGTAGTAGAATGTAATGTAACGGCTCTGTTCCGCTGTAGTAAATTTAAAAACTACAACAATTATGCGTGAAATTCGTAAAAGCACCTGGATTCATATTTTTTTAAAGACCACTGGTCAAGCGGTTGTCCTATTGAAAAAGCCCTGATCGTTCCTAACTTTTTTTAAGGAATGCCATGTCACTATTGAAATTTTCGTATACACCGGGTGTCAGGGTCTTCGCCCAGAACCAAAACACTAAACCCTCCCAAACCCTTCTATAAAAAAACAAAAACAAAAACCCCAGCGCTTGGCAGGTGCTGACGCGTGGTTGTCTTTTAGTCCCGGTCGGTGTTACCAATCGGGACTAAAGGACTAAAGGTCCTCCTGCCTGAGCGCCCCGCAGCAGCCACATGAAGCACCTTTAGTCCCGGTTCATAACACGATCAGAACTAAATGGAGGAGGGGGAGGCTTTAGTCCCGGTTGCTTAGTTCCGGTCGCGGAACTGGGACTGATGGTCCGTTTCCTACTAGTGAGATGCGATCACCATCTCTCTACACTACTAGGAAAAGGCTTATACATAGAAGTTTATCAGTAGCATGTATTATGGACCCCACGCTACTGATAGTTACCAGTAGCGTCTGTTACAAAGCGCGCTACTGGTACAACATAGTAGCAGCGTTGGTTTTCGGAAGCCACGCTACTGGTAAGTTTGCCATAGCACACCACCTGACCAAAAAATATTAGCAGCGTTTGTTGTCTAACAAGCGCTACTGTTAAGAAAGTAGCTATAGCGCCCGTGCACCTAGACGCGCTACTGCTATTTCTTCTATGGGTAAACTTATACCAGTAGCGTTGTTTTTGTACAAGCGCTATAGCTAGTTTTACGTACCAGCAGATATTTTGGCTGACACTCATAGCAGTACCGTGCTTTGGCACCCCGCGCTACTGCTATGGTCGCCACCCACCTACCACCTTTCCCCTCCTTCCCCTCCTTCCTCCCCTTTCTTCTTCCTCTCCCCCTTTCTTTCTCCCCCTTTCCTTGCACCTTGCTTGTTCCATTCAATGCTCCCCCTCCACCACCCCTCCATTAGAGCCCTCCCTCCCCCTCTTCTTT
>NC_041384.1:749674866-749677102 GCF_002162155.2 Triticum dicoccoides
CTCTTCTTTGCCCTCCACCCCTTCCATTAATGCCTTCCCTCTCCTCTCCCACTACCTCCCTAGCTAGCTCTCTCTCTCTCTCTCTCCCTAGCTAGCTAGCTAGCTAGCTAGTTAGAGCTATATATCTAGAGCTACTAGGTAATTAAGAAGAAAGGTGCTTGATATCCCTCTCGACATATAGGTGAGCAAAAAAAGGTGTTTGTGTGGATAGGATCGCAACTATATATATATGGACATATGAGAATATATATACCGATTTGTGTGTGGCATTATTTGAGTTTCCTACATTGTGTATTTGATGAAATAATGTGGGTGACATGAGTTGCCTATGTTTTGCCGAAATGTCGATTCAATTCCGTTTCGGCGAATTTCGGGCAAACTCAATATGTCCTATGTTTAGGGAAGGTCACGCTGAATTTTTGTATGAATTTGATCCATGCATGCATATATACGTGGTTATAATATTTGCTCCGCGCGCAGGTGATCATGAAGGTCAATGAAAAGATGGTGGAAAGATACTGGCAATCCGCTGTGGACGACATGTATGAAAAAAGACTGAAGGATGTTTTATGTCCGTGTCGAAAATGCAAAGGAATTATCAGGCTCGACCCCTTTGAGAGTGGCACATTCAAGGCGCACCTGCTCATGCATGGTTTCATGCATGGCCATACTCGGTGGATAAGTGAAGATGATGATGATGATGATGACGAGGAGGAGGAGGAGGACGTCGACGGGGCAGAAAATAACGACATAGGGCCACCAGACGAAGAGATGACCGATTATGTGCCCGAAGAGGAAAACGGCCTCGGAAATGTCGGTGGAACGAAACTGCAGTCTACGGGGATTCCCCCAAGCAGGACGAAGAGCGCCGGCTATAGACTGAATTTGTAGAAGATTCCGGTGAAGGACCTTGGCAGCGATCAGCCACCTCTTCGGCTTGTCTTCCTCCCTGTCATCAATCACAAGTGGTGTTGCTTCTTCATCGGTTATGCCTAGCTTGCCTAATGCCACTTCCAGGCAAGCCCTCGCCGCCCTAGATGACTCCAGGGCCTTCCCATCACAAACGCCTTGCAGGGGTGAGGCCATCCCCTTGCGCCGTATGAAGGAAATATGCCCTAGAGGCAATAATAAAGTTGTTATTATTTCCTTATATCATGATAAATGTTTATTATTCATGCTAGAATTGTATTAACCGGAAACATAATACATGTGTGAATACATAGACAAACAGAGTGTCACTAGTATGCCTTTACTAGACTAGCTCGTTAATCAAAGATGGTTATGTTTCCTAACCATGAACAAGGAGTTATTATTTGATTAACGGGATCACATCATTGAGTAAATGATCTGATTGACATGACCCATTCCATTAGCTTAGCACCCGATCGTTTAGTATGTTGCTATTGCTTTCTTCATGACTTATACATGTTCCTATGACTATGAGATTATGCAACTCCCGTTTACCAGAGGAACACTTTGTGTGCTACCAAACGTCACAACGTAACTGGGTGATTATAAAGGAGCTCTACAGGTGTCTCCAAAGGTACATGTTGGGTTGGCGTATTTCGAGATTAGGATTTGTCACTCCGATTATCGGAGAGGTATCTCTGGGCCCTCTCGGTAATGCACATCACTTAAGCCTTGCAAGCATTGCAACTAATGAGTTAGTTGCGGGATGATGTATTACAGAACGAGTAAAGAGACTTGCCGGTAACAAGATTGAACTAGGTATAAGATACTGACGATCGAATCTCGGGCAAGTAACATACCGATGACAAAGGGAACAACGTATATTGTTATGCGGTCTGACCGATAAAGATCTTCGTAGAATATGTAGGATCCAATATGAGCATCCAGGTTCCGCTATTGGTTATTGACCGGAGACATGTCTCGATCATGTCTACATTGTTCTCGAACCCGTAGGGTCCGCACGCTTAAGGTTACGATGAAAGTTATATTATGAGTTTATGCATTTTGATGTACCGAAGGTTGTTCGGAGTCCCGGATGTGATCACGGACATGACGAGGAGTCTCAAAATGGTCGAGACATAAAGATTGATATATTGGAAGCCTATGTTTGGATATCGGAAGTGTTCCGGGTGAAATCGGGATTTTACCGAATAGATCAAGGAGAGGGGGCCGGCCCCCCTCTCTCTTTTCCCCCTCCGCGAATCCTATTCCAACTAGGATTGGGGGGGGGGGAATCCTACTCCCAGAGGGAGTAGGACTCTCCTGG
>NC_041384.1:749677251-749686397 GCF_002162155.2 Triticum dicoccoides
ATACGGAGGCAGGGGAACCCCAGAGAGACACAAGTTGATCCACGTGATCTTATTCTTAGCCGTGTGCGGCGCCCCCTGCCACCATAGTCCTCGATAATATTGTAGCGGTGCTTAGGCGAAGCCCTGCGACGGTAGTACATCAAGATCGTCACCACGCCGTCGTGCTGACGGAACTCTTCCCCGACACTTTGCTGGATCGGAGTCCGGGGATCGTCATCGAGCTGAACGTGTGCTAGAACTCGGAGGTGCCGTAGTTTCGGTGCTTGATTGGTCGGGCCGTGAAGACGTACGACTACATCAACCAAACGCTTCCGTTGTCGATCTACAAGGGTACGTAGATCATACTCTCCCCTCTCGTTGCTATGCATCACCATGATCTTGCGTGTGCGTAGGAAATTTTTTAAAATTACTACGTTCCACAACACCGTAGTCTCGTACGCGGCCCGCCGGTGAGAAACTAGTGACCGCCGTACTTCCACCTCGAAGCCCTAGCCACCGCTAGAGGGGAGTCTAGGCTTTCGGGGAAAAAACGGCATGCCGTCATATATGTACATACCTGAATACCTACAAAAATACACATAGCAAGCTTGTATGTCCCCTCCAAATAAATATTTGCTCGCTGATGGTGACTATGAGCTGGCTGGACTCTGAACCACCGTTCCTGGTCAGAAGCCTTTTGGCGGATGACCGTAGGAGCTCTTTTGTTTGAATAAAACTTTCATGATTTCATGCAAAAAATTCTCCTAAAAAACATTGATACGGGTGCCCCCAATGTCATGAGAGTAACATGGACTTTTGAAAAAAAAATAAGCGCACTTGCCAGCCGGATGCCTGATGAGAGCTCCGCTCTGCAGGCGCCCGTTGGCGCTACCGGCGCTCGCTAGCGACGCCTAGTGGGCCGGCCCACCAAGTGAATCAATAGTGAAACACGAAGAAAAAAAGGGCACTAATCAAGATATAGAACCGCTAGAATTCAAACCCAGCACCTGAATGTTGGCAGTTTAACACGATAACCACCACACCATTCTAACTCGTCTGTATAATAGAACAAAACCGTACTAGTTAACGTTTCCTTTAGAAAACGTTAACGTATAACCAATATAAATTATTTTCTAAAAACGTAAATTATAAATCAAGATCATTGATTTTTAGAAAAAGGTTCATAAAATTTTAAAAGTTCATCGAATTTTAAAAATATTTCATTGATTTTGGTAAAATAATCATCGATATGAAAAAAGTTCATCGATATTGAAAAGAGTTCATTGATTACAATATTTTATTATCGATTTACAAAAAAATTCATCGATTTTTACAAAAAAGTTCATTGATTTTGAAAAAGTTTTCATCGATTATGAAAAGAGTTCATGGATTTACAAAAACGTTCATTGATTTTACAAAAAAGTTCATCGATTTTGAAAAGAGTTCATCGATTTACAAAAAAGTTCTTCTTTTTGTTCATCCGTTTTGAAAAGAGTACATCGATTTACAAAGAAGTTCATCGATTTTACAAAGAAGTTCATCGATTAAGAATAGAGCTCATCGATTATGAAAAGAGTTCATCGGTTTCGAAAAAAACTTCATCTATTTACAAAAAAGTTCATCGGTTTTGAAAAGAGTTCATCAGTTTTGAAAATAGTTCATCGGTTTCGAAAAATAAGTTCATAGGTCTTGAAAAAAAGTTCATCGTTTTTTCAAAAAAGTTCATCAATTATGAAAAGAGTTCGTCGGTTTTGAAAAACAACTTCATCGATTTATAAAAAAGTTCATCGGTTTTAAAAAGAGTTCATCAGTTTTGAAAAGAGTTCATTTGTTCAAAAAAAGTTCACAGGTTTTAAAAAAAAGTTCATCGGTTTTAAAAAGAGTTCATCAGTTTTGAAAAGAGTTCATCTGTTCGAAAAAAAGTTCATAGGTTTTAAAAAAAAGTTCATCAGTTTTAGAAAGAGTTCATCAGTTTTGAAAAGAGTTCATCTGTTCGAAAAAAAGTTCATAGGTTTTAAAAAAAAGTTCATCGATTTACAAACATAATTATCAATTTTACAAAAAAAAGTTCATCGATTATAAAAAGAGTCCATTGATTTTGAAAAAGAGTTCATCTAAATTAGCAAAAGAAAAAATAATAAAAAAACCGTTCCATATAAAAAAGGAAAACAAAAAATAAAAAGAACAAAACAAAACCCTTCCAAATAAAAAAAAGAAAGACGAAAAACGAAAAAATATAAAAGACATGGAAAATATAAAAAGACATGTAAGTAGAAAAGGACGAAGAGGCAGTAGCTGAAAAACTCTAGGTAAACTGTTCGAGTTGTTGTTGCATCGCGCGAATGATCGTGAGGTCGCTTGATCGAATCCCGTTGGATGCGCTCTTGTATTTTCTGTTTACAACTGAAAAAAAAGATAAGATGAGCCGAGCCCAGCTAGCGCGGCTGCAGGCTTCGATTTGCAAAAAAAAAAACAATAATAACCGACCCCTGCAGCGCCATATAGAGATTGCCTGCCTAATTGCTTCTCAAAACGAAGAGCATTCTATGGTGGGCCTTTGCAAGCCAGCTAACTCCACATGCCTAGTTTTGGCTGGGTAGCCACGATTGGTTGTTAGGCCAAGAAAAAACACAATAATACAAGAAGACCTAGACCGAGACTTGCCGCGCAATGACTGTTCCTCAAAAACACAATATTTGAGAAAGGAGATTATGAAGAGGCGGAGATCAAGAGTGGATTGGCTAAGGGCGGGCGACCGAAACACACAGTATTTCCAGAACCGTGCTTCTCACAGGAGGAGGAAAAACACGGTAAAGTCGCTGCTGCGGTCGGATGGAACGAAGTGCTCCGATGATAAGGGAATGAGGGAGATGGCACGGGAGTTTTACTCGCTTCTGTTTGCCACCCAGGGCACATCAAATACGCAGCAGATCCTAGATAATATTGAGGTGGTTGTCACGGAGGCAATGAATACCAAACTGGATGCTGCAATTTCCGACGAGGAGATTGAAAGGGCTCTCTTCCAAATGGGACCTACAAAGGCACATGGGCCGGACGGGCTACCAGCCCTCTTTTACCAGCGGCACTGGCCTCTGGTGAAAGAAGAAGTATGTAAGGCAATCCGCGAGTTCCTAGGTGGGGGCCAGATTCCAGAGGGTTTCAATGATACAATTTTGGTGTTGATACCCAAGGTGAAGGCGCCGGAGATGCTATCACAGTTCAGACCGATAAGCTTGTGTAATGTGTTGTATAAGATCGCGGCTAAAGTTCTTTCTAACCGGCTTAAGGTTGTGCTCCCTATTCTGATCTCAGAGGAGCAAAGTGCTTTTGTTCCGGGAAGGCTCATCACCGACAACATTCTCGTGGCATACAAATGTGTGCATGCCATCCGGAAGAGGAAAAGGAAAAAACCATTGTGTGCCGTTAAATTGAATATGATGAAAGCTTATGATAGAGTGGAGTGGTCTTTTTTTCAACAGATGATGACTAAGCTGGGTTTTTCTCATTCATGGAGAGCCATGGTTATGAGATGTGTCACTTCTACAACATTCTCAGTGAAACTTAATGGCAGTCTATCCGATGGTTTTCTCCCTACACGAGGGTTGCGCCAAGGAGACTCCATCTCCCCCTATTTGTTTTTGTTTTGTGCAGAGGGCTTCTTGGCGCTTCTCAAGCAGGCACAACGGGAGAGGGAAATACAGGGGGTGTTGTTTGGGCGCACTGGCCCCATAATCACACACCTACTGTTTTGCGGAAGATAGTATTGTCTTCCTTGAGGCCTCACAATCGAACTTGGCGCGCCTTCGGCAGATTCTTATCACATACGAGGAGGCATCAGGACAAAAGGTGAATCTGGAGAAGTCCTCCATCTTTTTTGGAAAAGGCTGTAATGACGAGGTTAACGCTAATTTGAGAATGTGGTGGGTATTCAATCCGAGGCCCTTAATGAAAAATACTTGGGGTTACCAACCATGGTGGGCAAGTCCAAGGACGGGTGCTTCAAGCATGTTCAAGAATCATCTAGAGGGAAGGTAATGGGGTGGAAAGGACAGGGTTTGTCGAAGGCAGCAAGGGAGGTACTTGTCAAGTCGGGGTTGCAAGCAACACCGACTTACTCGATGAGTTGCTTCCAGCTCTCCAAGAAAATGTGTTGGAAGCTGAAATCTATTTCTTCTAAATTCTGGTGGGGGGCGGCCGACGGCGAGCGCAAAGTTCATTGGGTGGCCTGGGACAAAATGTGCACAAGGAAGCAGGCAGGTGGGATGGGTTTCCGGGACTTTGAGATGTTTAATCAAGCTCTCCTGGCCAAACAAGTCTGGAGGTTACTAATATATCGAACATCTTTATGTGCAAAAGTGCTTAAGGCAAGGTATTATGAAGATATGGATGTTATGGCTGCTCCTTGTCCACAGGGGTGTTCCTATACATGGAGAAGCTTGATGCATGGAAGAGACCTTCTAGCACGTGGGCTAATATGGCGTGTTGGGGAAGGGACAAAGATAAACGTGGTCCATGACAATTGGATCCCGCGAAATGGTAGCATGGTGCCGCTGGGTGCCACCTAAGTACCAAACACAGTGAAGGTTGCGGACCTGCTTACACCGGATGGCACAACTTGGGATGAGGAAAAACTGCAGCAGGTGTTTACTCCGAGTGATGTGCATGATATCAGACAAATTTTGATCGGAGGACCGGGCAAGGAGGACTTCCGGGCATGGAATTATACTAAAAATGGAGTATTTTCCGTCCGGTCGGTGTACCACTTGGGTATGGCACTGTAGGTGGCGACGAAGGCACTGTCCTCCTCGTCAAGTTCGGTGGCTGATCATCGGAGCTGGATGGAGCTATGGGCTGCGGACGTCCCCAACAAGGTCAAGATCCATGGTTGGCGTATGCTAAAAAATGGTTTGGCTGTAGGGGCAGAACTGTTACGACGGCATGTGAAGCCTGGGGTCTTCTGTATTGCGTGTGGGAGAGAAGAGACAATTATTCATCGGATGTGGCGCTGCCCTCACTCCATGCAGTTCTGGAAAGTGCTTGGCAAAGGAGTTGGGGCGCCCCTGGCACTGCTGCCCACACATATTGACAGGGTAGACAACATGCGAACCTGGGTGCTGGATTGGCTGGCGGCATCGTCAAATGAGGAGAAGAGGGTGGTGATGAGGGCGTGGTATGAACTGTGGCTTGCAAGGAACAACGCACGGGATAGCGGACGTATAGAGGACCCGTCCCTAATTGCAGATAGAGGAAACTAATGCGAGGCCACCTACTATGCGCAACAAAGAGGTCTGGACGAAACCAGAAGAAGGGTGGATGAAGGTCAATACTGATGGTGCACTAGCTAAGCAAGGAGGATCAGGAGGAGGTGGACCGGTCCTTCGAGACCACCATGGCGCGTTCGTGGCAGGAGCGTGCCATTTTTTCCTAGCTACTACGGATCCAGAAGTTGCTGAGCTCCTAGCGTGCCGTCGGGGTGTTCTTCTAGCACAAGAAAACGATGTCCAGAAGATGGTGTTCGAGATGGACTCGCTCAACGCGGTTGGGAAGATCAACAACATCGAGAGGGATCTCCCGACGTCAGGTCAGGTCGTCCAGGAGATTAAGGAGCTACTTACCCAGTTCCAGGAGGTTAGAGTTGTTTGGGTTCATCGCTCCGCAAACGTAGTCGCTCATAGACTAGCTAGGCAGAGTTGCTATAGGGAGTTATGCCATTCTTGGCGCCATGTAGCGCCAGACTTTGTAAGATCAGACATTCCCTCTGATGGGGCAGTAGAACACTAGAGAAATAAGGCAACGTTCCCCTCAAAGAAAAAAAAAAGACAGTCCCCTTAATTACTACAATTTTTGTGTGGTTGGTGCCGATTAGGGATTCCCAAGAAGCTTCCGCGTCCCTTCACGATACTTTAAACGGGTTTGCTAAATCTCATTCGAATGAGAAACTAATTGGTCTCATTCAATTTTTCGACCGTCCGATCGAGCCACGCGACGATTCGTGCTTCCTCCAGGTGGACTGCTTCGTAGCGACGGGAGGCGCAGCCCATCTGTTTGTCCCGCTCGTGGACCGTTCTGTTTTCTTTTTTTTTCTTCTCTTTTTTGTTTTGTCGGGCCGGAAGCGACGCAGGGTGGTAGCGAGTTGTTGCGGGCTGGGCCTCTGAATTGTTTTTGTTTTGTTTTTGGGCCGCGCTTGTTCAGAATCTGAACGGTCTAGCCCTGCTACTAATGTCCAGACGTGTTTGCTGTCGTCACTCTCCTCGCCTCCTCGCCCCACTCTCCTCGCCTCTGTTCCCCTTCCCATCGTCTCTTTTTCTTCCCGTGGTCTGTTTCCCTTCCTCCTGTGATTTTTCAATCTAAGCGTGGAAGTACTTAGTGGGCTTGTGGCAAGAGAGATGGCAGGGGAGGCCGGCGAAGTGAGTTTTCATTTGCTTTTCTTGTCATTTTTGTAGATTTGTTTTTTGCATTCTAGGGTTTGTTCTACTGTAGTTCATCATTAACTTGGGGGAGGGGAGGGGGGCGGGTTGATGAATGTTTTTTGAGTGTGGAATGCTCATGTTTGGTCTAGAGCGATTTAAATAGGCACAGATCCTGCCTTGTATTTTTCATAGATACATACACTGACTGGAACCAAGAATTGTAAAATATCAAGGCTTCAGTTTTATTTACCAAATGTCCTATCAATAGCTGTTTTTGGATCCCCTGTTTATCTTTTTTTAGATCCCCTGTTTGTGGGACTATATGCAGCAGATAGCACCCAGATCCTCTTCTGCTTATCTATGGTAGATATAGTCCCTAGGCAATAATGTCATGACTTTGTTTTTTGTGATGAAAATCTCTTATGTGTGCATCAAGTTTTCCTTTTTCTTTTGTGATAATTGCCTGCTCTGGTTCTTCTTCATTTTTCAATAGCTGCCTTCCAGTCTGTTTGTTGGTTGATGTTCTTGCTTGTTCTGATTTTGCGTATCATTCCCATGTGTTTTCTGAATGAGCACCTGCTGCATATTATTTGATTGCTTATACATTGCATGGCTTCCATATTATTAAGGTGTCTCTCAAACAGGGGGCTGCCCTCTGTTTTTTATGTGTTGTGCTTGATTTTTTAGGAGCGCATATATGATTATGGCTTCTCTTAAGTTTATTCATCAGTCTCTTTTTACTTTATATGTTCGCCATGTGGAATTGATAACTTTGACTAGTTGGAGCTTGCTCGTGTTCTGTCTCCGGTTGATCACCATAGTATGTACTGTAATACAACCCTTTCCTGGAGCACTTGCTTGTGCAGAATTTTTATAGACTGTTTTTTTGTTCTGTTTCCTTTTCATCGAGTCGATTATTCACTTTATGTATATAATTTTCGTTCTTAAGAACTAATAACTTACATCATGTAAATACAGTTTGTGAAATTAGAATCTCCTTCTTGTCGCAAAAGAAAGCGTACGTGATTTCGATTTCGCGTCATTTTTAGGCAGTGGAAACTAGCCTAAGGCCTTAGCTGAAACCGTCCCTCTGCTCCTGCACAAGATTTCGAAGATACTCTATTATTTTCGTTTGTCAGACACTTATACGCTTGAATATATTTTAAGTTAATTTAGTAATTTCAGTCAATCCCCGCCATGGTAGTCTTGAACAGATGAGTCAAGGAAAAGAGTGGCCTGGGAGTGTCTAGTTATCAGATATGTGCTTTTCCATTTTGGTTTAGGTCATTTTGTTATGTTCAGTCAGTTCTGTGATCCATGCACATAATTGTTTTTGTAATTTCAGTCAATCCTCATTCTGAAAGAACACTGTTGTCCATCCGGTTTCAGGCCGCCCGACTTTGAACCTTTGAGGAAATGCTTGCAGTCAGCCTGTCCCTTAACTGTTTTTTTATGTTCTCAGGTTTTTTCTTGTGAGCTATGTGGGAACTTTTGCCATGGAGGTGCTGACAACAACTTCAAGATCGACATTCGTGATGAGTTCCTGTCTAAAGCGGTAATCAGTTAGTATTTTGCGCCTTTATGTACTTTGTTATTTGTTTCCTAGTTCAGCCGCAGTGCATCAATCAAGTGGTGCATCATTTTTGTACAAGTCATGGTAAAATTCTTTGCGTATTTTGCCATGGATGGTCGCGCTCTTTTGTATTCAGTCATGTTTTTTCTATGTTATGTACAGTTTCCTGATTATTATTATTTTCTTTTGTTTTTTACATTTTTTTGTAGACTGTGCCATGCAATGCAAGAGTCTACGATCAATGGCGTTACCAGCGACTACATGCGTTTTGAAGCGCATGGACGCAAGTACTCTGTCGACATTGTGAAGGGGGCACACAGGACCAGAATCAAGGGGAGTGGCTGGAAGAAATTCACTTCTGAATTTTCTCTTCAGAAGGGTGTTGTGGTCATTTTTGACTTGGACAGGCGTCCCCGCCAGGCACATGTTGTTGTTCAAAGTGATGACTTGGACATAGTTGAAGGAAGCTCTTCAGACGGGGATGCTGATGAAGAGATGATAGATGGAGACATCACAGATGTGGATGAAGACGATGGCAGCATAAAGATCGAGTATACAAGGGGTCTAACTCTGAATGATGCACAACAGGACATTCTCAATGAACTGGTGCTCAACTTCAAGTCCAAGTTTTTAGGAGTATCTTTTGTACACTGTCTTACTACAACTGACACTCAAGTTGGACAAATGGTATGTTTTGTTGTTTCTTTTTTATTAAAATTTTCCTTTTGTGTTTACTTTATTTTTGTTTATATGCATATTTGTTTTCTTAAATGCATGTAGTTTTTGTTGCGTTGCTTCAAGCTTTTAATTTTTATGTTTTTTGTTTGCTATTCTTTGTTGTGGATACAGAAAGTACCAGAGAGGGTTGCTACAAGCTTAAACATCCCTAAAGGAGGGTTGGCTGGTGTTCGTTTAAGCAGTGGGGAGGCAAAGACTCGCGTCGAATACCAGACGTCTACTGATTGACGTATAACTTTCAACAAAACGCAGTGGAGGTGTTTCCTTTCAAAGACTACCCTGGGAATCAACGACTGCATCTTCATGTTCTTCAAGGCCAGCAAGAAGTCTTACATGAATGTTACTGTTGTCGTCAGCAAGCTTTAAGTTTCATTTTCTTTTCGAGAAGCTATGTTCCTAGTTATGTAGTATGCTGATGCAAAACATCGCTGCGGTCTTTTTTTTAT
>NC_041384.1:749686633-749688253 GCF_002162155.2 Triticum dicoccoides
CCTCATCGTTTGTGATGTTTATTATCTATGTGTGTTTTCAAAACTATGTGGAATTTGCGTTTCTCGTAATGATAAGTGATGTTATATATTTTTGATCAGTATGTTCTTTTAGGAGTAATTGTGTTTACGGTTTTTCAATACTTTTTTTGTTTATGATTTATAACGATAAACACCCTTGCCTTTCACGCACTATACATGCAGTTTGTTTGCCCAGTTCTTTTAGTAACAAAAATATTGTTTTTTCATAGACGCCTTATTTTTTTGACAGTAGTTATCTTGAAAGTCGTAGATCTACGAGAGTGCTGTCAAGGTCCGTAGCTGCGTGTGTGTGTCTTTTTTTGTGAAGGGGCCGCTAATTGCATCTCAACAGCCGACTTCTAACTAAGGGGGTGTACGTGCTCGGAACAGTTTGATTTTTGATTGATAAGTTGTTGATTTATTTTTTGTCTATCAACAGCATGAAACTTTTTCACTGAAATGAATGATTAAGTGTTTGGTTTCCTAATCCTGTAGTGAGATTTAATTTTTGCAGCTTTAATTGTATTTAGTATCTCCTAATAGGCACAGTCCAGAGTTGAGGCTTTGCCATAGGATGCATCTAAATTATCTCATATCTAGATTATAAACCATAGGGTGCATTGTGTCATGATTCGTGTTTTTGTAACACGCGCTGGCAACTCGAGCCCAATTTTTTGGCCCAGCTGCAAGTCCAACCTTGACTCTCAACTGGGGGGCTGACCTTTTTGTTTGAGTTTGCAAGTCTACCCTCGACTCATAACTTGGGACTCGTAACTAAGGGTGTTTTGTGTTTTGTCGGGGCGACCAGTTGCGAGTCGATCATCAACTCGCAACTAAGGGTGTCCGTGTTTTACGAGGGTCCACACTTGCATATCAACTATCGACTTGCAACTAAGGGTCTTTTGTGTTTTTCGAGGGTCCCGAATTGCATGTCGGCTATCGACTCGCAACTAGGGGGGGTGCCTGTATTTGTTTTGTCGGGGCCACCAGTTGCATGCCGACCATCGATTCGCAACTAAGGGGTGTGTGTGTGTGTGTTTGTTGTGGCCCCCAGTTCCAAGCCAAACATCGACTCACAACTAACGATATGTGTGTGTTTGTCGAGGGTCCCCAGTTGTGTGTCAATAACCGTCTCGCAACTACGGGGAGTGTGTGTTTGTTGAGGGTCCCCAGTTGCATACCGACCATCGAGACACAGTAGGGGCATGTGTGTGTTTGTCGAGAGATCCTAGTCCCATGTCCACCATCGACTCGCAACTGGAGTGTGTGTGTTTCTCGAGGGTCCCTAGATGCAAGTCGAGCATCGACTCGCAACTAAGGTTGTTTGTGTTTTGTCGAGGGCCCCCAGTTGCATGTCAACCATCGACTCGCAACTACGAGGAGTGTGTGTTTGTTGAGCGTCCCCAGTGGCATGGCGACCATCTACTCGCAACTAGTGGGTGTTTATGTTTTTGTCGTGGCACCTAGTTGCAAGCCGAGCATTGACTCGCAACTAAGGGTGTTTTTTGTTTGTCGAGGGTCCCTAGTTGCGTGTCAATAACCGTCTCGCAAAATAGGGGGGAGTGTGTGTGTGTGTTTGTGTTTGTCGAGGGTCCCCAGTTG
>NC_041384.1:749689945-749692147 GCF_002162155.2 Triticum dicoccoides
TGTTTGTCGAGAGATCCTAGTCCCATGTCGAGCTTTTTCGACTCGCAACTAAGGGGGGAGGGGGTGTGTTTGTCGAGGGTCCCCACTTGCATGTCCACCATCGACTCGCAACTGGAGTGTGTGTGTTTCTCGAAGGTTCCTAGTTGCAAGTCGAGCATTGACTCGCAACTAAGGTTGTTTGTGTTTTGTCGAGGGCCCCCAGTTGCATGTCAACCATCGACTCGCAACTACGAGGAGTGTGTGTTTGTTGAGCGTCCCCAGTTGCATGGCGACCATCGACTCGCAACTAGTGGTGTGTATGTTTTTGTCGTGGCACCTAGTTGCAAGTCGAGCATCGACTCGCAACTAAGGTTGTTTGTGTTTTGTTGAGGGCCCCCGTTTGCAAACCGAACATTGACTCGCAACTACTGGGAGTGTGTGTTTTATTGGGGCCCCCAGTTGCATGCCGCCCATCGATTCGCAACTAGTGGTGTGTATGTGTTTGTCGTGGTACCTACTTGCAAGCCGAGCATCGACTCACAACTAAGAGTGTTTGTGTTTGTCGAGGGTCCCCAGTTTCGTGTCAGTAACCGTCTCGCAACTAGGGGGGAGTGTGTGTGTGTGTGTTTGTCGAGGGTCCCCAGTTGCATACCGATCATCAACTCACAACTAGGGGCATGTGTGTGTTTGTCGAGAGATCCTAGTCCCATGTCGAGCTTTTTTAACTCGCAACTACGGGGGTGTGTGTTTTTGTCGAGGGTCCCCACTTGCATGTCCACCATCGACTCGCAACTGGAGTGTCTGTGTTTTTGAGGGTCCCTAGTTGCAAGTCGAGCATCGACTCGCAACTAAGGGTGTGTGTGTTTTGTCGAGGGCCCGCAGTTGCATGTCCACCATCGACTCGCAACTACGGGGAGTGTGTGTTTTGTCGAGCGTCCCCAATTTCATGGTGACCATCGACTCGCAACTAGTGGTGTGTATGTTTTTGCCGTGGCACCGAGTTGCAAGCCGGGCATTGACTCACAACTAAGGGTGTTTGTGTTTGTTGAGGATCCCCAGTTGCGTGTCAATAACCGTCTCGCAAATAGGGAGTGTGTGTGTGTGTGTGTGTGTGTTTGTCGAGGGTCCCCAGTTGGATGTCGACCATCGACTCACAACTAGGAGGCGTGTGTGTGTTTGTTGGTGCCCCTACTTCCATGTCGACCTTTTGACTCGTAACTAAGGAGAGTGTGTGTATTTGTCGAGGGTCCCTAGTTGTAAGCCGACCATCCGGCGAGGAGTTTTAATTTGTTAGATTCAGAGCACCATAGCATTTCTGAACTTTTTAGAGCGTGGTTTTGTAGTGGACAGTTTTTTTGTTGGTGACCTTCATAAGTATTAGGCTATCATTGATGGCAAACAGGCTCCAAGATGTCGTTCGTGCATGCTCTCTTTTTGCATAGATAAACGACTCTAGCATGGCGGGCAATTTCTTGGCTGTTTGTACAAGAAAGACACCGGTATTTTTTTGTCAGCACGCGCGAGCCTGATAGGCGGAAAAAGCCGTGCTCGAGTGTCCCATGCACCCATGGTGGACTTTTTATTGCAAGTTGACCATTGAGTTTTTGTAACAGCTCAAATAGCTCTACAATAACTTGTTTTTTTAACTCAATTTTTTAAGTTTGTTGTCAATGTTCCAATTTATTTTGTCTTTTTTTTTGTCTCGCAAAGTTTTGAAGTTTTTCCTCACTGCCTACTTGCTAGTTCAAACTACAAACAAGAAGGTTTTTTGCTACTACGGGAGGGAAGCATCATTTCTGTAATTGTTTTTAAGTTTTCCCAGGGGGTTTTCTGCAATATCTCAAAGCACCAACGGATCTCTCATAATTATCCACACCGACACATTTACTCTGTCCATTTTTTGTGTGCCACTGTTTGAATTGGTGGAGGTGGAGCAGAGGAGGAAGACACGGGGGCGACTACCTCGATGGCGACCGAGCTGGGCGCCGCCGACCCCCCCGTAGTTCACCTCCGCGCGACGGGCGAGGCACTCGCCACGGACATGGCGGGCGAGCGCCGCGTGGCATGACCACTGTCGACGACCTCTGCACCGCAGACAAGCCAGCGTCGCGCGCCGTCCCCACTGTCCGCGACCTCTGCGCCGCCAACAACCCAACATCGCGCGCTGTCCCCACCGTCCCGGAGTTCGCCCCATGCGAGGAGCTGCCGAATCCAGTGAGAAGT
>NC_041384.1:749692400-749707419 GCF_002162155.2 Triticum dicoccoides
CTGAACCTCCTTAATTTTTGTTCGTTCACATCGTCAAAATCAGTCAGTAGTGTGGCCATCAAGTCTAATTCGTCATGGCAGTGTGTACGCCTGAATTTTGTAAGCCTGCTTCCGTGTACTTGAAGGCTAAGGAATTGCTACCTGTGTGCTTGAAGTCTAAGCAATTGCTAGCCATTAGTGTGCACCCTGAATTTCTGAATTCTGAATTGCTAGCCGTCAGTGTGTCTTTTGAAGGCTAAGGGAATTGCTAGCTGACACTTTTTTGTGTGTGTATGTTTCGTAGGGTCCTTGATGTTTGTATGCTCTGTTTTTATGTTGGTCCTTGAAGCGTCCACGGTAGAAATTCAAATACTGAACATATACAATTATTTTGGTTAATCTGCGGAATGGACAGAGCTTTGAGCCAAGATGTGGTCATCAGCTAGAAATGAAATGGGAGCTGGCATATTTTGTTTGTTTGTTCTTTTTGAATTGATGTTTCCATCCCCAGCTAGCAATGAATGCAGGAGGGTTAAGTGTGTTGCAGTTTTTGTTTTGTTCTCTTCATGAAAATTAGTCAGTATTTGTGGCCATCCAACTCGAAACTCTTTGTCGCAGTGTTCATCATGGAATCCTTTTTCAAAAGGCTAAGGGGAGGTGAGGGGCGGTAGGCGTTAGTTTATGCATGTAACTATGTATGATTTGTTCTCGTGAGATAATTTTTTCAGAGTTGACTCTCTAATTGAGTTGTAGCTAACATTTGTGTTGACTCTCTAATTGAGTTGTAGCTGACATTGTGTTTCTTATATTCAGAGAGTGTGACTCAGCAGTTAGTATTTAGTGAGGATTATCTTTTTATTTTTTTTAGCAGTTTGATATCATATCTTTTATTTTTTTTGTAAGGGCTTCCTCAAGCTATTATGCCTAATGCTTTGTCTGCCCAACTATAAGTGCACCATTAGTGCAGCATATATTTACCAGTAGATTTTTACATGCGTTCCACCCACTCTGTTTTGCCTGCGTACAAGCGAATAACATTGATGTCAAATGTATTCCTGAATAGCGACCAGTAACTCTACAAAATCACTTCAGCTAGCTGACAAATGAGGAGGATCAGTCAATGTTCAGATAGTTTGATACATCATTTTCAGTAATTTTCAGTAATCTGTTTTTTCATCAGGGAATTGACCATCAGTCAATGTTCAAAGTTTTTCAAATCATGAGTAAATGCTTAGAGAAGATGGCTTCATCTTTTGTTTTTCCTTTCCGAGTAGTAGTCTCAGCTTTTTTAAATACTCGTTGTTTTGGTTTAATTAGTTTTTTAACTCAGTTTTTTATTGTGTGTTTTTTTAAACAGGAGGTTCCTAGCAAAGTTACTATTCCTGAGGCTTTGGAGTCAGACAACTACAGTCAACAAGATGACTCAGGGGATGATAGCATGAATGAACAAGAGGAGCAAACTATAGTTGATATGACAGAATCAGACGCATCAGACGGCATGCTGATCGATGGCCTGAGAACATTTGTAATTGTGCTCAGAACTAGAAGAAGCTATTCTTTCTTTTCTTTTTTGTGTTGTTTTTCATAAGTTCGATTCTTTGACAGAAACTTTTCTTTATTTATACAGTTACAGAAGAGACAAGAGAGGAAGCTAGAGAGGAGTGCTTTGAAAGAAAAAAGGAAGAAGGTAACTTTGTGCTTTTTGTAGTTTTTTTCATTCTTATCATTTCTAAGCCATAACCAAAAATCTGTTGTAGAAAACAATACGCCTCAGTATTTTTAATGCTTGCTATTTGTTTCATTTCCAGAGGACAAGGGCAGAGAAAGGAAAAGCCAAACGGCACATTAACAAAGAAAGAGCACCTGCTTACAGCAGGTTCAGCATTGGATATTTCGCGAAGATTGTTGATGTTGTGTGCAAAAGCAATCACAGGATGGAGGTTGTGAGGGACGGTGGTTTTGGATACTTGCTTGAGCTAGATGATTGTTATGTTCCACGGCCATTCGCACAGTGGGTCGCGGACAACATATCCACAAAAGATGAAACAATTGTACTTGACGGGAAATCAATTCCTCTCAACCCTGAAGCCGTATCATTAGTTCTTGGTATACCAGCAGGCGGAACAAAGATCAGAGTGCTAGACGAGGAGTGTGGGAAAGCAGAGTTCCTATCACTGTTTGGGCTAACAGAACTTCCATCCATAAGTTTCTTTGGGAACAAGCTTATGAACGAAGAACTGCCTGACGATGTTTATCTTCGGTGCTTCTTGACTGTCGCACTAGCAACCTTCCTGTGTCCCACATCCAGCACAAAGCCAAGCACCAAATATTTGGGAGCACTTGTGGATGTGTCAAAGTCAAAAGATCTTGATTGGTGCTCTTTTGTCCATACATGGAATATCTCCTATGTCAAGAAGTACCAAACAGACAAGATGAAGCAGAAACAGATAACAACCACTTTGGGAGGCTGCATTTATCAGCTAGCAGTATGCGCCTTCTTTTTGTTTATATGAAACTTTTTGTTATTTTTTTTGTTCTCACCATGTCCAAGATGAAGCATAAACTTGTGGAAGAATATTATTTTATGAGCACTGTGTTCTCACCAAACATTCTCAAGGTTTCATTTTTTGTTTTATTTTGCAGGTTCGGTGTCTAGACTTCAACAATTTTGGATCAATAACAATTCCACCAGCACTACCCAGGGTTTGTTTCTGGAAAGGACAAACCATTAAACATTTCAGTGATATGCTAATTGGGAAAGATGGATTATATGGAGCTCTTCAAGTAAATATCATACTCTGCTATATTTTTTTCTTCTGTTTTATGTGTATCTTTTGTTTCTTACATCAACTCCTATTTATGTTTGTTTATTGTTTATTTCCATTTTTTGTCAGATAAAAGATGAGGAAGAAACTTGTTATGCAGAAACTGACGGTGCATGGGCAAGCGCCGCCAAGAACTCAAACATTCGAAAAGCTATACAAAGGGTCTTAGGCAACTCTTTTTCAGATAAGGTAAAATGCATCAGACTTGATTGAGACAACAACTTCAACAATCAAATTTAGCTATTTTGGCTTCTCCTTTTTTCTATATTTTTTGATTTGTTTTTATGGAATCTTTTTTTGCTTGTTAGATCAAAGAAGATATATTCCTCAATTTCCAGGAGCGCGTAAAAGATCAAAACCTGACGACATGTCTGATAGCAAAACAAGTGCTGCTGGATACTTTGAACATTGTCTCTTCTTCTTTCAATGGCTCTCAACATACAGAGAAGTTAGAGTCATCCGAGCACTTGTACATGCCATACAGAGAAGTTAGAGTTGATTCTAATGGGATTGAAATTGGCAGTGGTATGTTATTACATCATTTTTTTCTTCGTTCTAATTCATGTTGTGTTTTCTGTAATCAGACCCCCCCACTATATTTATGGCAGATCGAAGAGGCAGGAAGAAGAGAATGAAGACGAGTACACAATAGTCAATAACTTCAACAAGTAAGGTTGTATTATTGCAAGATAAAATAAAGGTATTTTTGTTCTTTTGTTTAGTCTTTTTAAATCCACATTTTTAGTGTGTAATTTTCAGTTCATTTTTTCTGTACACAAGGAGTCAAAGCTGAATTGCAACCAATACCGTGGAATGGTCTTATAAATGAGCACAAAGATCAAGATGAAATGGTTAGTTTCATATGAAATACACAAGATCTAATGTTTTTATCCCTTTTTCTTAATTTTTTGTTATTTAACATGCAACTCTGTAAACTAATTTGACAGGAAGTAAATTCTGAAATTGGTAAAGGATGTACACATACAGTTGGACAATCGGTGCGTGCTGAATGCATTGCACTGCAACAAGAAGCCCACAAGGTTATATGTCATATGTTTCTTTTTTGTCAACACATTTTTTTCTTTTTAGCCAGGTGCATATAACTCTGACACCAACCACTTCAATATTTTTTGTTGTGTTGCAGGGAGAAAGCATGAACAAGGTTGGCCCTCCTAAACACAACCAAGACACAAATATGTTGGATGGACATAGCAACATCCTCAAGCACAGTGTCAATGCTTGTCATATTGAAATAGAAGCACCAGAGAAAAGCACTAGCGTGAACTACATGCTATTATCAGCTAGATTGGCAAAAGCAGTGATGAGCACGACATAAGTTAACAATTCAAAGGAAGTATCCACCAACGATGTACAGACAACATTCACAGGGTTTCAACATAACATTGTTAACAACAATAAAACATAGGTACACCCCCTGAGGAATTCATTCGACTTTTGTCTTAGTGTCATCATTCAAAGACGTTGTTCTGTCTGTTCTTTTTTGTATAGACCAACTGAACCTGTGTTTCTTTTATGAACATAGCATTGCATAGACACTAGTACCATGGAGCAACGAAATGAGAAGCAAGCAGGGGTGTCTGAATGTGTGGAACATCAAAACAACATTGACAAAGATGTTTTTCCAGGTAAAAACTTTCACACATTTCAGCCCCATGACAAAATCACTCCTGAGCATGTCTTTCTTTTTCTAAGATTTTTTGACTTGCTTTTGTTTCTTCATTTACTTGATTTTTGTTCATTTGTTTTCAGATCGAAACACTATGAATAATGTCAGCAATTACAAGAAGCACGTTGAACTTGATATAGATATCAACATAGCACTATCAAACAGTACTGCCTACATTTCTTCATTTTTCTATTTTTGATCAGACAGTATTTTTGTCTTTTTTGCATGTTTGCTGGCATCAATCCATTTCTCATTTGTTTTGTGCCTTTTTTCCTTTTTTCTTCTTCTTTTACATGACAACGGGATAGACGATAAGCAAGAACATGTCAAAGAGTTACAGGACACTTTGCATCCATTAGATATTGCAAGGCAAAAGTACTTCTTCACAGATGATGCGACACCTAGCTGCAGAATTCTTCCAGACCATGATGATTGTGGGAATCAAATAACAGAGCCAGAATTGTGGCGCCCATTAGAGATGAACTCGGAAGACTATAATGCTCAAATAGAGGTAATTGTTTCTCCATAGCCCTTATTGCCTTTTTTTAGTTGTCATTTTTCTTACACACCCAGTTATATTTCTACAATTGTAGGAAGCAAAGAAAAAATATCCATGCAATACAAGCAAGGATGGCATCGAAGGACACACCCCGCAGGTACAAGCAAGGATGGCATCTTTTGCCTAGTGCACAAGTTCCTGTGATTCACCTAAAATTTCCTACAACCAATCTCCAACAGTTTTTGTTTTTTCATCTTTTTTGTATGTCTTTTCATAGGATGAGCAAGAAGCGCAAGGAGATTCCTCCATATAGTGTGCGCAGAGACAGCCTGTGTCCACAGGCATTTGCAAGTATAGAGACTTTCTTCCACAGTTTGAAGAAAAGGATGGCATCATCCACTTGGTATGTCTTTTTTTTTGAAAAAAATTATCTTCGTTTATCGCTTTCTCTTTTTCTGTTTTCTAATTCTCCTTAGTTTTTCCTGTGTTTCATTATAAAATACAACAAAACAATTTTTTCAGACATCGCCTGTTGCACGCATGTCACACACTTGGGACAGAGCAACAACATGCTACTCCCCAATGGGCAAATGGGACAGTGAGAACGATGAAAGTGCTACACACAAGTACAAGAAGGTATGACCATTTTTTTTGTTATGTTTCTTATGTTCTTGTTTCCTCTATTTTTTTTAGTTTTTTTATAAATTCTGGCTCTTTTTTAAATGTGTGTCAGTCTGCCCTCTAAAAGTGTGTTTTCGGTTTCTTTTTTGATTGGTTGCTAAACATGTCCTCTCAACATTATTTGCCATTTTGCAGAGATATTCAACAACAACAATTTTAGGGAAAAGGCTTTTTTCAGATGAGTTTGATGAAAATGATGAACAAGAAGGCACTAAACAGCAACCAATCCCTGTAAGTGACTACCTACATGTAAATTTGTTGAACAACTTTCTTTTTTATGTAGCTCTTTTTGACACCTCCTTCTCTGCAGCAGCATCTTATTTTTTGCTGTCACACACACTAATCATAAATTGTGTGTGTTTGTGATTTTTTGTAGGTGTCTCCGGATGTTCAAATTTTGGGGGAGAGATCATTGAATGGTTCATGCTCTAGTATGGTAAACACGGCGGACAATTTATACAACATGAAGCTATCATTAGGCACTTCATCAAGTGGTAAAGAGAATTTGCCTCCAAAAAGGATAACACACCCAAGCAAGTGGCTCTCCTCACCATATGATCACAATGAGAGAGGACCTCTTCAGCCACATGAGATAGAGCTACACAGGGGCATAGTGGCACTAAGCAAAGTTGAACCTCACAGAAGGTTTTTTTTCTACACTCACATTTTTCCACTTTTTCCCCGTGATTAAATGGTTTTTTGTTTTTTTGTTGCCTTCATTAACAATACTGGTTCTCAACCACCTGCAGCAAAATGGTTGTGTTGATTGACAAAACAACCCTTTTCCTTGGACAACTTGGTGATTCATTTGGTGCGACTGGTCACGTCGAAGCATATGTTTTCAACGTTTTTTGTCAGATGATCTTTCGAGAGAATCATCCAAGGAGATAAAAAACACACTACTTCTTCACTACACTAGGTGTAAGTACAAAGAAATTTAATATCCAAGCACAACTCAACATATTTTCAACAGAGGGTTTTTTTGTACAACACTTTTTCTGGACTTCTTGGGTGGAAGATCAATAATTAAATTTCGTTCTTTTTCACAAATCAGGATTATTTTCTTGAAAATTGGAAATCTGAAGAAGGAAGGAGGGAAATGAAGAGAAAAGCACTTAGAAGCTTCAATGGAGCTGGAAAAGCATTGCCTCTACACGAAAGTGATCGTGTATGCTTCATTACACCAAACTATATTAATTTTTTTTATTTTTTGGGATTTTATTATCCTTTTGTTTTTAATTTGTTGCAATCAAATTGTGTGTCCAAAAAATGCAGATCTTCTTTCTGTCAGTTCATGCCGAGCACTGGTTCTTGTTCGTTGTTGACATTATAGCAAGAAAGTTTGTCTTCCTAGATTCTTATTATGAAGGGAACACACCATTCCACATCGGGATAAGAGATTTGATGGTTAAAAACATTTTTTTCTAATCTTTTCTTTTTTTGTTATTTTATAAATTAAGTTGGTAATGCAACACCCATCCATTTTTGTGTTCCTAAACATATTCATTTTTCAATTGTCTCTAGATAAACAATTTCATAAAAACATGGGAAGATTCTAATCTGAGAGGAATGGGTTTCACAAAGTTTGGTGTAGAGTACCCAAACATGCCAAAGCAAATAGGAAGGTAAAAACTAGCTATTTCGTGTAAACATAAATTCAGAAGTACTGTTTGTTTTTCATTTTTTTATTATTTGATCTTTATTTAATTTTTTGTTGTTAAATTTTATGCAAAAAAAACAGCGACGCTTGTGGGATTTTTGCTCTTAACTGGATGCAAACGTGGGCTTCGCGAAATCCTCTGCAGCGACAGTTCACGATGAACGACGTAGTAGACGCAAGGGTCAGATTTGCTGTTGACATTCTGTTTAGTATTCACAACACATAGGATCAAGGCAAAAAACTCATCAAGAACTTCATGGTAAATTGTTATGTTTTGTACTTCTTCCATTCAAGCATAGTTTTTTCTTCTTTTTTAGCAATTTGATTTGTGATACATAATTGTTTATGTTTTTCTCCCGTCTTTCCAATTTTTCTGTGTATTTCTTTTTGCGTTTGCCACTGTAAACAAAGTTACTTTTGTTTATCGTCTGTCATTTTGAGGTTACTAACTAGTTCTTTTTTGTACTTCTTCAGAAGGTCAAGCAGCCAACCAAGCACAACATTTTCTGTAATGCATGGAGGAATACTACAAGAAGGTCTTTTAGCAAGATGATCAAAAACAATCACAAAAGTCAACATCACAAAGTGTCCGGTGTACATGGAGGAACGATATGATTTTCTTTTTCTTTTGAAAGGGAATCCAAGTTGTATAGCAGTGTCATAGAAATTGGTCATTAACCAGAAAACAATTCAGAATGTCTCATGTTGTTTTCAGATCAATATCGAAACATCGTTTTTTGAGTGTTCTTTTCTAAATATTTTTATTCTTTTAAGTTTGATTATTTTCAGTATCCCTCTTTTTTCTAATATTTTCATGTCGTCTGTAGCGGCACTAACGAGAACATTTTGTTGCGCCTGTTCTTTACTTTGGTGCAGGATTTCAAAATTCTTTTGCGCACGAAATGTACTTTCTACAGCGCAATCGAAAAAGTAGATGAAAAAATTCAAGGAACCTACTATGTTAAGGTCAGTGTTGCTACTAGTACAACTGAAATTTATAACTTATGCATTTACTAAAACAGTAGCAAAAGTGCTATCATCCATCAACAATCATAGTTCCTTCATGTTTTTTGTTCAGTGGCACAACAAACAACCAAAAACTTGAGTGAATTTACATTTTTTCAGTCATCACTTGCATATTTTCGCCTTCTTGAACTTCCAGTACACAAATTTTTATTTTTCTTTTCTTGCCTTCTTCCTCGGGTTTGCACCAGCTGGTCCCTTGCCTGTAGATGTGCCAGATGAGCCTACAAATTTTTTTCATCAAAATGAATAAAATGAACTACAAGTTCTTTTTTGTAATGCTGGAAAAACTAGGTAACACCAAAACAGAAAAGTTTTTGATGCAAAACTTGAGGTCTGTTTGCGGATGACTTTTTCTTTCTGGGCCAAATTGATATCTTCAGTACTTGAAGTACAAGAACTTTTATAATGATCAGGCTTCCCACACCGACTGCATGTGACTTTCTGTTTAGATGCTAAACTTTCCATGAAAGTTTTGTAACGTCCTTTTTGTGGACGCCCTTTTGACACTGCAACATCAGGATCTTGAAGTTTGTCTCCATAGACATCAGGATACGGTGCTGCATCAGTCTCTGTTGTGTCCTTGTCAACATTTGCTTGCTGCACTTCTGCAAGTTCATCCTCTTTAGTCATCTCATCCAACCTTTGTTGCACCCTTTCACATTCTGCTACAACATACATATATTTTCTGTTTGTTGATGCACCGTCTGAGGCCATCTCATTGAGCCTGTTGGATAGCAGGGTATACCTTAAGTGTTGACTTCCAGCAGTTAGTTCCAAAGGAACATTGAAACGGATGTCCCGTATGTCCTTTGTATTTTTTGGCCTCCACCTTTCTATGTAATATTTTTATGGAAGCACAGACATGTTGAGATGAGAAAGTACTCTCAAGACATGGCAACACACAATGCCATCTTTCTGAAATTTCCCACAGATACAACTAAACAATTGTTGCTGCAAGTTCACAATCACAACAAATCTTCGCGTTCTGAAATCCTTTTCAGCTAGCATTGGTGTCTTGTAGACTTCATATTTCACATTTCTCTCAACCTCTTCAACATGCAAATTCAGCACAAACTTTATCTGTTTTTGGAATCTATAAAATATCTTTCTGTTGTACATTTTTGCAGCTTGTATCTCGAGCTCACTTCGTGCCCAGAATATCGGCGAAGTCGTTCTTGTGATAGAGTCTTGCTCCCTCTCCTTATCTTGTGTGGTTTCTGAAATCTTCTGGTACTCTTGGAGGAAGCTGATCACATTGTGAGTTGATGTGATGTTGTCCTTGAAAATGGCGTTGGTGCCTTCACTATGCGCAGTAGAGTGAATGAAGGGGAAGAACTCCGTCTTGAAATAGACAGGGACAAACCTTTTCCTTTTCTTCCACATGATTTGGAAATACTTCACATGCCCAATGTTGTATTTCTGAATCATCTCCGTCCACAATTGCTCAAACTCAGCCACTGTCAGAGAGTTGTGAATGATGTCACTGAAATCATCATGCAGTGTTTTATTTGCTGCAAAAGTCCTAGTACATTTTTCCTCGGCCTACTTCTTAATATGAAACAAACATCGCCTATGGCAGATATGCGGGAAAACTAAAGGGATAGCTGTCTTCATCCCAGCATCCTCGTCTGTTATGATTGTGGATGGGGATTTCCCACCCATGCAATGTAAGAATGTCTCAAACAACCATTGAAAGGTGTCAGCTGTTTCATTCTCTATGATTGAGCAAGCGAACAAACAGTTCTGCCCATGTCCTGTGACACCAACAAAGGGAGCAAATGGGAGGTTGTATCTGTTTGTCTTGAATGTTGTGTCGAAGCTGAGGCAGTCTCCGTACAGCTCATACATTTTCCTAGAATACCCGTCAGCCCAGAAAATGCACAAAACTTTACTTGCGTCATCAGAGACTTTAGTTGTTTTGAACGCATAGTAAAATTGTGGATCTTCAGCTTGCCTCTTCCTGAAATATGTGAGCACCTGCATCATGTCATTTTGATTGCTCTCTTTGACAATGACTGTTCTAACATTGCTCACATGCTTTTTGGTGTAAGGAGTGTTCCCGCCTCTCAAGTAACTTAGGATTGCTATTATTTGTCTTGTTGGTAGCTTCACAGCATTGAAAGTTCGGATTAGGAGTTTCTCCTCTTCTGTCATGTAGTTATGAGAACGAAGGTATTTCACTTCTGTTTGAGGACTCAAATCATGGTTGTGCTGTAGGTTTATGGTTGTTATCACCCACTTCTCATCCTTCTTGGTGACAATGAGCTGAGCTTTACACCCTGTTATTGCGATGGTGTTTGCTTTTTTCTTCCTTGCGTTGCGATAGGGCTCTTGTCCTGTCTTCTGTTGCCTTGTGTCACGTCGTTTCTTCTTCCTATTCTCTTGTTCTTCTTCATCAATTACTTTTCCTGACCGATTGCACTTGAAAGTTACCCGAGTTGCTGCACTGCCTCCTTGTTTCTTGCCACAATAGCGAGATGCTTTGATCACAGAAAAACCAGCAATTGAGGCATACTCATTGTAAAAGTTGTAATTCCGTATCAAAGACCATGTCCACATGGGGTACGTGATGACTGCGCACTTCTTGGCTAGCACTCTGAGCAGCTTCTATACTGTCATTTTCAAGGAATATCAGTATATCTTCCTGTGTTAATTTTTGAACTTCGCCAGCTGCACCACTGTTCTCTTGTTCTCCAGCAGTTGTAACAGTAATCTCAGAGGCTTTTTGCAACAACGCTGGAGAAATATCATCCTCGGAATCAGAATCATTGTCAGAAGGAATCTCATTTGATACCATAGAGCCGTTTTTGTTTCCTCCTGCTTCTGTCTACATTTCATTGTCCCAGTTCAAATCATTCAAGCTTTCTGAAAAACGGTTGTCAACAAAAGGTTCAAGCTCCATATCATGTTGGTCGTCAACTTGAGATGTTTGCTGAGCTCCACCCCCAGTGTGTGCTTGGAATGGATCTTCTGAAGATCTACTGTATCGCCCAGTTATCATGTACATATCATTCTGCAGAGAGAGTTTTTTTATAGTTATACACAGCAGTCAAACAATTTTTATTCAGGGGACATAGACACAAGATTAAGCAGGAAAAAACATACCTCAGTACGAACAAGGCGATCTTCTTGCGATTGTGAGGATGCATATCTAGCACCCTGAAAATTAAAACATCTCTAGTTACTTCTCTTTGTTTTGATGTTTTTTTGTTTTTGGTTTATTTTTGTAAGTTAATACAGTTTTTATCTACGACAAGCAAACAGGAGTATGTTAGTAGAGAACCTCTTCTTCAGCAGCAAGTAGGAGTTGCATGTATGACATGGGAGCTTCATAAGCGACTTTGTTTGCCTGCATGATTATTTTTTGCGAATTTCTTGTAAAACAATCGTACTAGAATTTCTCTTTTTTCTTCCATTTTTCTCTACACTGTAAACACTTACAGGGGGTTGGAGCGCAGTAGACGCTTGGTTGGACTCACCCACTGAAGTATGTGCACCCAGGTTCAGAGGGAAGTTTGCCTGCACAAAGAAGTTTTAACATTCAGATAAATGTCTACTGACAATTTCGAAAGCAAATGTTTTTTTTGCAAAGACCCCAGAAATACCTGTGTATTGCCTTGACTATTGAAGATATCATACATAGGTGCACTCACTGGGATGTTCAGGGCATTCCCTTGTGTTTTGTTAATAGAAGCACGAGGAAGCATCTGATTTTGCATCCAGGGGTGTGTATGATGCAGCCCTTGGTTCCAAGCACCAGAATTCAGCCACTGTTGCTGCTGGCTATTTTGCCCCCCTGTGTTTTTATGTTTTCCACATAATAGTACAAAAGATTAGACATCAAATTTATGTAACCAAATAACCAGAATAGTGCAAGCAAGATTCAGATGTTCATTAATTTTTGATTTGCTTTTTTTTGTAGCCACTAACCTGAGAACTAAACAGAGAAGCTCCATAAGCATCAACAACAGCTGCATATGAAGGATGTTGTCAGGTATATGAAGGATGCAACACCTAGAACAGAGACAAGAATCCTAGATCTAGAGAGAGGAGAGGCGTGCATACCCTGGTGAGTGCTTTGTGCCCTCCTAGATCTCTTGTTGCATCCATGTTTTCTTTTCTCTTCTCTCTCTCCTCCTTGCTTCTTCTTGCCTTCTTCGACCATATCAGCTTCCTTCCTCTGCTCACATTGCCATTATGGAGGGGAAAGGTGTGTGGCGGCTGGGGCTGGAGGAGGAAGGAGGAGGAGTGGGTGGGTTGGGCTGAGGGTTTGTGATTTTCGTGGATGGGGGCTGGGGGCATGTGCTGCGACCAGGAGAAGAACAGGGAGGAACAAAAAGCAACGTAGCTTTTTTGCTCCTGTACAGCGGGGCCCGGGCTTTTTTCGCTTTTTCTCTTGTTCTTTTTTCTCTTTTAGTCAAAAAAGCCCAACAAGGACAATCAAAACAAACAACCCAAAAAGGCTCACAACCCACAAACAACAACAGAGCAAAGGGCCTGTATTGGATTCGGCCCAATTGGGCTCTGTGCGGGGGAGAGAGGAGCCTGGCTCGGAGCCTGCCAGGCGATCGGGCTGAGACAAATAGCGGACGACGTCATCACCACGTCATTCGACTGAGACCAATCTATTTCTCATTCGAATGAGTTCCACTGCGGGGGGGTCGTCGGCGCCCAGCTCGGTCGCCATCGCCTTCAAGGTAGTCGCCCCCGTGTCTTCCTCCTCTGATCCACCTCCACCAATTCAAACAGTGGCACACAAAAAAATGGACAGAGTAAATTTGTCGGTGTGGATAATTATGAGAGATCCGTTGGTGCTTTGAGATATTGCAGAAAACCCCCTGGGAAAACTTAAAAACAATTACAGAAATGATGCTTCTCTCCCCTAGTAGCAAAAAACCTTCTTGTTTGTAGTTTGAACTAGCAAGTAGGCAGTGAGGAAAAACTTCAAAACTTTGCGAGACAAAAAAAAGACAAAATAAATTGGAACATTGACAACAAACTTAAAAAAATTGAGTTAAAAAAACAAGTTATTGTAGAGCTATTTGAGCTGTTACAAAAACTTAATGGTCAACTTGCAATAAAAAGTCCACCATGGGTGCATGGGACACTCGAGCACGACTTTTTCCGCCTATCAGGCTCGTGCGTGCTGACAAAAAAAAACCGGTGTCTTTCTTGTACAAACAGCCAAGAAATTGCCCGCCATGCTAGAGTCGTTTATCTATGCAAAAAGAGAGCATGCACGAACGGCATCTTGGAGCCTGTTTGCCATCAATGATAGCCTAATACTTATGAAGGTCACCAACAAAAAAACTGTCCACTACAAAACCACGCTCTAAAAAGTTCAGAAATGCTATGGTGCTCTGAATCTAACAAATTAAAACTCCTCGCCGGATGGTCGGCTTATAACTAGGGACCCTCGACAAATACACACACTCCCCTAGTTGAGATGGGACTAGGATCGACATGGAAGTAGGGGAACCAACAAACACACACACGCCTCCTAGTTGTGAGTCGATGGTCGACATCCAACTGGGGACCCTCGACAAACACACACACACACACACACACTCTCCCTATTTGCGAGACGGTTATTGACACGCAACTGGGGATCCTCAACAAACACAAACACCCTTAGTTATGAGTCAATGCTCGGCTTGCAACTCGGTGCCACGGCAAAAACATACACACCACTAGTTGCGAGTCGATAGTTGCCATGCAATTGGGGACGCTCGACAAAACACACACTCCCCGTAGTTGCGAGTCGATGGTGGACATGCAACTGCAGGCCCTCGACAAAACACACACACCCTTAGTTGCGAGTCGATGCTCGACTTGCAACTAGGGACCCTCAAAAAACACAGACACTCCAGTTGCGAGTCGATGGTGGACATGCAAGTGGGGACCCTCGACAAAAACACACACCCCCGTAGTTGCGAGTCAAAAAAGCTCGACATGGGACTAGGATCTCTCGACAAACACACACATGCCCCTAGTTGTGAGTCGATGATCGGTATGCAACTGGGGACCCTCGACAAACACACACACACACACACACACACACTCCCCCTAGTTGCGAGACGGTTATTGACACGAAACTGGGGACCCTCGACAAACAGAAACACTCTTAGTTGTGAGTCGGTGCTCGGCTTGCAAGTAGGTACCACGAAAAACACATACACACCACTAGTTGCGAATCGATGGGCGGCATGCAACTGGGGGCCCCAAGAAAACACACACTCCCCGTAGTTGCGAGTCAATGTTCGGTTTGCAACCGGGGGCCCTCAACAAAACACAAACAACCTTAGTTGCGAGTCGATGCTCGACTTGCAACTAGGTGCCACGACAAAAACATACACACCACTAGTTGTGAGTCGATGGTCGCCATGCAACTGGGGACGCTCAACAAACACACACTCCTCGTAGTTGCGAGTCGATGGTTGACATGCAACTGGGGGCCCTCGACAAAACACAAACAACCTTAGTTGCGAGTCGATGCTCGACTTGCAACTAGGAACCCTCGAGAAACACACACACTCCAGTTGCGAGTCGATGGTGGACATGCAAGTGGGGACCCTCGACAAACACACACACCCCCCTTAGTTGCGAGTCGAAAAAGCTCGACATGGGACTAGGATCTCTCGACAAACACACACATGCCCCTA
>NC_041384.1:749708516-749794309 GCF_002162155.2 Triticum dicoccoides
CAACTGGGGACCCTCGACAAACACAAACACACACACACTCCCCCCTATTTTGCGAGACGGTTATTGACACGCAACTAGGGACCCTCGACAAACAGAAAACACCCTTAGTTGCGAGTCAATGCTCGGCTTGCAACTAGGTGCCACGACAAAAACATACACACCCACTAGTTGCGAGTAGATGGTCGCCATGCAACTGGGGACGCTCAACAAACACACACTCCTCGTAGTTGCGAGTCGATGGTTGACATGCAACTGGGGGCCCTCGACAAAACACAAACAACCTTAGTTGCGAGTCGATGCTCGACTTGCAACTAGGGACCCTCGAGAAACACACACACTCCAGTTGCGAGTCGATGGTGGACATGGGACTAGGATCTCTCGACAAACACACACATGCCCCTACTATGTCTCGATGGTCGGTATGCAACTGGGGACCCTCAACAAACACACACTCCCCATAGTTGCGAGACGGTTATTGACACACAACTGGGGACCCTCGACAAACACACACATATCGTTAGTTGTGAGTCGATGTTTGGCTTGGAACTGGGGGCCACAACAAACACACACACACACACCCCTTAGTTGCGAATCGATGGTCGACATGCAACTGGTGGCCCCGACAAAACACACACAGGCACCCCCCTAGTTGCGAGTCGATAGCCGACATGCAATTCGGGACTCTCGAAAAACACAAAAGACCCTTAATTGCAAGTTGATAGTTGATATGCAAGTGTGGACCCTCGTAAAACACGGACACCCTTAGTTGCGAGTTGATGATCGACTGGCAACTGAGCGCCCTGACAAAACACAAAACACCCTTAGTTACGAGTCCCATGTTACGAGTCGAGGGTGGACTTGCAAACTCAAACAAAAAGGTCAGCCCCCCAGTTGAGAGTCAATGTTGGACTTGCAGGTGGGCCAAAAAATCGAGCTCGAGTTGCGAGCGCGTGTTACAAAAACACGAATCTTGACACAATGCACCCTACGGTTTATAATCTAGATATGAGATAATTTAGATGCATCCTACGGCAAAGCCTCAACTCTGGACTGTGCTTATTAGGAGATACTAAATACAATTAAAGCTGCAAAAATTAAATCTCACTACAGGACTAAGAAACCAAACACTTAATCATTCATTTCAGCGAAAAAGTTTCATGCTGTTGATAGATGAAAAATAAATCAACAACTTATCAATCAAAAATCAAGCTGTTCCGAGCACGTACACCCCCTTAGTTAGAAGTCGGTTGTTGAGACGCAATTAGGGGCCCCTTCACAAAAAAAGACATACACACGCAGCTACGGACCTTGACAGCACTCTCGTAGATCTACGACTTTCAAGATAACTACTGTCAAAAAAATAAGGCGTCTATGAAAAAACAATATTTTTGTTACTAAAAGAACTGGGCAAACAAATTGCATGTATAGTGCGTGAAAGGCAAGGGTGTTTATCGTTATAAATCATAAACAAAAAAAGTATTGAAAAAACGTAAAGACAATTACTCCTAAAAGAACATACTGATCAAAAATATATAACATCACTTATCATTACGAGAAACGCATATTCCACATAGTTTTGAAAACACACATAGATAATAAACATCGCAAACGACGAGGGGGGGGGGGGGTTACTTGGTTCTTGTCAACCGCATAAACAAACGACCGCAGCGATGTTTTGCATCAGCATACTACATAACTAGGAACATAGCTTCTCGAAAAGAAAATAAAACTTAAAGCTTGCTGACGACAACAGTAACATTCATGTAAGACTTCTTGCTGGCCTTGAAGAACATGAAGATGCAGTCATTGATTCCCAGGGTAGTCTTTGAAAGGAAACGCCTCCACTGCTTTTTGTTGAAAGCTATACGTCCATCAGTAGACGTCTGGTATTCGACGCGAGTCTTTGCCTCCCCACTGCTTAAACGAACACCAGCCAACCCTCCTTTAGGGATGTTTAAGCTTGTAGCAACCCTCTCTGGTACTTTCTGTATCCACAACAAAGAATAGAAAACAAAAAACATAAAAATTAAAAGCTTGAAGCAACGCAACAAAAACTACATGCATTTAAGAAAACAAATATGCATATAAACAAAAATAAAGTAAACACAAAAAGCAAATTTTAATAAAAAAGAAACAACAAAACATACCATTTGTCCAACTTGAGTGTCAGTTGTAGTAAGACAGTGTACAAAAGATACTCCTAAAAACTTGGACTTGAAGTTGAGCACCAGTTCATTGAGAATGTCCTGTTGTGCATCATTCAGAGTTAGACCCCTTGTATACTCGATCTTTATGCTGCCACCGTCTTCATCCACATCTGTGATGTCTCCATCTATCATCTCTTCATCAGCATCCCCGTCTGAAGAGCTTCCTTCAACTATGTCCAAGTCATCACTTTGAACAACAACATGTGCCTGGCGGGGACGCCTGTCCAAGTCAAAAATGACCACAGCACCCTTCTGAAGAGAAAATTCAGAAGTGAATTTCTTCCAGCCACTCCCCTTGATTCTGGTCCTGTGTGCCCCCTTCACAATGTCGACAGAGTACTTGCGTCCATGCGCTTCAAAACGCATGTAGTCGCTGGTAACGCCATTGATCGTAGACTCTTGCATTGCATGGCACAGTCTACAAAAAAATGTAAAAAACATAAGAAAATAACAATAATCAACTGTACATAACATAGAAAAAACATGACTGAATACAAAAGAGCGCGACCATCCATGGCAAAATACACAAAGAATTTTACCATGACTTGTACAAAAATGATGCACCACTTGATTGATGCACTGCGGCTGAACTAGGAAACAAATAACAAAGTACATAAAGGCGCAAAATACTAACTGATTACCGCGTTAGACAGGAACTCATCACGAATGTCGATCTTGAAGTTGTTGTCAGCACCGCCATGGCAGAAGTTCCCACATAGCTCACAAGAAAAAACCTGAGAACATAAAAAAAAAACAGTTAAGGGACAGGCTGACTGCAAGCATTTCCTCAAAGGTCCAAAGTCGGGCGGCCTGAAACAGGATGGACAACAGTCTTCTTTCAGAATGAGGATTGACTGAAATTACAAAAACAATTATGTGCATGGATCACGGAACTGACTGAACATAACAAAATGACCTAAACCAAAATGGAAAAGCACATATCTGATAACTAGACACTCCTAGGCCACTCTTTTCCTTGACTCATCTGTTCAAGACTGCCATGGCGGGGATTGACTGAAATTACTAAATTAACTTAAAATATATTCAAGCGTATAAGTGTCTGACAAACGAAAATAATAGAGTATCTTTGAAATCTTGTGCAGGAGCAGAGGGACGGTTTCAGCTAAGGCCTTAGGCTAGTTTCCACTGCCTAAAAATGACGCGAAATCGAAATCACGTACGCTTTCTTTTGCGACAAGAAGGAGATTCTAATTTCACAAACTATATTTACATGATGTAAGTTATTAGTTCTTAAGAACGAAAATTATATACATAAAGTGAATGATCGACTCGATGAAAAGGAAACAGAACAAAAAAACAGACTAAAAATTCTGCACAAGCAAGTGCTCCAGGAAAGGGTTGTATTACAGTACATACTATGGTGATCAACCGGACACAGAACACGAGCAAGCTCCAACTAATCAAAGTTATCAATTCCACATGGCGAACATATAAAGTAAAAAGAGACTGATGAATAAACTTAAGAGAAGCCATAATCATATATGCGCTCCTAAAAAATTGAGCACAACCCATAAAAAACAGAGGGCAGCCCCCTGTTTGAGAGACACCTTAATAATATGGAAGCCATGCAATGTATAAGCAATCAAATAATATGCAGCAGGTGCTCATTCAGAAAACACATGGAAATGATACGCAAAATCAGAACAAGCAAGAACATCAACCAACAAACAGACTGGAAGGCAGCTACTGAAAAATGAAGAAGAACCAGAGCAGGCAATTATCACAAAAGAAAAAGGAAAACTTGATGCACACATAAGAGATTTTCATCACAAAAAACAAAGTCATGACATTATTGCCTAGGGACTATCTCTACCATAGATAAGCAGAAGAGGATCTGGGTGCTATCTGCTGCATATAGTCCCACAAACAGGGGATCTAAAAAAAAGATAAACAGGGGATCCAAAAACAGCTATTGATAGGACATTTGGTAAATAAAACTGAAGCCTTGATATTTTAAAATTCTTGGTTCTAGTCAGTGTATGTATCTATGAAAAATACAAGGCAGGATCTGTGCCTATGATTACTATTTAGCAGCTATATGTAGACGAACAACTACATACAGAGCAGAATCTGTACCTAGGAGCACAATCAAAAAACATTTAAACCGCTCTAGACCAAACATGAGCATTCCACACTCAAAAAACATTCATCACCCCGCCCCCCTCCCCTCCCCCAAGTTAATGATGAACTACAGTAGAACAAACCCTAGAATGCAAAAAACAAATCTACAAAAATGACAAGAAAAGAAAACGAAAACTCACTTCGCCGGCCTCCCCTGCCATCTCTCTCGCCACAAGCCCACCAAGTACTTGCACGCTTAGATCGAAAAATCACAGGAGGAAGGGAAACAGACCACGGGAAGAAAAAGAGACGATGGGAAGGGGAACAGAGGCGAGGAGAGTGGGGCGAGGAGGCGAGGAGAGTGACGACAGCAAACACGTCTGGACATTAGTAGCAGGGCTAGACTGTTCGCATTCTGAACAAGCGCGGCCCAAAAACAAAACAAAAACAATTCGGAGGCCCAGCCCGCAACAACTCGCTACCCCCTTGCGTCGCTTCCGGCCCGACAAAACAAAAAAGAGAAGAAAAAAAAGAAAACAGAACGGTCCACGAGCGGGACAAACAGATGGGCTGCGCCTCCCGTCGCTACGAAGCAGTCCACCCGGAGGAAGCACGAATCTTCGCGTGGCTCAATCGGACGGTCGAAAAATTGAATAAGACCAATTAGTTTCTCATTCGAATGAGATTTAGCAAACCCGTTAAAATAAATTGCCGGAATCCTTCAGGATACGTTAGCATCCAAATGCAGGCATATTCCGAGAGCAACCCAGGCCACTGCAAGAAGACAAGATGTGTCCTATATATAGAGCTAAGTGGGAAGACTACATCTTAGATCATCTCATCACATATCATTAGCTAGCGGAAGGCAAGGATGGCCGGGACAAGAGACGACTACGACGTCACGGCGGCGCTCGACGAGTTCTACGCGTCCCGCACCGGCGTCTGCGGCCTGGTCGAGTCCGGCGTCACCATCGTGCCACCGCTCTTCCTCGCGCCGAACAGCCCGCCTCCACCGCCACTCGGGACGACGAACTTCATCATCCCAACCATCGACCTCTCTCTCCCACGCTCGGTCATCGTGCCCCTCGTCCACGCCGCCGCGCGCACCTGCGGCATCTTCTACGTCACCAACCACGGCGTCCCTGCTGACGTCATTGACTCCGCCCTGTCCGCCGTCCGCGCCTTCCACGAGCTGCCTCCCGCCGTCCGGTCGGCGTTCTACACGCTCGCGCCCGTCGGTGGCGTCAGCTTCAGCACGTACCGCAACGACCAGCCACGGCAGGCTGCCAGGCCCGACGCCATCCCCGTCCTGCCTTGGCGCGACAGCCTCACCATCAGCCTCGCCCCGCCGGGTCCCGACATGGGCCACTTCCCCGCGAGCTGCCGGGACCCGTTGCTTGAGTATCACCGGGTCATGGCGGAGTTCGGAAAGAAGAAGATCGGGGCGCTGCTGTCAGAGGCGCTCGGTGTCGGTGCAGAGTGGCTCGAGAAGACTATGCAGATGGAGGCTGCGTCTATGGCGTCCCACTACTATCCTCCATGCCCGGAGCCCGCGAAGGTGATCGGCGGTATGGACCACACCGACCCATTCCTGTTCACGGTGCTGGTGCAGGACGCCGTCGGAGGGCTCGTGGTGCATGTCGACGATGGGGAGTGGATAGACGTGCCGCTGGTGGCTGGAACGCTCTTAATAAACATCACAGAATTGCTCAAGGTAAGCTAAGTATATAAGCATGCGTTGCGATTGTTCTGCTTCTGCTTCCGTCGCCAACTTAGGCGCGCACACCATGCATGTAATTAATGTCTCATGCAGGTGTTTTCGAACGATGAGTCCATTAGCATAGATCACAGGGTGAGGGTCAAGTCGATGAAGGAATCAAGGGTATCCATCGCCCTCTTCTTCAATCCAAGCGACTCCCACATAATCGAGCCTCTCCCGGAGCTCGTGACGGCAGACAAGCCCCGACGGTACCGGAGTTTCACCATGACTGAGTTCATGGATTCGAGAAAAGGCAAGTTCGGGAATGGCAGCTCGTCCATCCAGCAATTCGCGCTCACGAGCGAACCAAGCTCTTAATTAGTACCAGAGCTCAGCTGTCTCTCGATCGGCATCGGCATCATTACCTTTTGCCTCGGTTACTGTTGGTAGCCTTGTATTGATGCAAAATGTATTTTTGATAGTGGCCTTGTATAAAGAAATGAAGGGAGTACTTGCTATTTGTTAGAATCCATGTTGTATACGTTTGTAGATACCTATTCGTATCTACCTTGTACATGTAATACCTACTGCTATATATTGAGAAGCACCGCACCCTATTGGGATTGTGCGAGACCCTCCATCAATTATGTACGTCTTATATGGTATCAGATAGGTTACGATCATGACTTCCGCTGCTTCTTCGGCCGCCGCCGTCGCCCCTTCGACAGCCGTCGCCGCTCCATCAGCCGCTGCACCCGCGCAGGGGGTCTTCTCTCCCACCCTTGCTGCTCTTCTCGCCGGCACCAACGGCGCGCAGAACGCCCTCGTCGTCAGCTCCGCTACAGCCAGCGCCGGCAACCTCGGCTCCTTCATGGCCGGGTTGATGCCGTCTGCTTCTTCAGCTCCTCTGGTTGCCGCAGTCCGGCCTGCTCCTGTTCGCCTGCCCATGGTGTCCGATGTGCCCACTCCGGCGCCGTTCCACTTTGCGCATCTGCTGACGATCAAGTTGTCGGTGGAAAACTTCCTCTACTGGCGCGCACAAGTTCTTCCTCTCCTCCGTAGCCACGATCTTCTCGGCTATGTTGATGGATCGCTACCGTGTCCGTCACCGACCGTCCTCGCCACCACTGCTGATGGCGCGCAGCACCTAGTTCCTAACAGGGCGCACACGAGCTGGGTACAGCAAGATCAAGCCATCCTCTCGGCGATCCAATCGTCGTTGACGGAGGGGGTGGCTGGCATGGTTTTGTTTGCTGCAACTTCCCAAGACGCCTGGACAACCCTAGAGAGCAGTTTCTCCTCCCAATCCACGGCGCGCTCCATGGCTCTTCGTCGGCAACTTCAGGATATTAAGAAGCTTGATCTCTCGGCCACCGTCTACTTCAACAAAGTTAAAACCCTAGCCGATACTCTTGCTGCCATCGGGAAGCCTCTAGGCGATGAGGAGTTCACCGGATTTATTCTGGGTGGTTTGGATGGTGATTATGACTCGCTGATCGAGGTTGTTCAAGGACGCGACACTCCGATGCCTCCTCGCGATCTTTATGCTCGACTTCTTCAGACTGAGCAACGCATTGAGTCTCGACGATCGGTTGAGGTTCATGGTGGTTTCTCCACAGCTAATGCTGTGACTCGTGGCGGTCCACGACAACCCTACCGCACCGGTGGGAACATGTCTTCTTCGTCGGGTGGCAAGGCAATTCTTCCCTCGCCATCACAACAGCAGCAGAGCTTCACCAACAACAAGTCTGGATCCTCCTGCCCTACGTGTGGTCGTCCTAACGGCGGTCGCCCCACGTGCCAGCTCTGTGGGTTTCAGGGGCATGTTGCATCTCGCTGCCACAAACGCTTTAAGCGTGATTTTCTAGGGATCGGCAATGATGGACGCAACAATGAGAGGCAGGCTGCCATGGCTACTCAAGGACCCATTGGCTCTGGTGGTTCTGGCCATGGGCACACTCCCTCCTACCCCATTGATTCAAGCTGGTACATGGATACTGCAGCTACGGATCACATGACCAATGAGATGGACAAGTTACACTCAAGCCAACCCTACCTCGGCCATGACAAGGTTCACGTTGCAAACGGGCCAGGTATGCACATTACACATATTGGTCAATCTTCTCTTCCGACTAGCACATCTGGGGAGCTTCAACTTCACGATGTTCTTCATGTTCCCGATGTTACTCGCAATCTTCTATCTGTTCCTAGACTTATTCATGACAACGACGTTTTTGTTGAATTTCACCCTTTTGATGTCTTTGTTAAGGATCGCGCAACGAGGGACGTTCTTCTTAGAGGTCACTTCCAGCATGGTCTCTATCCACTTGATGCACCTTCAAGGTTCAGTGTCTTCAGCAGTGTTCGTGTCAAGCCATCTCAGTGGCACTCACGTCTTGGTCATCCAGCTACTCCCATTATACGTCATGTCCTTCGTCGCCATCAACTACCAGTCGAGTCTAGCAAAAAAGATGAGTCCGTGTGTGATGCCTGTCAGCAAGGCAAAAGCCATCAGCTCCCGTTCCCGTTGTCTAGTCGTGTAGTTACAGCTCCTCTTGAAATTGTCTTTTCAGATGTATGGGGTCCTGCCCAAACTTCAGTTAGTGGTCATAACTACTATGTTAGTTTTATTGATGCTTATAGTCGATTTACTTGGCTTTATTTTCTTAAGTGCAAGGCAGATGTGTTCAATGTTTTTCTTCAATTCCAAACTCATGTTGAGCGTCTACTTAACCATAAAATTCTTCATGTTCAATCAGATTGGGGTGGGGAATATCGCAATCTCAACACATTTTTTGGGAAACTTGGGATTACACATCGTGTGTCCTGTCCACATACACATCAGCAGAATGGCTCCGCTGAACGTAAGCATCGACACATAGTTGAAACCGGTCTAACTCTCTTAGCACATGCATCTATACCTTTTCGTTTTTGGGCTGATGCCTTTTCCACAGCTTGCTTCCTCATTAACAGGCTTCCCACACGAGTTCTAGCCATGAAAACACCCATTGAGTGTTTACTCCAAGAGACACCTGACTATACATTCCTCAAGATTTTTGGTTGTGCTTGCTGGCCACACCTTCGGCCTTATAACCGTCACAAACTTGAGTTTCGATCAAAAAAATGTGTGTTTCTTGGGTATAGTTCTCTTCATAAAGGGTATAAGTGTCTTCATGTTCCGTCTAATCGTGTCTATATATCCCGTGACGTTGTCTTTGATGAGAACCTTTATCCCTTTTCTAATTTACCCGCATCACAAACTCCATCTAGCAACTCTGATTCTCCATCGCGTCCTTCATCTGACCAATTTGTAGATGCTGCATACTCTCCTTTTTTGCTTCCTAACCATGGTACAGGTACTGGGCGAGGTGCACAGCTAGAGTTGCTAGATGATACAGCAGCTCACGATGATCACATGCAAGCAATTCAGACCAATGCATCAAGCGATGCTCACGTGCATGCGCGAGACGTTGATTGCATGCAGCGCCATGCAACGGCGGCTCGGTCCGAGCCGGATCCAGCCGAACGACACGCCGAGCCGGAGCCGCGCTTTGAGCCGCTCGTGGCTCCCGAGTCAGCCGGGTCTTGCATGGCTCCTGTGTTCGCTGACTCACCAGCGCTGGATACCGAGCCGAGCTCCCCAACGCCACCAACGCCTGCGACTGACCATGTCATGGCTCCGCCTGTGTCGCCTGTGTCGGCATCTTCTGGACCGTTATCGCCCGTCCAGCCGCCGGCCCCTGCTGTTACTCGACGGGTGCATACACGCAATCAAAGCGGCATTTTCCAACCGAAGCAACGAACTGATGGTACTATTGCTTGGCTGGCTACTTCCATGGCGCAGGCTGCATCTGATCCGACGTTCGAACCTCGACATTTTCAAGCAGCAATGACCATACCTCACTGGCGAAATGCAATGGAACAGGAGTTCCTCGCACTTCAGAGAAATGAGACCTGGCAACTTGTTCCTCCTCCTTCCGGGGTAAATGTGATTGATTCTAAATGGATATTTAAAGTAAAAAGGCATGCTGATGGCTCTATTGAACATTACAAGGCGCGACTGGTTGCCAAAGGATTTAAACAACGATATGGGCTTGATTACGAAGACACTTTTAGTCCTGTCATCAAGCCTACCACTATTCGTCTTCTTCTCTCATTAGCAGTTACTCGTGGTTGGTCTCTTCGACAGTTGGACGTCCAGAATGCATTCCTTCATGGTGTCCTAGAGGAAGAGGTTTATATGCGACAACCTCCTGGTTTTGTTGATTCAGATCGTCCACATCATCTTTGTCGGCTCCATAAAGCAATTTATGGTCTCAAACAAGCCCCTCGTGCTTGGCATGCTCGTCTTGGTTCTGCTCTTCGGTTTACATGGATTTGTTCCCTCTACTGCAGACACGTCTATGTTTCTTCTACAGCGCCCTGGGCTCACGATGTATCTATTGGTTTATGTTGATGATATTATTCTCATCAGTTCTTCATCTACTGCAGTTGATAAACTCATACTAAGTCTTCGACATGACTTTGCTGTTAAGGATCTTGGTCCTCTTCACTATTTTCTGGGGATAGAAGTGACTCATACTGCTGCTGGTCTCTCACTCACTCAGAAGAAATACTCTTTGGACCTTCTCCGGCGTGCGGGCATGCTGAAGTGTAAACCTGTCACCACACCCATGACTGTGACTGAGAAGCTCTGTGCTGATGTTGGTGTTCTCCTCTCGCCTGGTGATGCTACAGAGTATCGCAGTATTGTTGGTGGGCTACAGTATCTTACTATTACTCGACCAGATCTTTCCTTTGCAGTTAACCGTGTCTGCCAGTATCTTCATGAGCCTCGTGACACACACTGGTCTGCGGTCAAACGCATCCTGCGTTATGTTCGTCTCACTGCCTCCTTCGGTTTGCATCTTCGACCGACCACCTCTAGAGTGTTGTCTGCTTTCTCTGATGCGGACTGGGCAGGGATCCTGATGGCCGGCGATCTACAGGGGGATATGCTGTGTTCTTTGGTTCCAATTTGATCGCCTGGAATGCTCGCACGCAAGCCACAGTTTCTCGGAGTAGTACAGAAGCTGAGTACAAAGCTGTTGCTAATGCTACTGCCGAACTCATTTGGGTACAGTCTTTGCTGCAGGAATTGGGTATTCCTCAAGATGTACCCCCAGTTCTGTGGTGTGATAATATTGGAGCTACATATCTTTCATGCAATCCTGTCTTCCACGCAAGGACGAAGCACATCGAAGTTGACTTTCACTTTGTGAGGGAACGGGTTGCACAAAAGCTACTACAAATCAAGTTCATCTCATCGAAAGATCAACTTGCGGACATTTTCACTAAGCCATTGTCACTTCCCTTGTTTGAAGTTTGTCGGCGCAATCTCAACCTTCTTGACACCGGTTAAGATTGAGGGAGGGTGTTAGAATCCATGTTGTATACGTTTGTAGATACCTATTCGTATCTACCTTGTACATGTAATACCTACTGCTATATATTGAGAAGCACCGCACCCTATTGGGATTGTGCGAGACCCTCCATCAATTATGTACGTCTTATACTATTATTACAGGACCTTGTATTTCTGGTGCGGTTTTAATCCCTCACTTCTACTCGAATAAAGTGGTCCAGGACTCCAGACTATGGCGATTGTCCTCCAATCGTGAGATCAGTCCTACCTACTTCATCTGTATCAAAATACAAGACTTTTTTAACTAGCCTACAAAAATGTTTTATATTTTGGTCCCCCTGCTCAAAATATAAGACCATTTATAGAGTTAAAAATGATTTTATATTCTGAGACGGAGAGACTAGTATATAATTGTAAGCAAGTCAGGAGTTGAACGGTCAGACAAACATACTATTGCTCTTTGAAAGCAACCGTGGGAGTTATCAAGTCGCTAACTAAAACCACCAACAGTTTAAGTAGAATATAAGTGGCATCCCACTGCTCTTCTTTTGCTTGTCGTCCCAAGTGGTGGTGGAGGCGGGTTGTTTGGCGCGAGGAAGAGCGGTGACACGATGGTGACGCCGGGCTCGACCTGCCCGCAGACGCTAGTACGTCTCCCCCCCAATGTCCGTATGTGCAATTATTTATCTTTTGTTTTGATCAAGTTGAGCGTGGTCTCTCATCAGAAACAGAGAGAGGAATCAAAAGTCCCACTTCTAAGTGGTCTTTAAATCCACAAGTCAAAGTTTGAGATGTTTTTGAACTAAGTTGAACTAAATGACTTACAAGTGGAATATAAGTTCGATCCCACTTGACACCCTAGGAGCGTCTGGTTGAATGGCTCATAGTGCGATCCCACCTGCAGCCGTGGTGGCTCACCTGCGCCTGTTTCGAGAGCCATGACGCCTTGTATGATAACACTGAAGAAGCGTCCTGCCAGCATTAAGGGTGTTGTTCCCAGCAAGGTGCCTTGGTATTTGAGACCATCATCGATCGTGGCCGGGTTTGGCCGTGCCAAGCATGTCCAACTGGTTGAAGCAAAGCACCACCGAGGAAATTATTTGGTGTTATTGTAGTGCGAATTCTAAGGCAGTTTGTGACACTTATAGGGCAGACTCAATAGATTGATCGAAAATATTGAATATAATTAAAAATGATGAACAAGTATTAAAAAAATGTTGGAATAACTTTTAAAATGTTGAGCAAGTATTTGAAAAAAACATTAATAAGCGTTCAGACAATGTTGAACGTGTATACAAGAAATATTGGTCGCTTATTAAAAAAATGGTTTTTGACACATACGAAAATGTGGAGTGAGAGCGAAAACAAACATAAGAAAAAATAAAAGAAAGGCAACAAATGGAGGAAAAAATATAGAACAAAACAAAAATGAAGAAAAAACAAAAATGTAAGAAAACAAAAAACGAAGAAACAAATGCAACCAAGAATGAAAAGAAATGGAGAAAAAAAGAAACAGAAGAAAATATGAAAAAAAAACGGCTCCAGTAGCCTCAAGTAGGACGAGCGCTAGAATTATACACAAGGGCGAGGCTGGCCTGGTAACTAACAGTGTTGCGCTTGGTCTATCAGTCGGGAACTTATCCAGGTTTCTCCAATTTTTCTTTGTTCCTTTTCTTTTAAACATACACGAACGGGACGGCCCACTAGAAACAGCGCGGGAGATTCTCTTTACGAGGCGGAGCAAAACACTCACGTAAAGTGAGAAATAGCTCTAGCGGATAACTTTTTCACGTGCTGATAAGTGGCGAACTGCATGTGCATCATTTGTGAATTTTTTTGTTTTTCTGTACTTTCGTTTATTCAAAATGTTTTATCTGTTAAACCATGCATACAAATCTCAACCCGTTTTCAGCTTTTTATTTCTCACGTCGAGATATTGAAAACAGATTTCCTATTAATAGGTTTCGGCGAACTTTTTTCTCATAAAAGAACCGGAAACTGAAATAAAAGGCGGGAAAAACAAATACTAAAAACCGATTAAAAAGATAACAAAAAAACCAACAACCAAAAAATATGAATCGTAAAAAAATGGAAATCAGTCCACTCCGGTGGTGCATGAGCAACAAGTCCCCAAAAAATGGAAATCAGTCCACTCCGGTACTAAAGGTTAGACCCCTTTTAATAGCGGTTTGTGTCACAAACCGGGACTATAGGTTAGCCCTTTAGTCCCGGTTTGTGACACAAACCGCTACTAAAGGGGATCGTGGGGCCCTGGCCTGACGCCGGTCTGCCACCACCCTTTTAGTTCGTGGCACGAACCGATACTAATGGTTCAACACGAACCGGGATTAATGCATAGCCGTTTGAACCGGGACTAATGGTACCATTAGTACCGGACCAAAATCGAACCGAGACTAATGTGTCTCACATAAGATCGTTTTTCTACTAGTGGAAGTTGGGTTGTGTGTGCTTGGCCGTGTAGGGTCGGTGTGCTGCATCGTTATGGCCACGATTGCGAGGTGGCGCGGCGGTAGCGGAGTGGCCCATCATAGATGGCGTGCCTCAATCCGGTGAGGGTTGTTGGAGATGTGCAACACGACGAAAATCTTGCCCGTCTTCGGTCGGTGTTGGTGGCGAGGGCACCTACGTGGTGTTGCTACCCTCCTTGGAGGCATCACTAAGGTGTGTTGGCATGTCCCACTCCTTGCTTGGATTGTTGTCCCCTCGCAAAAGCCTTGGTTCATCTCGGACCGGCGATGGCAGCCTCTTGACGTCATTCCTCTGTTGGAAGCACAAGCATCGTGTGTGGAGACATGGCATGGATGTTCTGTGCTGAGGTTATTTGTGCTCGCCGGTGGTCCGAGTAGATATTCATCGATGCTATGTACGTCAGCGCCGGCGAGCTCAAGATGAAGATTGCCTCGGGACCGACCAAGTCCCGCCATCCACTCGCCATCTACTTCTAGGCATTCAAGAGTGGTTGATGTGTTGGTGTGTTGGCAAGGGGAGAGTCCGGTGGTAGTTGTCGCTCTTGGAGATATTGATAGGTGTAGGTCGAGATGTGGCTTTGTTGTTCTATTTAGGTCAAGTTCCTTTGCGTTGTGTTTGTAATGTGTGCGATGGTTTTTCTACGGATCAGCTCACATGGATTTCGTATGTTCGCGGGAGAGGTAGTCTCTTATAATTTTATTTTGCCTTGTATAAAAATATAATACGCCTCAAAAACATGTTCCGATTAGATAAAGTTGTTGAAAATAAAAACATAGAAACTTGTTGACAGGGCATCTAAATTTGCAATCATCGACTTTGTGAGAAACAACAAGCAAGTATACTATTCTTTTTTTTGCATGGTAATATATGTCTTATTCATATCATAAAGATCAAATAATAAGTCACGTAAAGACCGACATGAAAAAACTGAAGAAAAAGAATACTCTCTGAAAATGGGACACACTCCAAGTCTGAACTGAATACACCTCTCTGAAGGTTCGAGCTAGCTTTAGGGTGACGAATTAGTTTGGATCGTCCACGCTGCCTCCCCTCCCCCGGGCGACGAATCTCCACGCTGCTGCCGGCGGCTGGGATTGGATTGGATCGTCCCAGTCCCTCCCCTGTCCGCCTCTCCGGGAGCTGCCCCACCGCCGGCGGCAAGCATCCCGATCTGAATCTGATGCCTGGATCTCGGGACTGGGTGAGCCTCGCGGAGGGGCCGGCGGGGCTCATCGTCGACCGCTTCCTCGCCTACGACGTCGCTGACTACGTCCGCCTCCGTGCGTGTGCCACTCCTGGCGGCGGTGCTCCTCGGATCCGCGCGGGCACAGTTCCATCCCTGGCGGTGGATCATGCTCGGGGAAGTACATGCTGCCCCCAGCCGCCGCTTCTTCCTCAACACATCCACCGGCGAGTGCGTGCAGGTGGACATCCCCGATCTCCGTGACCATGACGTGCTCGCTATCACCGCCGAGGGCCTCCTGGTCCTGCTTCATGAACCCGACCATGTCCGCCTGCTCTACCTGTTCACCGGCCACTTCCTCGCAGACCTCCCGCCGGTCACCACGCTGCTGCCTCCATAAGATGACTTTCTTTGCATGCTCTACTCCATGGATGGCTATACTGCCAGTGGCTCCGACATTCACTAGTAAAAAACAGGGCTTTGATTAGGGCATGGCCAGCTTATTAGTCCCGGTTCAGTCACGGACCGGGACCCATGGGGCATACGTCCCGGTTCGTGAGCCCAGGGGGGCGACTGGGGCCTCGTGTGCATTTGTCCCGGTGCGGCATAACGAATTTGTCCCGGTTCCTGGGACGAACCGGGACCAATGGGCCTCACTCCTGACCCACATACATTGGTCCCGATTCGTGGCTCGTACCGGGACAGAAGGGGGAGCTTTAGTCCCAGTTCTATCCATAAACCGGGACAAATGAGTTGCCTATATATACCCCCTCGCTGCAGCAGAGTACTCCACAGTGCTTTGTTTTTTCTGGCCGGCGAGGGGAGGCCATTTGGGTGCTCTAGCTCACCTCCTATGCACATGAGGTGTTCGATGAAATTTCCGAGCCACACTAGTTAAGTTTTCTCCTCTCGAAACTCGACCCCCGAGCTCCATTTTTCTTGAGATTTGCATAGGTTTAGCGGTCCGTCACGCCCCGTCCTCGTCTTCACCGTCGTCAATCGGCCGTGCCGATCTCGTCGCCGGCACCACCGTGGTGAGCCTCTTGTTTTTTATCTTCATTCTGAAATAAAAAAATTCTTACTTTAGATAGATATTTGTCTAATTTTCTTACTTTTGACACACATAATTATATATAATACACGCAGATGAACCGGCAATGGATGTACGATGACACACACACCTCCGAGTACATTAAGGGTCTGCATAAGTTTCTTGAAGTGGCTGAGGCAAACAAGCAGAATGGTTTTATGTGTTGTCCATGCCCTATATGTGGGAGTACGAAGTCTTAACTATGACCGGAAAATCCTTCACACTCACCTGCTTTATAAGGGTTTCATGCCACACTATAATGTTTGGACGAAGCACGGAGAAATAGGGGTATGATGGAAGACAGTGAAGAAGAAGAGGACAATGACAACTATGTGTCCCCTGAATATCATGATGCTGCAACGGGGGAAGCTGCTGAAGATCAAGAGGAACCAGACGATGTGCTCGATGATGATGATCTCCGCTGGGTCATTGTTGATGCAAGGACACAGTGCGAAAGTCAAAAAGAGAAGCTGAAGTTCGATCGCATGTTAGAGGATCATAAAAAAAGGTTGTACCCCAATTGCGAAGATGGCAACACAAAGCTCGGTACCGTGCTGGAATTGCTGCAGTGGAAGACATAGAATGTTGTGTCTGACAAAGGATTTGAGAAGCTACTGAAAATATTGAAGAAGAAGCTTCCAAACGATAACGAATTGCCCGACTGTACGTATGCAGCGAAGAAGGTCGTATGCCCTCTAGGATTGGAGGTGCTGAAGATACATGCATGCCCTAATGACTGCATCCTCTACCGCGGTGCGTACGAGGATTTGAACGCAAGCCCGGTATGCGGTGCATTGCAGTATAAGATCAGACGAGATGACCCTGGTGATGTTGACGGTGAGCCCCCCAGGAAGAGGGTACCTGCGAAGGTGATGTGGTATGCTCCTATAATACCACGATTGAAACGTCTGTTCAGAAACGAAGAGCATGCCAAGTTGATGCGATGGCACACAGAGGACGTAAGTAAGACGGGAAGTTGAGAACACCCGCTGACGGGTCGCAGTGGATAAAAATCGAGAGAAAGTATTGGGCTGAGTTTGCAGGTGACCCAAGGAACGTATGGTTTGGTTTAAGCGCGGATGGCATTAATCTTTTTGGGGAGCAGAGCAGCAATCACAACACCTGGCCCGTGACTCTATGCATGTATAACCTTCCTCCTTGGATGTGCATAAGGCGGAAGTTTATTATGATGCTAGTTCTCATCCAAGGCCCTAAGCAACCCAGCAACGACATTGATGTGTACCTAAGGCCATTAGTTGAAGAACTTTTACAGTTATGGAATGGAAACGGTGTACGTGTGTGGGATGAGCACAAATAGGAGGAATTTAACCTGCATGTTTTGCTGTTTGTAACCATCAACGATTGGCCCGCTCTCAGTAACCTTTCAGGACAGATAAACAAGGGATACCACGCGTGCACGCACTGTTTAGCTGACATAGAAAGTATATACCTGGACAAATGCAAGAAGAATGTGTACCTGGGCCATCGTCGATTTCTTCCGACCAACCATCAATGTCGAAAAAAAGGCAAGCATTTCAAAGGCGAGGCAGATCACCGAAAGAAGCCCGCCATGTGTACCGGTGATCACGTACTTGCTATGGTCAATGATTTACACGTATTCTTTGGAAAGGGTCCCTGCGGACTAGCTATTCCGAATGACGCTGAGCGACGTGCACCCATGTGGAAGAAGAAATCTATATTTTGAGACCCACCCTACTTGAAAGACCTAGAGGTCCGCTCTTCAATCGACGTGATACACGTGATGAAGAACCTTTGCGTGAACCTGCTAGGCTTCTTGGGCGTGTATGGTAAGACAAAAGATACACCGTAGGCACGGGAAGACCTGCAACATTTGCACGAAAAAGACGGTATGCCTCCAAAGCAGTATGAAGGTCCTGCCAGTTACGCTCTTACCAAAGAAGAGAAGGAAATCTTCTTTGAATGTCTGCTCAGTATGAAGGTCCCGACTGGCTTCTCGTCGAATATAAAGGAAATAATAAATATGCCAGAGAAAAAGTTCCAGAACCTAAAGTCTCATGACTGCCACGTGATTATGACGCAACTGCTTTCGGTTGCATTGAGGGGGCTTCTACCGAAAAACGTCCGATTAGCCATTGTGAAGCTATGTGCATTCCTCAATGCAATCTCTTAAAAGGTGATCGATCCAGAAATCTTACCAAGGCTAAGGAGTGATGTGGTGCAATGTCTTGTCAGTTTCGAGCTGGTGTTCCCACCATCCCTCTTCAATATTATGACGCACGTCCTAGTTCATCTAGTCGACGAGATTGTCATTCCGGGCCCCGTATTTCTACACAATATGTTCCCCTTTGAGAGGTTCATGGGAGTCCTAAAAAAATATGTCTGTAACCGCGCTAGGCCAGAAGGAAGCATCTCCATGGGCCATCAAACAGAGGATGTCATTGGGTTTTGTGTTGACTTCATTCCTGGCCTTAAGAAGATAGGTCTCCCTAAATCGCGGTATGAGGGGAGACTGACTGGAAAAGGCACGTTTGGAGGGGACTCAATAATATGCAGGGACGGGCATTCTTGGTCTCAAGCACAGTACACAGTCCTACAGAACTCTACCTTGGTGGACCCGTATGTCGATGAACACAAGAACAGTCTGCGCTCCAAACACCCGGAGCAGTGTGACGACTGGATTACATGTGAACACATCAGGACTTTCATCTGTTGGTTGGAAACACATCTCAGAGGTGACAACACTGTTTGTGATGAGGTGTACTCGTTGTTTAGGGGACCATCTTCGACTGTACTGACCTACAAAGGATATGAGATAAATGGGAATACATTTTACACGATCGCCCAAGATCAAAAGAGCACCAACCAAAATAGCGGTGTCCGCTTTGATGCATCAACTAAGAGGGGAAAGGACACATATTATGGTTACATAGTGGACTTATGGGAACTTGATTACGGACATGATTTTAAGGTCCTTTTGTTTAAGTGCAAATGAGTCAATCTGTCAGGAGGCGGGGTACAGGTAGACCCACAGTATCGAATGACAACAGTGGATCTGAACAATCTTGGGTACACCGACGAACCGTTTGTTCTAGCCAATGATGTGGCACATGTTATCTATGTGAAAGACATGTCTACCAAACCGAGAAAAAGAAAAAGATAAGGAAGCGAATACATCATACGATGAGCCAAAGCGCCACATAGTTCTTTCAGGAAAAAGGGACATCGTGGCAGTGGAGGGCAAGATAGACATGTCCGAAGATTATGAAAAGTTTCATGAAATTCCTCCCTTCAAAGTCAAGGCTGACCCAAGCATCCTGATAAACGATAAAGATTATCCATGGTTATAGCGCAATAAGCAAAGGACACAAGGGAAGAGAAAGTGAAGACTTTCTCTCCACAACTATTATGATGATACCATGCCAACTTTCAACCTTTTCGTAGTTCATTTGAAATGTCTGTTGTAACAGACGAGTTTCCGTATGAAACCCTGATATCCCGAAACAGATTGTCCGTTTTGTACACGAAGTGCATCTATTTTTTTCCGTAACCCTTGAGGAAATAGTATAGACTGCACGGAGCTATGTGTAGTTTTCGTCCGAAACCCTCATAGCTCCGTGCAGTCTACACCACTTCCTCAAGGCCTGAAGCTAAGCAACATGCAAGTGAGCATTGCGCCTCCCCTTCATCGTCTCTGCACTCAAAGCTTATAAACCTCTAGTATTATTGAAACTAAAATTATATATAATTTATGCAACTAAAATTATCAAAGTATTTTCTGTTCAAAACATTAAAAGCAAAAATAATTTTCATAAAATAAATACAAAAAGAAAAAAGTAAATAAAATAAATAAGTATAAACAAAATAAACTTTTATAAATAAGTAGAAACAAAATAAAATAAAATACTTTTATAAAATAAATAAGTAGAAACAAAATAAAATAGAATAGAATAAAATAAAATATAATAAAATAAACTTTTATAAAATAAATAAGTAGAAACAAAACAAAATAAAATAAAATAAACCTTAATAAAATAAATAAAAATAGCAACAGTAAGTATTTTATTGTAAGTAGAAAAAAATAAAAAAATAAAGAAACAAAGAAAACAAAAAATGGAAAAAAATGCCACCTACTGGGCACCACAGCGTGAATACGATTAGAAACCCATCCATGGGCCAGGATTCAGGCCCGCAGAAGGCCTAGTAGGCCCATAGGCAGGTACAGTGTGTTTAGGCCTGAAAGTATGCATTTGAGAGGAGTTCGAGAGGGCTCCAGGAGTGGGGCTTATAAACCACACTCGAGCTCCCTCAACTAGCGAGGTGGGACTAAACGTTCGTGCCTCGACGCGGGCAGGCCTTTAGTCCCGGTTGGTGCCACCAACCGGGATTAAAGGTACGCATTGGTACCAGTTCATGGTAACAACCGGAACCAATGCCCACCCTTTAGTCCCGGTTGGTGCCACCAACCGGGACCAAAGGCCTCTGCTTCCCGCCCTTTGGGCTGCTGAAAAGAGACCTTTGGTCCCGGTTGGTGGCACCAACTGGGACTAAAGGGGGCATTGGTCCTGGTTGGTGCCACCAACCGGATTCAATGCTCTGTCTATATAAACAGCACTTGTGAAAATTTTCGTTCAGTTCTTCGATCCCGCCCGACGACGCTGCCAGGCTGCCCTCTGCCTCGTCGTCGCCGCGCGCCGTCCCGCGCCGCCCAAACACCGTCGCCGCCCCATGCCACCCCTGCCCCGACGTGGCCGCCCTCTGCCCCGACCTCGCTGTTGCCACCCTCTGTCACGCCTCGTCGTCGCTGCTCAGCGAGCCCCCTGTTGGAAATATGCCCTAGAGGCAATAATAAAAGGATTATTATTATATTTCCTTGTTCATGATAATTGTCTTTTTTTCATGCTATAATTGTGTTATCCGGAAATCGTAATACATGTGTGAATACATAGACACCAAACATGTCCCTAGTAAGCCTCTAGTTGACTAGCTCGTTGATCAACAAATAGTCATGGTTTTCTGACTATGGACATTGGATGTCATTGATAACGGGATCACGTCATTAGGAGAATGATGTGACGGACAAGACCCAATCCTAAACATAGCACAAGATCGTATAGTTCGTTTGCTAGAGTTTTTCCAATGTCATGTATCTTTTCCTTAGACCATGAGATCGTGCAACTCCCGGATACCGTAGGAGTGCTTTGGGTGTACCAAACGTCACAATGTAACTGGGTGACTATAAAGGTATACTACGGGTATCTCCGAAAGTATCTGTTGGGTTGACATGGATCAAGACTGGGATTTGTCACTCCATATGATGGAGAGGTATCTCTGGGCCCACTCGGTAATGCATCATCATAATGAGCTCAAAGTGACCAAGTGTCTGGTCACGGGATCATGCATTACGGTACGAGTAAAGGGGCTTGCCGGTAACGAGATTGAACGAGGTATTGGGATACCGACGATCGAATCTCGGGCAAGTAAAATACTGATTGACAAAGGGAATTGTATACGGGGTTGCTTGAATCCTCAACATCGTGGTTCATCCGATGAGATCATCGAGGAGCATGTGGGAGCCAACATGGGTATCCAGATCCTGATGTTGGTTATTGACCGGAGAGCCGTCTCGGTCATGTCTACATGTCTCCCGAACCCGTATGGTCTACACACTTAAGATTCGGTGACGCTAGGGTTGTATAGATATGAGTAGGCAGTAATCCAAAAGTTGTTCGGAGTCCCTGATAAGATCTTGGACGTCACGAGAAGTTCCGGAATGGTCCGAAGGTGAAGAATTATATATAGGAAGTGTTATTTCGGCCATCGGGAAAGTTTCGGGGTCATCGGTATTGTACCGGGACCACCGGAAGGGTCCCGGGGGTCCACCGGGTGGGGCCACCCATCTCGGAGGGCCCCATGGGCTGAAGTGGGAAGGGAACCAGCCCATAGTGGGCTGGTGTGCCCCCCTTGGGCCCCCCATGCGCCTAGGGTTGGAACCCTAGGGGAGGGGGCGCCTCCACTTGCCTTGGGGGGCACTCCTCCCCCTTGGCCGCCCCCCCTAGGAGATCCCATCTCCTAGGGACGGCACACCCCCCTAGGGGTCTATATAAAGGAGGGGAGGGAGGGCAGCCGCACCCTGAAGTCTTGGCGCCTCCCTCTCCCCTGCTACACCTCTCCCTCTCGCAGAAGAACGGCGAAGCCTTGCTGCAGTGACTGCTGCATCCACCACCACGCCGTCGTGCTGCTGGATATTCATCAACCTCTCCTTCCCCCTTGCTGGATCAAGAAGAAGGAGACATCATGCTGACCGTATGTGTGTTGAACGCGGAGGTGCCGTCCATTCGGCGCTAGGATCTCCGGTGATTTGGATCACGTCGAGTACGACTCCCTCATCCCCGTTCTCTTGAACGCTTCCGCTCGCGATCTACAAAGGTATGTAGATGCATCCGATCACTCGTTGCTAGTTGACTCCATAGATTGATCTTGGTGAAACGTAGGAAATTTTTTTGTTTTCTGCAACGTTCCCCAACAATGGCATCATGAGCTAGGTCTATGCGTAGTTCTCTTTGCATGAGTAGAACACAATTTGTTGTGGGCGTAGATGTTGTCAACTTTCTTGCCGCCACTAGTCTTATTTTGCTTCAGCGGTATTGTGGGATGAAGCGGCCCGGACCAACCTTACACGTACGCTTACGTGAGACCGGTTCCACCGACTGACATGCACTAGTTGCATAAGGTGGCTGGCGGGTGTCTGTCTCTCCCACTTTAGTTGGAGCGGATTTGATGAAAAGGGTCCTTATGAAGGGTAAATAGAAGTTGACAAATCACGTTGTGGCTTTAACGTAGGTAAGAAAACGTTCTTGCTAGAACCCTCTTGCAGCCACGTAAAACTTGCAACAACAATTAGAGGACGTCTAACTTGTTTTTGCAGCAAGTGTTTTGTGATGTGATATGGCCAAAGTTGTGATGAATGATGAATGATATATATGTGATGTATGAGATCATGTTCTTGTAATAGGAATCACGACTTGCATGTCGATGAGTATGACAACCGGCAGGAGCCATAGGAGTTGTCTTTATTTTTTGTATGACCTACGTGTCATTGAGAAACGCCATGTAAATTACTTTACTTTATTGCTAAACGTGTTAGCCATAGTAGTAGAAGTAATAGTTGGCAAGCAACTTCATGGAGACACGATGATGGAGATCATGGTGTCATGCCGGTGACAAGATGATCATGGAGCCCCAAGATGGAGATAAAAGGAAGCTATATGATACTGGCCATATCATGTCACTATTATTTGGTTGCATGTGATGTTTATCATGTTTTTGCATCTTGTTTACTTAGAACGACGGTAGTAAATAAGATGATCCCTCATAATAATTTCAAGAGAGTGTTTCCCCTAACTGTGCACCGTTGCGATAGTTCGTTGTTTCGAAGCAACACGTGATGATCGGGTGTGATAGATTCCAACGTTCACATACAACAGGTGTAAGACTAAAAGTGTGTTATATCGACTAGAGGGGGGTGAATAGGCGATTTTTATGAAAGTCTTCAAAACATGGAAGTTATGAAGACAAACGATAGAAATAAACCTATTACCCTGCAGCGGAAGGTAGACTACACTAGGCAAGCCATAGTCAAGTATTCAATGGATTGAAAGCACAATGACTAATAGCAGCAATGTAGTAAGGATCAGGTAGGAAGATATTATGAAGCCAAACAGAAAACGCAGTCATTCAGTGAAGACAAATGATAGTGCAATCATACAATGACTTCACAAGGAGTAACAGTAAGTAAAGGGAAGGGAAGATGAAACCAGTGACTCGTTGAAGACAATGATTTGTTGGACCAGTTCTAGTTGCTGTGACAACTGTACGTCTGGTTAGGGCGGCTAGGTATTTAAACCTTAGGACACACGGTCCCGGACACCCAGTCCTGAACACGCAGCTCAGGACACCCAGTCCTCACCGTATTCCCCTTGAGCTAGGGTCACACAGACCTCGCCCAATCACTCTGGTAACTCTTCAAGGTAGACTCCCAAACCCTCACAGACTTTGTTCACCGACAACCCACAATGTCTCTTGGATGCTCAGAACGCGACGCCTAACCGGCTGGAGGATGCACAGTCCTCAAGTGTAATAAGTCTTCAGATCACACAGACAAGAAGACTTAAGTGATGCCTGATTCTCTTTGGCTCTGGGTGGTTAGGGCTTTATCCTCGCGAGGAATTCTCTCTCAAAGCCGTACTCTGAATCTGAGCAGCCAACCGTTTATGGTTGTAGGGGGTGGGCTATTTATAGCCATTTGGCAACCCGACCTGATTTGTCCGAAATGACCCTGGGTCACTAAGGAACTGACACGTGTTCCAATGGTCAGATTTCAAACTCACACGGCAACTTTACTTGGGCTACAAGCAAAGCTGACTTGTCCGACTCTGGACAAGATTCGCTCTCAAAGTCTTCACTCGAAGACATAGGTTTTGTTTAGACATCACTTCAGTCATTATGACTGGTTCTCTTGGACCCCACTTAACAGTACGGTGGTTCCTATGACTCAACACAGAAGAAAAAGAACTACGAAAGACCTAAGTCTTCGAGCTCCATATGCTTCATGCGGTGTCTTCTCATGTCATAGTCTTCAATGTGAATATCTTCATATACCACCTTTGACTTCAATGTATTCATACATTTTTAGGGGTCATCTCTGGTAGGAAAACCGAATCAATGAGGGACTTCTACCTGTGTTATCCTGCAATTCTCACAAACACGTTAGTCCCTCAACTAGGTTTGTCGTCAATACTCCAAAACCAACTAGGGGTGGCACTAGATGCACTTACAATCTCCCCCTTTTTGGTGATTGATGACAAACTAGTTGAAGTTTTCAATGGGGAATATAATTTGTGAAATTGTAAAGGATAAGGAATTGTCTTCATAAGTTGCAAGGGCTCCCCCTGAAGATGTGCATATAAGTAATTTGCTTTTGGAATGCAAATTAAATGCACATGGCAGGTTGTACTTGTGGAGATCCACTTCAACTTATGATGACAATCCACTATGCATATGAAAGTACAAGAAGATAATGACATGTATAATGGAAAATGGACGTCTGCAGAATGATCTAAGTGCAGAATTTATCGTCGCACATGCGGGATTTATCATCACAAAACAAGGTGGCAAATAAGTAGCAGACGACCATCGAGTTTAAGTGTTACAACTCAAAGAACCAAATGTAGCAAAACGAGAGTTGTAAGCACGAAGCAAAATATAAAGCACCCGCCTATATGGACCCACTTGAAGACTATCAAACACATATGCTTCTCCTCCTTTTGTTAGTAAGGACCAAAAAGGTTTGAAGACATAGAGCATCTACTCGTTCCCATGAAGAGTATGTGAAGCAGCATGGTCGTTGGTGGTGTTTGGCGGTGCAGACGAGCTTGGAGCAGAGTCGAAGCGTGCTGAAGATGGTGGCGGTGAAGTAGCATCGTCTTCATCCTCGATCACTCTGGCATTCATGGTTGCAGCAGAGGAAGAGAACTCAGAGTCTTCAAGGGATGGAGTTCGTCATAGCACTGCCCTTCGAGGAGGTGTGGAGTCAAACTTGAATCGCTCAGTGAAGCCATCCTCTTGAAGATCATCTTCAGAACACATCAGTGTTAGCCCTTTCCATGTGCGGCGAGAGGTTTCATGGGCAACAAAAGCATTCTTGGTGGCAAGATTGCGAATGCGATTAACATCCACCAAGAGGCTTTGCATCTGACGCTTCAGCCAGTCATGATGCCTACCATGTTTCTGATGAAGAGCCACAAGAAGCTCTCAGTCATTGAGAACACGAGTGCGCTTCTTGGTTCGTGGAGCGCTATCAGTGGCTTCAGTGAGAGCAGGATGCGGTGCACGTGTAGTGCCAACCAAAGGATACACACGAGTTATGGCTTCAACGCCTTCAACGTTCTGAGTAAAACTCTGATGCTCTGCATTCTAAAGACTTAGAGGTTCCTTGGCAGGCTCAGGATAGATGGCTTCAGTAGACATATCCATATCAGGCAAAAAGATCTGATGGTTGCGGGCCGAGGGCTGATACGCACTAGTAGAAAAAGGGTCAAATGTGAAGCACATTAGTGCCGGTTTGAATTTGAGCCGGCACTAATGTGACCATTAGTGCCGGTTCCAACGGCTAGGCGGGCGGGCATCATTAGTACCGGTTCGTGGGTAACCTTTAGTACCGGTTCATGCCACGAACCGGTACTAATGAGGCTGTGTCAGGCTATGGTCAGTCTGGGGCCCCCACGAAGACCTTTAGTGCCGGTTCATGCCATGAACGGGTACTAGAGTTTCTTTGTAAGCTGATTTTTAGTCCCACCTCGCCAAGAGAGAGGCAGTATGAGCGGTTTATAAGCCGTGAGTGCACAGACAATGACGAAGAGTTGCAATGCTCACCTACATGTTGATTAGCTTCAAGCCTTGCGGAATAGCATAGATTGCACTGAGCTATGTGCAGTGCAGTCTACACTATTCCGAATGGCTTGAAGCAAATTAACCAGCATTGCACCTCTTTTTTTATTTTTGATAACTTATTTGAACTCCGGACTTCTTTTGTGTTCAGCAAGCAGCATTCAAAGTGACGTCATCAATTTCCAACATGTTCTGACATCATTTGTTGTTTTTCGGTCATTTAACGCATGTACTAACTACACGATTCCGAATGGCTTGAAGCAAATTAACCAGCATTGCACCTCTTTTTTATTTTTAATAACTTATTTGAACTCCGGACTTCTTTTGTGTTCAGTATGCAGCATTCAAAGCGACGTCATCAATTTCCAACATGTTCCGACATCATTTGTTGTTTTTCGGTCATTTACCTAATTGTTTAAAGAGCTAACTGATCGTGAAATTGAAAATCACTACAAAATGAATCCTGAAAATGTTGAAACTTGGCATGGTATCATCATATCACCCGCATAGCATGCGCGAAAGAGTAGAGAGGGTCACGGCAAAAACTGGATGCACTTCGTGTACAAACTGGACATACTCTTTCGGAGTATCACGGTTTCGGATGAGAACTCATCTGTTACATGGCCACTTTAATGTTTTTTAAACTTATTTGAACTCCGGACTTCTTTTGTGTTTAGTATGCAGCATTCAAAGTGACGTCATCAATTTCCAACATGTTCTGACATCATTTGTTGTTTTTCGGTCATTTACCTAATTGTTTAGAGAGCTAAATGACCGTGAAATTGAAAATCACTACAAAATGAATCCTGAAAATGCTGAAACTTGGCATGGTATCATCATATCACCCGCATAGCATGCGCAAAAGAGTAGAGAAGGTCACGGCAAAAACTGGACGCACTTCGTGTACAAACTGGACAAACTCTTTCAGAGTATCAGGGTTTTGGATGAGAACTCATCTGTTACACGGCCACTTCAATGTTTTTTAAACTTATTTGAACTCCGGACTTCTTTTGTGTTCAGTATGCAACATTCAAAGCGAGGTCATCAATTTCCAACATGTTCTGACATCATTTGTTGTTTTTCGGTCATTTACCTAATTGATTTAGAGAGCTAAATGACCGTGAAATTAAAAATCACTACAAAATGAATCCTGAAAATGTTGAAACTTGGCATGGTATCATCATATCACCAGCATAGCATGCGCGAAAGAGTAGAGAGGGTCACGGCAAAAACTGGACGCACTTCGTGTACAAACTGGACATACTCTTTCGGAGTATCAGGCTTTCGGACGAGAACTCATCTGTTACACGACCACTTCAATGTTTTTTAAACTTATTTGAACTCCGGACTTCTTTTGTGTTTAGTATGCAGCATTCAAAGCGACGTCATCAATTTCCAACATGTTCTGACATCATTTGTTGTTTTTCGGCCATTTACCTAATTGTTTAGAGAGCTAAATGACCGTGAAATTGAAAATCACTACAAAATGAATCCTGAAAATGTTGAAACTTGGCATGGTATCATCATATCACCCGCATAGCATGCGCGAAAGAGTAGAGAGGGTCATGGCAAAAACTGGACGCACTTCGTGTACAAACTGTACAAACTCTTTTAGAGTATCAGGGTTTCGGACGAGAACTCATCTGTTACACGGCCACTTCAATGTTTTTTAAACTTATTTGAACTCCGGACTTCTTTTGTGTTCAGTATGCAGCATTCAAAGCGACGTCATCAATTTCCAACATGTTTTGACATCATTTGTTGTTTTTCAGTCATTTACCTAATTGTTCAGTATGCAGCATTCAATTTCCAGAAGAAAATAAATAGAAGAAAAGAAATAATGCAGAAAATAAAAAACTATACAAAAAAATTACTCAAAAATAAATAGAAGAAAATAAATAATGAAGAAAAGAAAAAACTATATAAAAAACTACTCAAAATAAATAGAAGAAAATAAATAATGCAGAAAAGAAAAACTATATAAAAAATTTGTTGGCGCGCTGCCTAGTGGGCCTGCCAGACCTAGGGTGTGCAAATGCAGGCCCAGAAGGGCCAGCAGGCTCACAGGGCAGCGCGCCCTAATTAATTAGGCCTAGAAGCCTGCTATATAGAGGAGTTAGAAGAGGTAGCCGCGGCTGGGTTTATAAACCAGTGTGGCTGCCCTTCGCCCGGCGAGGTGGGACTAAACTTTGGGGGGGCAGCGCGAGGCCTTTAGTACCGGTTGGTGGCTCCAACCGGTACTAAAGACCACCCTTTAGTACCGGTTGGAACCACCAACCGGTACTAAAGGCCTGCTCTTCCCGCCTCTTGGCCTAGCCAAAGTTGGCCTTTAGTACTAGTTGGTGGCTCCAACTGGTACTAAAGGCCTCTCCTATATATAGAACACTTACGAAAATTCAGTTAGATCTCCCCACTTCTTTCGTCTCCAACCTCTCGCGCGCGCCGCTCGAATCCGTCCTCACCGCCCGTCGCCCGTCGTCCGTCGTCGTCGTCGCTGTCCCCGCCGCCGCCCGTCGTCGTCGCCGTCTCACGCCGCCGCCCCGAATGCCGCGCGCCGCCGTCCGTCGTCGTCCCGCCGCGGTCCCGTACGTCTCTCGCTCTCGCGTATACCCGCCGCGCCGCCGTCCGTCGTCGTCCTACCCGGCCTGTATGGCGGCGCCCCCGCCCGTACGTACGCCGCCGCCCCCGCCCCGTACACCGGCGCCCCCGCTCGTACGTACGGGGCAGCGGCATACGGGGCCACACACATACACACACATATATATACATACACACACACACACATACACACACACCTTTTTTTACTTATGTTCTGTTTTTTAGAAAAGTTAATTAGATGATCGAATGTTTGATTAATGTCGAATGTTAGATGAATTAGCTAGATAGAAAATTGTCGAACTAGAGATTTGAACTAGTTCAATAATTAATATAACTAGTTTATTTTTAGTAAGAAAATTATCGAACTAGTTTATTTAGGTATATGAGATTTGAACTAGTTCAATAATTAATATAACTAGTTTATTTTTAGTAAGAAAATTGTCGAACTAGTTTATTTAGGTATATGAGATTTGAACTAGTTCAATAATTAATATAACTAGTTTATTTAGGTATATGAGATTTGAACTAGTTCAATAATTAATATAACTAGTTTATTTTTAGTAAGAAAATTTAGGTATCTGAGATTTGATGATCTAACTAAAATATTAATTGTTAATGAGTTTTTCTGTTTATTTAATTTTTTATATATTTTGAGTTTATATAAATGTTAGATTAATGTCGAATGTTAGATGAATTAGATAGAAAAGTTAAATATATAATAATGTTAATTGTTAGAGATGAATATAGTTAGATATACTAATGTCAAATGTTAGATGAATATATATTTGGCTAGATATTAATTAATGTTAGATAGTAATAGGTGTTTAATGTTTCACCTATATGAACATAGGAAATGTCATCTGACGACGAAAAAGATTTCATTATGTGCGAACACTGTGAAGACCAGCGCGGCCTGTGCGACAGAAATTTCCTTGTTGATAGTAGGCGCTTCAGCATCAAGCTGGATGAGACATTCGAAGTTGATACAGTAAGTCACTTTGGCAATTATTATTTGAATGCAAAACTTATGCTTCATTTGCTTCAACTTATAAATTTAAATTTTCACTATTCTACTAGCGCATCCCCTGCCATGCAAGAATTTTTGTCTTGGATAAGATAGGTTTTAGTGCTATAGATGATATGGAGGTAAAGAGAGTTTACTTGAAGACGGAGCATGGGTATATTTTCAACGCCAAATTATATAATGGAGACACATACACCCATTTTGAATGCAAAACTTGGCAAGCACTATGCAAGGCTTATGCATTTGAGCCTGGTATGGTTGTCACCTTTGATATTCGTCCGAAAGATGATATTAAAGGTAATATAGACATCTGGGTCGATGTGCAAACACCTCCAGTTCTACCATTATGTGAGTTTTTCTCAACCATGCATGCATATGTTTATGTCTTTGATACAGTTTATTCAAAAATAGTTGACAACTAATTTGTATTGTCAGCTTATTTCGGTTCAAGCAAACATGTCCGGCGCTTGGTAGACAGGACCTACTACTGCCCCGGGGCTCAACTAAACTGCGAGGAGATAAGTCATTATGTTTCATGGCTTGAGGATCTTAATACTGTCAAGACAAAAAATTTCCTGAACTTAGAAATGTTAGTACTCAAAACGTGCGAACAATGGTGATCGTATTGAACTACGGTCACATCTATAATCGAAAGATGGTAAGATTTTAACTATTTGTCCTTAATTAGTGCATCTTTTGCATACATTATTTTTGAAGCTAAACTTTCATTGCTTAGTATATTAATTACTATACGATGTTCTTTAACAGGGACTTCCGATGACAGTTGTGCCTCAGTGGATCGAGACTAAAGGTGACATGTCAATGGTTAGCTTACGGCCAAGATATCCTACATTGCACATGAGTGCATTTAGGATTTCTGAAAGCGAAGAATGCTTAATAGTGAAAGATTGGAGCAAAATTGTTAACAACCGCAGAGAAGTACTAGGGGGCAGCAAGGAGAAGCGCAACCCAAGATTAGGAGACAGATTCATCTGCATGCTCCAGTATGATGAATCAGGAGAGCTATACATGTTCTATGCTATTCTACCTGAGAGGGAGTAACACTAGTTCATGCTCTAAATTAGTGTCTCATGTCCGTGTCCTGAACTTCGATGTTGGTGATGATTATGTTGAACTCGATGATATCTTTGCTTCTGTTAGAAAGTGAATGTTTCCTCTTTAAGCTAGCCAGTGTTGGTGATGATTAGATAGCTAGCGGTAATGACTATGATGATTAAATAGTGGTAATTAGACGACTACGATGATTTTTAGCTAGCTAGAGTTTATTTATTTATTAATATGCGATGATGATGATGATGATGATGATGATGACGACTACAACTCATTATAACGTAAAACAATCCTAAATTAAATTGATAACACAAATTTAATTGAAAAATACAAAATAAAAAAAACCCACAAACATTTAGTACCGGTTGGTGTTACCAACCGGTACTAAAGGGCTCCCGGCCCCCGGAGCTGGCTCGTGCCACCTGGTTTCCCTTTAGCACCGGTTCGTGCTGAACCGGTACTAAAGGGGGGGCCTTTAGTGACCACACTTTAGTGTCGGTTATGGAACCGACACTAAAGGGCCTTACGAACCGGTGCTATTGCCCGGTTCTGCACTAGTGACGAGATAGCGGAGTGAAGTTTGATCAGCCGCATTACCCAAGGGGCGTAGAACTTCAAACCAAACAGATCAGAGCCAGATGCAGCAAGTTGGCGAATGAAGAAGTCCTATGCATTGAAGCATTTTCCATGAAGAATATAGAAGACCAAAGTCTTCATTGCACCTTCAAGCTTGGCATGTGGAGAGTGCCCTTTGATGGGCCAGAGAGTCCGCCTTATGATATGATAAATAGTTCTTGGCAGGTACTCAAGGTCTTCAACGAAGAACTCCGTGGGATAAGCAGCATCTTGGGGCAATGGCTTCATCATACTGAGCATCTGACTCATGTCAGGTTCATTCTTCTGAAAGATGCTCTCAATAGCTTCACTATGAAGCTGACAGCCATGCTCGTAGAGATCGCTAGGAGTGGGCAAGCCAGTGAGCTCAATGATGTCAAAGGCTTTGGCTTCGTGATGAACATTTCCAGTCATCCACTCCAGGACCCAAGTCTTCGGATCTCTGCTATACCCGCGGATGTGAAGTGTGGCATAGAATTGGAGCAGCAACTCTTCATTCCAATGCTCTTGGTCAGTTATGAATGGCAGCAGTCCAACTTCTTTGAAGCAATCCAGAGCTTCTTCCAAACAGGGCAGACCAGCTATTGCTTCAATGTCAAGGCGCTTGTGGGGGAAGATGCGACCTTGATTGTATAGTATGCAGGAGTAATAGCTTCGCTGCGGATAGCTCCAGAACCTATCAGATGATATCCTTTCCCTTGAGTAGGGGTTCTTGGAGCTATTGAAGAATGTGTTGTCTGCTCTGAAGCCATTGATATTGAAGGAGCCAGGTGCTGATGCAGGACCTAGGAACCTTGGCAATCTTGGGATTGGCTTCTGTACCTGAGGCCTGTGCTCAACATGATAGTCGAACTGGGGACCGGCAGCAGACTCAGGAACAGAAGTTGCGGGATCAGTGGCTTCGCCGACTTATGATGCTTTCGTTGGGGAGGGCTCCACATTAGCTTCAGCCATGACAGCGTTAGTGGCTTCATTTGTGGTGGTGGCAGCCGCAAGATTCTCAACCTCCACTTGACGAGCTGGAGGGTCGGTCACAGTTATGTTCTCCTCGGGAACTGCTTCTTGGTGGGACAGGGGAGTGGCAACTTGTGGGACTTCTTCTTCCGCGGCTGATGCAGCTGGATTGTCTTCAGCAGAGACTTGAGGCCTTGGACCTTTGCGAAGCCTGCACAATGCAGGCGACGCCTGTGTAGTTGGTGTTGGCTGGGCCTCGAAGTCTTCTTCCTCTTGTGGGCGGTCAGCCCATGAAGCATCCTGAGCGATTGGCGTCAGAGGACGACCAATGCTGATGAGTTCGCTGTTCTCGAACTGAGGAAGGACTGTACCATCTTCTACATGGTCATGTTGACCAATGTCTTCAGCAGCGATGGGATCAGCTGCTGGAAAGTCTTCAGCTTCATGAGCCTCTATGGAAGCAGGCTCATGGATTTTCAGTTGACGTTCTTGTCGATCGGCGTCGGGGTGAACCATGGAAATGGGTTCAACAACCAAGGGCTCTGTAGGAGCAGCCCGATCTTTCTTGGTGTTTCTCTTTTTCTTGGAGGGGGCAGTAGGAGAGGCTTCAGGATATTTCCTCTTCCTGGCTTCAGCCTCAGCAGTCCTCGTCTTCTTGAGCTCTGAAGCGGTTGACCGGATTTTTGGCTTCGAGCCAGTCATTCTTGTTGGGAAGACAATGGGATCTGCTTCCAGCCTTGGTGCGTCGGGTTTAGCCGTAGCGGGCTTCTTCATCTTCTTTGCGGCCATCCTGGGGTCGATGCCAGGACGCCCAAGGGCCTTGCGCTTCTCAGCCTCATTGTAGGCTTGCACACATCTGTCAGCCAGAACCTTCATGCGCTCACGCGAACCCTGAGCTTCTGCACGTTTCTTGAGAAAGGCTTCCTTGAGCTCGTGCAGCATAATCTTGATGTTCTTCACATCTTGCATGCTGAGCTTGGCCATATGCTTCTTGATCTGAGCCTTTTTATAGTCAATCTTCTGCTTCAGTTCAACAACGCGTTGGGCGATAGCTAGTTCTGAAGCAATGGCGCCATGGAAGGCGACACTGAGGCCAATGGATAGTTGAAGATCTTCGAAGCTGATGTTTGGCGTGTCAAACCACTCATCAATGAAGGTGTGGATGATTGTTACATCAAAGAGCGGCAGATCATTGAAGATTTCTGCTTCTTCTTTGCTCTTGATGAGTTGCTCAAGAGCGTCATCTGCAAGATCTTCATCACTTGACAGATCAATGGCATCGTTGCGCATAATGGCAGCAGCTGTTAGCTCTTGGCCGGTGTGTGGCAGAGGCATCTTGACCTTCTGGGGCTTGGAGATGCATGATAAATCTTCAGACTGCACACTGTCTTCAGGAGGTGCAGTTGCCAGTGGCTTCGCCCGTGAGATTTTTGGTGAAGGGCAGGCTTTGAAGCTTTAGGCTTCTTTAACTTCTGAGGCTTCGGCGCTGCAGGCGCTTCATCTGATTCAGCATCAGCTGTAGCTCATTCACTGCTGTCCCTTGAACCAAGATATGGGTGATGAGGCCTTCAAGGTTGTAGAAAGGACCGATGACATTGGGTTTTGCATCTCGTGTGCCATCAGCCCTTGGAGCAGAAGGACCAGGGTTGAAGTCTAATCCCAATGTCTTCTTGTTTTGCTTCGCTGAGTTCTGGGCAAACTGGAAGTTGCGCTTAAACAGATTGTCGTCATGACACCATAGTAGTGACGATGGGTGTGCATCAGCAGGCTGTGGCCCACGGACCATGCAGGGATAGAAGCCTTGTTCAATGGCTTCATCTCTGGTCCTGGGTTGAAGATTCTTGTATAGGATGTCTCCCCATGGTCTCTTGATGGCATTTTTCTCAGCATATTCCTGGGTTACAAATCGGTATTTGAACCATTGTTCTGCCCAATATCTTCGAATCCATTGGATTCGGGTCTTGCGCTGATTGTAATCCTCTTCAGGATCTGTCTTGTACAGTTCTGAGAGGTCATCTGGCAGATCTCTAGATGTTTCTCCACGACGCTTTCTGCCACCCTTCCTTGCTGATTTTTCTGAAGCCATGAACCTTAATCTGAAAGGCTTCAATACGTTCAGAGGCTTCAAAGGTTTTCGCTTGCTGGACAAACAGGAACTGGCTTCGGGAGAGTTTATGTGATGCTGTAAGAATTCTGCAAATGAATGCAGACTATGAGAACCAAAGGATTCTTCCACGGACATGTACCTGTGACAGCATTAAGGTGCGAGGGAAGGGGAAGAGGTCATATGCATTCTCAGAAGATTTTGAAGATAAATCAGTTTAGAAGACATTGACCTCATCGTACGAAGACATTCACTCATAGATAAGGAGTTGGTTCCAGATTTGTACGAATCAAGAGATCAGTACAATTGAGGAATCTAACTACTTTGTGAAGCACAAGTGAATATACTAGGCAAGTTATGAGATGCAGTATGAGAGAGATCTAACTTGTGTGAATAGAAACTGCTTGTGGTAAAAAGTGACGAAGCCATAGGATCAACGGTGCCGTAAAAAGGAAGTTTTATTTACCACACTAAGAACTGCTAGACGGAGTGGAAGATGAGGCCGAGCTGTTCGATCTTCCGTGCCCTAACTTGGCGACGGAGGACACCTACGGCGACGGCGAAGAGGACGATGTCCGCGGTCGGCGTGAAGACGGCGTCGGAGAGGTTGCGGCAGTGAAGCGCTTCGTCGCCGGCGTCGTCGAGGGCTAGCGGTGGCGCTAGGGTTCGTGCGAGAGTGGAAGAAGAGATAATGACCGCTGTGAAGTGTGTATTTATAGGTACAGGGGCGGCACTGCGTTATTACACAGGTGCCCCTGGCGATTCGCATCTGAGGAACACGTGGCCATTATGCGGAATTTTGGGGTTTGTTCCACATCCCACGCACGCCTGGATTGTCGGGTGGTCGTTCCTACTTCTCCGGATTTCATGTGGAGGAATGAGCATTGAAAACGGACTTAATGGTTGTCTCTGTATCTTCTGCTGACAAGGACGCAGAGAAGACATTCGACAGTTTCAATAGATTGCATATGATTTGGAGAGATAGAATTTGAGATAGAAAGCATAGAGAGGTCAGGGTCCGATCACATTCACTTAGTTCAAAAGATTCAACAAGAAGACATAGCTATAAGTGAATGCTGTAGAGGACAAAACACTAGTATATATATATATATATATATATATATATATATATATATATATATATATAATCAACATAGTGAAGATAATCATGAAGATATGTTGAGATTGAAGTCAAACCAAATGTGAAGACATAGCAAATGTAATGCCATGAGTGAAACACTTCAAACAGAACATGTGGTGGTGGCGTTACCCACCGTATAGGAAGTATTAGACCCAGACACGGCGCACAATTATCGTGGCGCTCCGAAGTCAAATTCCACATTAATGTATTCACACATAGAATGTATGTCTTCAGTGAATCAAGTTATACTTTACTTCGTGTGTTGCACATCTAAGTCATCAATATGCATAAGTGTTAGGATGTGTGCCTAATCACAGGACATTTGAGGATTCCAAGATATTTAGCTCACACCGTAACTTGCAAAATCTCTTCTCATCCAAGGGCTTGGTGAAGATATCTGCCAATTGCTCTTTAGTGTTGACGTGTATGATATCAATATCTTCCTTCACAACATGATCTCTGAGAAAGTGATGACGAATTTTAATGTGCTTTGTCTTTGAGTGCTGAACTGGGTTGTTGGCAATCTTGATGGCGCTTTCGTTGTCGCAGTAGAGTGGCACTTGCTTCAGATGAATGCCATAGTCCTTGAGTGTTTGCTTCATCCACAGAAGCTAAGCGCAGCAAGATCCAGCAGCAATATATTCAGATTCAGCAGTGGAGAGAGATACACAGTTCTACTTCTTTGAAGACCAACATACAAATGATCGTCCCAGAAAGTGACATGTGCCTGATGTAGACTTGCGATCAACTTTGTCACCAGCATAATCAGCATCCGAGAATCCAACCAGATCAAACTCTGAGCCCTTTGGATACCATAATCCTAGAGTTGGGGTGTGAGCCAAATATCGAAGAATTCGCTTCACAGCTAAGTGATGCGACTCCTTTGGTGCCGCTTGAAATCGAGCACACATGCAAACACTAAGCATAATATCTGGCCTAGATGCACATAGATAAAGTAAAGAACCAATCATTGAGCGGTATACCTTTTGATCGAACTCGTTACCATTCTCATCAGGACCCAGATGATGCTTGGCTGGCATTGGCTTCGTGAAGCCTTTGCAGTCTTGCATACCGAACTTCTTTAGGCAATCTTTGAGATACTTCTCTTGAGATATGAAGATGCCGTTGCATTGCTGTCATATTTGAAGACCGAGAAAGAACTTCAGCTCTCCCATCATAGACATTTGATATTGCTCTTGCATCATATATCCAAACTCTTCACTGTACTTCTGATTGGTGTAGCCGAAGATAATGTCATCCACATATATTTGGCACACAAACAGTTCACCATCATATGTCTTCGTGAAGAGAGTGGGGTCAAGAGAACCAGGTATGAAGCCTTTGCTCTTCAGGAAGTATTTGAGTGTGTCATACCAGGCCCGAGGGGCTTGTTTGAGGCCATACAGTGCCTTGTTGAGCTTGTATACCATGTCAGGATGTTTTGGATCTTCAAAGCCAGGCGGTTGTGCAACATATACTTCTTCTTCAATCTTGCCATTGAGAAAAGCACTCTTCACATCCATTTGATATAGAAGTATGTTATGATGATTTGCATAGGCCAGCAGTATGCGTATGGCTTCAAGTCTAGCTACAGGAGCAAATGTTTCATCGAAGTCAATGCCTTCCACTTGAGTATATCCTTGAGCAACGAGACGAGCTTTGTTTCTGACAACTTGACCATGCTCATCTTGCTTGTTGTGGTATATCCATTTGGTGCCTATTATATTGTGCTTCCTTGGATCAGGACGCTTAACCAGTTCCCATACATTATTCAGCTCAAACTGTTGAAGCTCTTCTTGCATAGCTTGAATCCATTCAGGTTCCATGAAGGCTTCTTCAACTTTCTTGGGTTCTGTTATTGAGACGAATGCGAAGTGCCCACAGAAATTTGCCAGCTGAGTTGCCCTTCAACGAGTGAGTGGACCGGGTGCATTGATGCTATCAATTATTCTTTCGATCTGCACTTCATTGGCAACGCGAGGATGTATAGGGCGAAGATTTTTCTCTTGCTGATCATTGTCGTTGTTAGAAGGAATGTCTTCAGGCTGAGCATTGTCTTCATGTTGATCAGGTGCTGAGATGATAAGTTCTTCTTCAGGATGAGCTTCAGAAGGTATAATTTCTCCAGTTCCCATCAGCTTGATTGATTCACAGGATGGAACTTCATCTAGCACATTTGGCAGTTGCTCTCTTTGTGAACCGTTGGTCTCATCGAACCGCACATCCACTGTTTCAACCACTTTGTAATGAAAGAGATTGAAGACTCTTTAGGAGTGCGAGTCCTTTCCATATCCAAGCATAAAACTCTCATGTGCTTTTGGTGCAAACTTTGAGGTGTGATGTGGGTCCTTGATCCAGCACTTGGCGCCAAATACTCTGAAGTAACTGACATTTGGCTTCTTGCTAGTAAGGAGCGCATAAGATGTCTTGTTAAGAAGCTTGTGAAGATAAACACGATTGATTGTATGGCATGTAGTATCAATGGCTTCACGCCAGAATTCTCTTGGAGTCTTGTATTCATCTAGCATCGTTCTAGCCATCTCAATGAGTGTTCTGTTCTTGCGTTCGACGACGCCATTCTGCTGTGGCGTGTATGGGGCTGAGAATTCATGTGTGATGCCCAAGGTATCAAGATATGTATCAAGGCCAGTGTTCTTGAATTCAGTGCCATTGTCACTTTTGATGTGCTTTATCTTGGCGCCATAGTTGTTCATTGCTCGATTGGCGAAGCGTCTGAAGACATCCCGCACTTCAGTCTTGTAACGGATTATGTGCACCCAAGTATATCTAGAATAATCATCAACAATGACAAAGCCATAGAGACAAGCAGTAGTAATAAGAGTTGAGTAATGAGTGGGACCGAAAAGATCCATGTGAAGCAGTTCAAAGGGTCGAGTAGTAGTCATGATTGTCTTCGAGGGGTGTTTGGCCCTCGTCATCTTTCCTGCCTCGCAGGCACCACATAAGTGATATTTCTTGAACTTGACGCCCTCGATGCCTATGACATGCTTCTTCTTTGCCAGGGTGTGGAGGTTCCTCATGCCTGTTGGGTTTCGTAGTAATTTCAAAAAAATTCCTACGCACACGCAAGATCATGTGATGCATAGCAACGAGAGGGGAGAGTGTTGTCTACGTACCTACGCAGACCGACTGCGGAAGCATTGACACAACGTAGAGGAAGTAGTTGTACGTCTTCACGATCCAACCGATCAAGTACCGAAACTACGGCACCTCTGAGTTCGAGCACACATTCAGCTCGATGATGATCCCCGGACTCCGATCCAGCAAAGTGTTGGGGAAGAGTTCCGTCAGCACGACGGCGTGGTGACGATCTTGATGTACTACAGCAGCAGGGCTTCGCCTAAACTCCGCTACAGTATTATCGAGGAATATGGTGGCTGGGGGCACCGCACACAGCTAAGGAATAGATCACGTGGATCAACTTGTGTGTCTAGAGGTGCCCCCTGCCTCCGTATATAAAGTAGCCAAGGGGGAGGGGTGCGGCCAGCCCTATGGAGGCGCAGGAGGAGTCCTACTCCTACCAGGAGTAGGACTCCGCTCCCCAATCCTATTGCAAATAGGATTCCCAAGGGGCAAAGAGAGAGAAGGGCGGCCGGCCACCTCTCCTAGTCCTAATAGGAATAGGGGAAGGGGGGAGGCGCGCGGCCACCTTCGGCTGCCCCTTTCTCCTTTCCACTAAAGCCCATCTAGGCCCATATGGTTCCCAGGGGGTTCCGGTAACCTCCCGGTACTCCGGTAAAATCCCGATTTCACCCGGAACACTTCCGATATCCAAACATAGGCTTCCAATATATCAATCTTTACGTCTCGACCATTACGAGACTCCTCGTCATGTCCATGATCGCATCCGGGACTCCGAACAACCTTCGGTACATCAAAATGCATAAACTCATAATATAGCTGTCATCGTAACCTTAAGCGTGCGGACCCTACGGGTTCGAGAACAATGTAGACATGACCGAGACATGTCTCCAGTCAATAACCAATAGCGGGACCTGGATGCCCATATTGGCTCCTACATATTCTACGAAGATCTTTATCGGTCAGACCGCATAACAACATACGTTGTTCCCTTTGTCATCGGTATGTTACTTGCCCAAGATTCGATCGTCGGTATCCAATACCTAGTTCAATCTTGTTACCGGCAAGTCTCTTTACTCGTTCCGTAATACATCATCCCGCAACTAACTCATTAGTTGCAGTTCTTGCAAGGCTTAAGTGATGTGCATTACCAAGAGGGCCTAGAGATACCTCTCCGACAATCGGAGTGACAAATCCTAATCTCGAAATACGCCAACCCAACATCTACCTTTGGAGACACCTGTAATGCTCCTTTGTAATCACCCAGTTATGTTGTGACGTTTGGTAGCACCCAAAGTGTTCCTCCGGCAAATGGGAGTTGCATAATCTCATAGTCATAGGAACATGTATAAGTCATGAAGAAAGCAATAGCAACATACTAAACGATCGGGTGCTAAGCTAATGGAATGGGTCATGTCAATCAGATCATTCAACTAATGATGTGACCTCGTTAATCAAATAACAACTCTTTATTCATGGTTAGGAAACATAACCATCTTTGATTAACGAGCTAGTCAAGTAGAGGCATACTAGTGACACTCTGTTTGTCTATGTATTCACACATGTATTATGTTTCCGATTAATACAATTCTAGCATGAATAATAAACATTTATCATGAAATAAGGAAATAAATAATAACTTTATTATTGCCTCTAGGGCATATTTCCTTCAGTCTCCCACTTGCACTAGAGTCAATAATCTAGATTACATAGTAATGATTCTAACACCCATGGAGCCTTGGTGCTGATCATGTTTTGCTCGTGGAAGAGGCTTAGTCAACGGGTCTGCAACATTCAGATCCGTATGTATCTTGCAAATCTCTATGTCTCCCACCTGGACTAGATCCCGGATGGAATTGAAGCGTCTCTTGATGTGCTTGGTTCTCTTGTGAAATCTGGATTCCTTTGCCAAGGCAATTGCACCAGTATTGTCACAAAAGATTTTCATTGGACCCGATGCACTAGGTATGACACCTAGATCGGATATGAACTCCTTCATCCAGACTCCTTCATTTGCCAATTCTGAAGCAGCTATGTATTCCGCTTCACATGTAGATCCCGCTACGACGCTTTGTTTAGAACTGCACCAACTGACAGCTCCACCGTTTAATGTAAACACGTATCCGGTTTGCGATTTAGAATCGTCCGGATCAGTGTCAAAGCTTGCATCAACGTAACCTTTTACGACGAGCTCTTTGTCACCTCCATATACGAGAAGCACATCCTTAGTCCTTTTCAGGTATTTCAGGATGTTCTTGACCGCTGTCCAGTGATCCACTCCTGGATTACTTTGGTACCTCCCTGATAGACTTATAGCAAGGCACACATCAGGTCTGGTACACAGCATTGCATACATGATAGATCCTATCGCTGATGCTTAGGGAACATCTTTCATATTCTCTCTATCTTCTGCAGTGGTCGGGCATTGAGTCTTACTCAATTTCACACCTTGTAACATAGGCAAGAATCGTTTCTTTGCTTGATCCATTTTGAACTTCTTCAAAATTTTGTCAAGGTATGTTGTTTGTGAAAGTCCAATTAAGCGTCTTGATCTATCTCTATAGATCTCAATGCCTAATATGTAAGCAGCTTCACCGAGGTCTTTCATTGAAAAACTCTTATTCAAGTATCCCTTTATGCTATCCAGAAATTCTATATCATTTCCAATTAGTAATATGTCATCCACATATAATATTAGAAATGCTACAGAGCTCCCACTCACTTTCTTGTAAATACAGACTTCTCCAAAAGTCTGTATAAAACCAAATGCTTTGATCACACTATCAAAACGTTTATTCCAACTCCGAGAGGCTTGCACCAGTCCATAAATGGATCGCTGGAGCTTGCACACTTTGTTAGCTCCCTTTGGATCTACAAAACCTTCTGGTTGCATCATATACAACTCTTCTTCCAGAAATCCATTCAGGAATGCAGTTTTGACATCCATCTGCCAAATTTCATAATCATAAAATGCGGCAATTGCTAACATGACTCGGACAGACTTAAGCATCGCTACGGGTGAGAAGGTCTCATCGTAGTCAATCCCTTGAACTTGTCGAAAACCTTTTGCGACAAGTCGAGCTTTGTAGACAATAACATTACCATCAGCGTCAGTCTTCTTCTTGAAGATCCATTTATTCTCAATTGCTTGCCGATCATCGGGCAAGTCAACCAAAGTCCATACTTTGTTCTCATACATGGATCCCATCTCAGATTTCATGGCTTCAAGCCATTTTGCGGAATCTGGGCTCATCATCGCTTCTTCATAGTTCGTAGGTTCATCATGATCTAGTAGCATGACTTCCAGAACAGGATTACCGTACCACTCTGGTGCGGATCTTACTCTGGTTGACCTACGAGGTTCAGTAGTATCTTGTTCTGAAGTTTCATGATCATTATCATTAACTTCCTCACTAACTGGTGTAGGTGTCACGGGAACAGTTTTCTGTGACGTGCTACTTTCCAATAAGGGAGCAGGTACATTTACCTCGTCAAGTTCTACTTTCCTCCCACTCACTTCTTTCGAGAGAAACTCCTTCTCTAGAAAGTTTCCGAATTTAGCAACAAAAGTCTTGCCTTCGGATCTGTGATAGAAGGTGTATCCAATAGTTTCCTTTGGATATCCTATGAAGACACATTTCTCCGATTCGGGTTCGAGCTTATCAGGTTGAAGCTTTTTCACATAAGCATCGCAGCCCCAAACTTTTAGAAACGACAACTTTGGTTTCTTGCCAAACCACAGTTCATAAGGTGTCGTCTCAACGGATTTTGATGGTGCCCTATTTAACGTGAATGCGGCCGTCTCTAGAGCGTATCCCCAAAACGATAGCGGTAAATCAGTAAGAGACATCATAGATCGCACCATATCTAGTAAAGTACGATTACGACGTTCGGACACACCATTACGCTGTGGTGTTCCAGGTGGCGTGAGTTGCAAAACTATTCCACAATTTTTCAAATGTACACCAAACTCGTAACTCAAATATTCTCCTCCACGATCAGATCGTAGAAACTTTATTTTCTTGTTACGATGATTTTCAACTTCACTCTGAAATTCCTTGAACTTTTCAAATGTTGCAGACTTATGTTTCATTAAGTAGATATACCCATATCTGCTTAAATCATTTGTGAAGGTGAGAAAATAACGATATCCGCCACGAGCCTCAATATTCATCGGACCACATACATCTGTATGTATGATTTCCAACAAATCTGTTGCTCTCTCCATAGTACCGGAGAACGGTGTTTTGGTCATCTTGCCCATGAGGCATGGTTCGCAAGTACCAAGTGATTCATAATCAAGTGGTTCCAAAAGTCCATCAGTATGGAGTTTCTTCATGCGCTTTACACTGATATGACCTAAACGACAGTGCCACAAATAAGTTGCACTTTCATTATCAACTCTGCATCTTTTGGCTTCAACATTATGAATATGTGTATTACTACTATCGAGATTCAATAAGAATAGACCACTCTTCAAGGGTGCATGACCATAAAAGATATTACTCATATAAATAGAACAACCATTATTCTCTGATTTAAATGAATAACCGTCTCGCATTAAACAAGATCCAAATATAATGTTCATGCTCAACGCTGGCACCAAATAACAATTATTTAGGTCTAATATTAATCCCGAAGGTAGATGTAGAGGTAGCGTGCCGACCGCGATCACATCGACTTTGGAACCGTTTCCCACGTGCATCGTCACCTCGTCCTTTGCCAGTGCCCGCTTATTCCGTAGTCCCTGTTTCGAGTTGCAAATATTAGCAACAGAACCAGTATCAAATACCCAGGTGCTACGGCGAGCTCTAATAAGGTACACATCAATAACATGTATATCACATATACCTTTGTTCACCTTGCCATCCTTCTTATCCGCGAAATACTTGGGGCAGTTCCTCTTCCAGTGACCATTCTGCTTGCAGTAGAAGCACTCACACTACTAGAAAAACCCCTACTAATGGCGCACCTAATATGGCCATTAATGGCGCATCAGTGGTGCGCCATTACTAGCACGCCATTAGTAATTTTTACTAATGGCGCACCACTGGTGCGCCATTAGTATCTGGTATATTAATGGCGCACCACTGGTGCACCATTAGTATAGGCCAGGGTGCGCCATTAGTATGCCTCCCAGGGGCCATGTATACCCAGGTGCTTTGGCATACTAATGGCGCACTACAACGGGATGCGCCATTAGTAACCGCGGCATACTAATAGCGCACTGTCCTGTGATGCGCCATTAGTATGCTTTGTCATACTAATGGCGCACTGTCATGTGATGCGCCATTAGTATGAATATTAGGTTTTTTTTATTTTCTATTTTCTGTTTTTTGCACAGGTTACAAAATGTATAATTTGACAAAATATAGACACCACACATCAACAACAGATTCATCGAATACAATAGAAGATTAGTCTTTGAATACAATTCATCATATTAGTCTCCGAATACAATTCATCATATTAGTCTCCGAATTGAAAAGACGAACAAAGATTGAACATTATATTACAAGTCTCGAGACCGCGAGTAGCGAGTTTGTCTTCACATTACAAGTCGATATCGATCATCTAAACTACCATCACATAGAAGAGAGATGCGGTCATCACGATGAGCATCATCACGATGAAACTCGTCTTCATCCGGTTCCTCCAACGCTCCCTCCCCTCTCCCGCTAGATAGCTGGCGTATCTAGATTCGGCCTCGGCCCTAGTGGTGTACCCTGCTTCAACACATTGGAAACTGAGTTCTGACTGCTACAATTTCAGTTTTCAGATACCAGCAATCAGGAGCCTACATGGTACCATTTTGTTATCCTAGCAAGAACAGCATGAGCCAAACAAGTAAATGGAAAACATGTTTCCTCAACAAGCAAAAAGGGAAAATGCAATTTATGGCACATAGATGTTGATCCACTGACATTCATAAATTTCAGAAGAGAAAACAGCAGGCATTGCCCATGCAGTATTTACTGCTAACCAGGGAGAAGAGGTTCTTATTTTCACTCCCAACAACAAGCAGGAAAACGTCTACATCGATGCACTCGGACGAAGAAAGTGCAGCATACATATAGTTCATAACAGAGTGCACTGTGTGCAGAAACAGGAAGCTAACATAAGATTTGTCTTCTAAGAAAAAAGCTAGCATAAGATTTCTTCTCAAAAAAAATATCTTCTCAAAAAAAAAAGAAGCTAGCATAAGATTTCTCTTCTGAGAAAACAACTAGCATAAGATTGTGGGAAAAAAAAGATAGGACTGCATACCCCTAAAATAAACTAGGACCGCATGGCCACTATCCACTTAAACCCTGATGAGCTAATTTCACCACAAGTAAGCTAACCATCCGAGCGCTCGGTTTGCTCAAGGAAGAATATTTGGAACTTCAGCGGTCATTATTCAAGAGATGAAGAGAAGGATGCAACATTTTTTGCATCAATGGAGGTTGTCCATGAGAAGACAAGTATACCAATAACATACTGATGACATGATCACATAGTATACCAATACCATTTATATCCTAACAATATTTTCTCATCTTTTTGGCATCCTTCTTAACAATAACAATGTCCATGGTTAGAAAAACAAAACCATAAAACTCTACGTGAACTAGTCTAGAGGCATGACTGGAGATATGATTGGTGTTTATCTTTCCACACATGCAAACGGGTCTCTGAATCTAACATTCAAGAACCATTGCAATTATAGCACTAAAACAAACTTAATTCTGAACCATTGCAATTATAGCACTAACACATGCAAACGGGTCTCTGAATCTAACATTCAACTAACCTAGCACATGACCAGATCGGGCCCAGGTGATGAGCGGTAGTGGGGCACATAAGCATCAGACCGGCCATGAAACCCCGACATCAAAACAGGGGTGGCCATCACGAAATCAAAAACCTTCATATAATTTCACACAAGTGTCCCACGCCATAAATCTTAGGGAAGCATGGCTAACAGATGTTAGCAAAGCAATATAATCCCAATAGTCTGCATTACGTAATAATACGACTAATATTCAGATTTCAGATCACCTCTAGAAATTATTATGCCTTGTGCGATGTTGCCGAGAAACATGCACAAATCAAAATCCAAAGCAAAGAAATTATCTCCATAATTGTTCTAATCAATCAAAAATTAGGTGGTACAAACTCTAGTGAGGCGATAATAATTACTCCCGCAAATTAGACTACTAGTCTGTACTAGCTAGTTTGTTGGCAGAGTACATTTTTCGGTAAATTAGTTCTTCCACCTCTGTAGCATGGGAAACTTAGCATGAACAGATGGGCCCCAGGTGATGTCAGTGTGACAAAAACAAAAGATTATGCAGTAACTTAGCATGACAGCCCAAGCCCATACACCCAACAAATCACACCCTTAGTGTGCAAAGCATTAACAAGGATTCTATTATGAGCTCTCCCTTAATTCCCAACAATCACAATCAACAAAGCCTTATCCTGGTGATTGAACTACAACGTTGCAGACTGTTGGCGTAAGATCTGCAGAGTGCTACAGATATCTGAAATCGGTATCTTTCTTCAGAATTTCATGGTATTGCTATCGAATCATCCTTTGATGACCTGATTTGGTAGTGACATGTGGAATAAAAATCCATGAGCAGAACACAAAAAAAGTTTCCATCTCTAACATGAACATGGAAGAAAGATTAGCCAAGAACGAATGAAACCTCATAGAGAGGAGTTAGCCAGTTAGGTTACCTCCGGCAGCTAGAAACGAAGGCGGCGACAGTCGGTGCAGTCAACCACAAGCCAGATCTGTGGTGGAAGTGGCGAATCCATTTTGAATCCGTGGCGGTAGGGCTGTATAGGAGGATAGGGGCGGAGCTGCTGGAGGCAAACGCCTCCCTTCACGACACTGGACATCGCCGCCTGTCCCGCCACTACTCCAGTCGCCGACCACCGTCGAGGCTACGCCGCTACGGGCGTGTGGAGGAGAACCGGCCCAAGGGGGGAAATTTGAGGTGGCTGGCGACCTGTGGAGGGAGGAGGATAGGGCAGGGTAGGGGAGCTGTTAGCCCGGCGTAGGCAGGAAGGAGAGGCGCGACGGCGACCGGGGAGAGAAACTGGGGACAACCTTGCGGGCTTGTGTGTGCGAGAGCACAGTAGCGACACACGGGAACAAACTGGCTATCGAGGGCGGCGGGGCGACGGTGGTGTCGGGTCAGCGTCGAGGGCAGCGGGGCGACGGTGGTGTCGGGGCGGCGCTGCGGTGGCGGGGCGACGGTGGCGTCGAGGGTGGCGGGGCGACGGTGGTGTCGGGGCGGGGCGACGGTGGCGTCGGGAGAGGAGATCGGGGAAGGGGACCGCGGGCGAGGGCGAGGGAGAGAGAGGGGATCACGGGGAAGTAGGGGCGCACTCCGCCACGGTTACTAATGGCGCACTCCGCCACGGTGCGTCATTAGTAGTTTTGCAAAAAAAAACATACTAATGGCGCACTCCGCCACAGTGCGCCATTACTAGTTTAAACTAGTAATGGCGCACCGCGCGCGAGTGCGCCATTAGTAGTTTTGCAAAAAAAGGAATAAAAAATAATAAAAAAATAACATTAGTGGCGCGCTTTCTGGCTAGGGCGTCATTACTAGTTACAACTAGTAATGGCGCACTACCTGTGGATGCGCCATTAGTATGTTTGGACAGGCGCACTAGTTCAAAAAAAAAATGGTACTAATGGCGCACCGTGGGCCAGGTGCGCCATTAGTAGTTTCAACACTAATGGCGCATCAGAAGGTGGTGCGCCATTAGTATATACTAATGGCGCACCACTTGTCTGGTGCGCCATTAGTGTCAATACCATCTATAGCCCTTTTTCTAGTAGTGTCAGTTTCAGGCTTAGGTCCAGACTTGGGTTTCTTCTCTTGAGTAGCAACTTGTTTGCTGTTCTTCTTGAAGTTCCCCTTTTTCTTCCCTTTGCCCTTTTTCTTGAAACTAGTGGTCTTGTTGACCATCAACACTTGATGCTCCTTCTTGATTTCTTCCTCCGCAGCTTTCAGCATTGCGAAGAGCTCGGGAATAGTCTTGTTCATCCCTTGCATATTATAGTTCATCACGAAGCTCTTGTAGCTAGGTGGCAGTGATTGGAGAATTCTGTCAATGACGCAATCATCGGGAAGATTAACTCCCAATTGAATCAAGTGATTATTATACCCAGACATTTGAGTGTATGCTCACTGATAGAACTGTTCTCCTCCATCTTGCAGCTATAGAACTTATTGGAGACTTCATATCTCTCAATCCGGGCATTTGCTTGAAATATTAACTTCAACTCCTGGAACATCTCATATGCCCCATGACGTTCAAAACATCGTTGAAGTCCCGATTCTAAGCCGTAAAGCATGGCACACTAAACTATCGAGTAGTCATCAGCTTTGCTCTGCCAGACGTTCATAACATCTGGTGTTGCTCCAGCAGCAGGCCTGGCACCCAGCGGTGCTTCCAGGACGTAATTCTCCTGAGCAGCAATGAGGATAATCCTCAAGTTACGGACCCAGTCCGTGTAATTGCTACCATCATCTTTCAACTTTGCTTTCTCAAGGAACGCATTAAAATTCAACGGAACAACAGCACGAGCCATCTATCTACAATCAACATAAACAAGCAAGATACTATCAGGTACTAAGTTCATGATAAATTTAAGTTCAATTAATCATATTACTTAAGAACTCCCACTAAGATAGACATCCCTCTAATCCTCTAAGTGATCACGTGATCCAAATCAACTAAACCATGTCCGATCATCACGTGAGATGGTGTAGTTTCATCGGTGAACATCGTTATGTTGATCATACCTACTATATGATTCACGCTCGACCTTTCGGTCTCCGTGTTCCGAGACCATATCTGTATATGCTTGGCTCGTCAAGTATAACCTGAGTATTCCGCATGTGCAACTGTTTTGCACCCGTTGTATTTGAACGTAGAGCTTATCACACCCGATCATCACGTGGTGTCTGGGCACGATGAACTTTGGCAACGGTGCATACTCAGGGAGAACACTTCTTGATAATTTAGTGAGAGATCATCTTATAATGCTACCGTCAATCAAAGCAAGATATGATTCATAAAAGATAAACATCACATGCAATCAATATAAGTGATATGATATGGCCATCATCATCTTGTGCCTGTGATCTCCATCTCCGAAGCACCGTCATGATCACCATCGTCACCGGCGCGACACCTGGATCTCCATCGTAGCATCGTTGTCGTCTCGCCAATCTTATGCTTCCACGACTATCATTACCGCTTAGTAATAAAGTAAAGCATTACATCGCGATTGCATTGCATACAATAAGGCGACAACCATATGGCTCCTGCCAGTTGCCGATAACTCGGTTAAAAAACATGATCATCTCATACAATAAAATTTAGCATCATGCCTTGACCATATCACATCACAACATGCCCTGCAAAAACAAGTTAGACGTCCTCTACTTTGTTGTTGCAAGTTTTATGTGGCTTCTACGGGCTTAAGCAAGAACCAATCTCACCTACGCATCAAAACCACAATGATAGTTTTTCAAATTGACTCCGTTTTAACCTTCGCAAGGACCGGGCGTAGCCACACTTGGTTCAACTAAAGTTGGAGAGACAGTCGCCCGCAAGCCACCTATGTGCAAAGCACGTCGGTGGAACCGGTCTCGCGTAAGCGTACACGTAATGTTGGTCCGAGTCGTCTCGTCCAACAATGCCGCCGAACCAAAGTATGACATGCTGGTAGGCAGTATGACTTATATCGCCCACAACTCACTTGTGTTCTACTCGTGCATATAACATCAACATAAATAACCTAGGCTCGGATGCCACTGTTGGGTTTCATAGTAATTTCAAAAAAATTCCTACACACGCGCAAGATCATGTGATGCATAGCAACAAGAGGGGAGAGTGTTGTCTACGTACCTACGCAGACCGACTGCGGAAGCGTTGACAGAACATAGAGGAAGTAGTCGTACGTCTTCACGATCCAACCGATCAAGTACCGAAACTACGGCACCTCCGAGTTCGAGCACACGTTCAGCTCGATGACGATCCCCGGACTCCGATCCAGCAAAGTGTCGGGGAAGAGTTCCGTCAGGACGACAGCGTGGTGACGATCTTGATGTACTACAGCAGCAGGGCTTCCCCTAAACTCCGCTACAGTATTATCGAGGAATATGGTGGCTGGGGGCACCGCACACGGCTAAGGAATAGATCACGTGGATCAACTTGTGTGTCTAGAGGTGCCCCCTGCCTCCGTATATAAAGGAGACAAGGGGGAGGGGTGCGGCCAGCCCTATGGAGGCGCAGGAGGAGTCCTACTCCTACCGGGAGTAGGACTCCCCTCCCCAATCCTATTCCAAATAGGATTCCCAAGGGGGAAAGAGAGAGAAGGGGGGCCGGCCACCTCTCCTAGTCCTAATAGGACTAGGGGAAGGGGGAGGCGCGTGGCCACCTTGGGCTGCCCCTTTCTCCTTTCCACTAAAGCCCATCTAGGCCCATATGGTTCCCGGGGGGTTCCGGTAACCTCCCGGTACTCCGGTAAAATCCCGATTTCACCCGGAACACTTCCGATATCCAAACATAGGCTTACAATATATCAATCTTTACGTCTCGACCATTCCGAGACTCCTCGTCATGTCCGTGATCGCATCCGGGACTCCGAACAATCTTCGGTACATCAAAATGCATAAACTCATAATATAGCTGTCATCGTAACCTTAAGCGTGCGGACCCTACGGGTTCGAGAACAATGTAGACATGACCGAGACATGTCTCCAGTCAATAACCAATAGTGGGACCTGGATGCCCATATTGGCTCCTACATATTCTACGAAGATCTTTATCGGTCAGACCGCATAACAACATACGTTGTTCCCTTTGTCATCGATATGTTACTTGCCCGAGATTCGATCGTCGGTATCCAATACCTAGTTCAATCTCGTTACCGGCAAGTCTCTTTACTCGTTCCGTAATACATCATCCCGCAACTAACTCATTAGTTGCAATGCTTGCAAGGCTTAAGTGATGTGCATTGCCGAGAGGGCCCAGAGATACCTCCCCGACAATTGGAGTGACAAATCCTAATCTCGAAATACGCCAACCCAACATCTACCTTTGGAGACACCTGTAATGCTCCTTTATAATCACCCAGTTACGTTGTGACGTTTGGTAGCACCCAAAGTGTTCCTCCGGCAAATGGGAGTTGCATAATCTCATAGTCATAGGAACATGTATAAGTCATGAAGAAAGCAATAGCAACATACTAAACGATCGGGTGCTAAGCTAATGGAATGGGTCATGTCAATCAGATCATTCAACTAATGATGTGACCTCGTTAATCAAATAACAACTCTTTGTTCATGGTTAGGAAACATAACCATCTTTGATTAACGAGCTAGTCAAGTAGAGGCATACTAGTGACACTCTGTTTGTCTATGTATTCACACATGTATTATGTTTCTGGTTAATACATTTCTAGCATGAATAATAAACATTTATCATGAAATAAGGAAATAAATAATAACTTTATTATTGCCTCTAGGGCATATTTCCTTCAATGCCAGCATGCCCAAGCCTCCGATGCCAGAGCCAGCATTCTGAAGCTTTTGCTAGAAGACATACGGCAAGCTGTGGTCCTGCTGAGAAATCTACCACGTACAAATCATCTTTTCGATACCCTTCAAATACTAGAGACTTGTCAGATTCCATTAGAACAAGGCAACGATATTTTCCAAATATTATGATCATGTTTAAATCGCAAAGCATTGAGACAGACATTAAGTTGAAGCCAAGGGATTCAACAAACATGACTTTATCCATGTGTTGATCCCTTGAGATTGCAACTCTACCTAGACCCAATACCTTATTTTTACCAGTGTCAGCAAATGTGACGTGGCTCTTGTCGGATGGACGTAAGGTTGAGTCCATAAGAAGGCTTCTTTTGCCAGTCATGTGATTTGTACACCCACTATCAATAATCCATTCTGAAGACGCTGGTGTCGTACCCTACAGTGCAGTTAGGGGGATAGGCTTCACCAAGAGCATTGTGAAGCAAAAACATTTGACGAACCAGTGGGTTATGAAAGCTTAGATCCAGATTAGGACTAATAGGGAGAGTAGCAAGTGATTCAGGAACGAAGTACATAGTAAGACCATTCGGGCATTTGATCTTGCGCCCTACAAGATGTTTAAGGTCCCCAGCAATAGCGTCAGACGATTTTGGTTTTCTGCTGGAGACCCTTCCCTGCAAAAGAGAGTTAATCTTTCTTAGCCGCCACATCTTCAAGGGTGGCTTAGACGCAATAAGTCTAAGTGTAGCATCTGAGAACTTTGGCTTTGGAGCCCTAGCAAACAGTCTTGCAGGCGGACAATAGTACTCATAAGAATAAGCACAATAGTTCTTGGTCTTATGAACATGGCGGTTTGATGAACCGCTCTCATATTCATATGCCTGAGTATGGTTTCCCTGCAAAACATTTGCGTTAGTGCGACTCAGGTGAGTCCTCTGTCTGTATGAAGCCTTTGGACCGTATGAAGCCTTTGGTCTGAGGTTTGTCTTCTTCACGTAAGGTGTCATGATGACATTCACAGGAAGATTCTCCAGACACCTTTTCAGAACCCAGATCTTCTTCATAGGCGGTCCATTCCTGCAGTTAGTACCAATGTACCTGGCAAACACTTCACCATTCTGATTCTTAAACAGTTTATAGTTTGCATCAAGCGATTCATCAATGATAATGGGGTTAGCACAAGTGAAGCCAGATAGATTGGATGGATCTGCTGAAGGTTCCTTTGCAGCAACCCACATGGTTTTGGGGTACTGCTCAGGTTTCCAGTAAGAGCCATTAGCATTCATTTTCCTTACGAACCCAACACCCTCTTTCCTCGGGTTTTGGTTCAGAATCTGCTTTTTGAGGACATCACATAGTGTCTGATGCCCTTTAAGAATCTTGTACATCCCTGTTTCAAGCAATGTCTTCAACCTAGCATTCTCATCAGCAATAGCAGTGGTATCCTCAATAGAGGGTTTAGCTATCACATCAACAGTTGAAGATATTGCAACAGCAGTAGCAGTAGAACATTCAGCAACAAAAGTAGCATTATCACGCTCAATGCATTTCAGACATGGTGTTTCAAATCCTTCCTGAGCGGAACTGATCTGTTTGGCGTGAAGTGACTCGTTTTCCTTTTGAAGATCTTCATGAGCCGCTCTCAATTTCTCAAGATCTTGCTTCCTTTGAAGATAATCATAGGAAAGCTTTTCATGAGTTGTTGAGAGAGTTTCATGACGACTTTCAAGTTCCTGATACTTAACGTGAAAATTTTTTATGTCTTCAATTAAGGATTCAGATCGAGTCATTTCAGCACCTAACAGATCATCGCTTCTGTCTAACAGTTTTTGAATATGTTCCATAGCTTTCTGTTGTTCAGTTGCAATTTTAGCAAGTGTTTTGTAGCTGGGTTTTGAACCACAATCAGAGTCATCGTCACTAGATGTTTGATAGTGAGTAGTGCGTGTGTTTACCTTGGCACCGCGTGCCATGAAGCAGTAGGTAGAAGCGGAGTAGTCCTTGTCATGTGCATCGGTGTCGGTGATGAAGTCATTGTCTTCAGTGTTGAAGATGGACTTGGCAACGTACGCTGTAGCCAGACTTGCGACGCCTGAGTCGGACTCCTCCTCAGACTCCACCTCCACCTCCTCAGAAGCGGACTCCTCCTCTGAATCCATTTCCTTGCCAACAAACGCATGTGCCTTGCTAGATGAGCTCTTCTTGTGTGATGAAGACTTTGAGGAAGACTTGGAAGAAGACTTTGAGTATTTCTTCTTCTTCTTGTCGTCAGAGTCATATTCCTTGCTCTTCTTCTTCTTTTTGTTCTCATTGTCCCACTGTGGACACTTAGAGATGAAGTGGCCAGGTTTCTTGCACTTGTGACATGTTTTTTTCTTGTAGTCATGAGCAGAAGCTTCATCATTCCTTGAGCTTGATCGGGAAGACTTTCTGAAGCCTTTCTTCTTGGTGAATTTTTGGAACTTCTTGACAAGCATAGCAAGTTCCCTTCCAATGTCTTTAGGATCATCAGAACAGCTATCGGGTTCTTCTTCAGATGAGGAGACAGCTTTTGCCTTCAAGGCACGAGTTCGCCCATAGTTTCGACCGTAGATATCCCTTTTCTCAGAAAGCTGAAACTCATGTGTGTTGAGCCTCTCAAGTATGTCAGACGGCTCGAGTGTCTTGAAATCAGGACGTTCTTGAATCATCAGGGCTAGGGTGTCAAACGAACTATCAAGTGATCTCAGTAGTGTCTTGACGACTTCATGCTTGGTGATCTCAGTAGCGCCGAGGGCTTGAAGCTCATTTGTGATGTCAGTGAGTCGGTCAAATGTGAGCTGAACATTCTCATTGTCATTTCGCTTGAAGCGGTTGAAGAGTTTGCGAAGGACACTGATTCTCTGATCTCTCTGGGTTGAGACGCCTTCATTGACCTTGGAGAGCCAGTCCTAGACCAACTTAGATGTTTCCAAAGCACTCACACGGCCATACTGTCCTTTGGTCAGATGACCACAGATGATATTCTTGGCAGTAGAGTCCAGTTGAACGAACTTCTTGACATCAGCAGTAGTGACACCTTCTCCAGCCTTGGGAACACCGTTCATGAAGACATACCATAGGTCGACGTCAATGTCTTCAAGATGCATGCGCATCTTATTCTTCTAGTAGGGATATTCAGTTACATCGAAGACGGGGCACGCAGCGGAGACTTTAATTATCCCTGCAGTCGACATAGCTAAAACTCCAGGTGGTTAAACCAAATCACACAAAACAAGGGAGCACCTTGCTCTGATACCAATTGAAAGTGCGTTATATCGACTAGAGGAGGGGTGAATAGGTGATTTTTATGAAAGTCTTCAAAACGTGGAAGTTATGAAGACAAACGATAGAAATAAACCTATTACCCTGCAGCGGAAGGTAGACTACACTAGGCAAGCCGTAGTCAAGTATTCAATGGATTGAAAGCACAATGACTAATAGCAGCAATGTAGTAAGGATCAGGTAGGAAGATATTATGAAGCCAAACAGAAAACGAAGTCACTTAGTGAAGACAAACGATAGTGCAATCATACAATGACTTCACAAGGAGTAACAGTAAGTAAAGGGAAGGGAAGATGAAACCGGTGACTCGTTGAAGACAATGATTTGTTGGACCAGTTCCAGTTGCTGTGACAACTGTACGTCTGGTTAGGGCAGCTAGGTATTTAAACCTTAGGACACACAGTCCCGGACACCCAGTCCTGAACACTCAGCTCAGGACACCCAGTCCTCACCGTATTCCCCTTGAGCTATGGTCACACAGACCTCGCCCAATCACTCTGGTAAGTCTTCAAGGTAGACTCCCAAACCTTCACAGACTTCGTTCACCAGCAATCCACAATGTCTCTTGGATGCTCAGAATGAGACGCCTAACCGGCTGGAGGATGCACAGTCCTCAAGTGTAATAAGTCTTCAGATCACACAGACAAGAAGACTTCAAGTGATGCCTGATTCTCTTTGGCTCTGGGTGGTTAGGGCTTTATCCTCGCAATGAATTCTCTCTCAAAGGCTTCGAGGTGGGTTGCTCTCAAAGAACAAAAGCCGTACTCTGAATCTGAGCAGCCAACCGTTTATGGTTGTAGGGGTGGGCTATTTATAGCCACTTGGCAACCCAACCTGATTTGTCCGAAATGACCCTGGGTTACTAAGGAACTGACACGTGTTCCAACGGTCAGATTTCAAACTCACACGGCAACTTTACTTGGGCTACAAGCAAAGCTGACTTGTTCGACTCTGGACAAGATTCGCTCTCAAAGTCTTCACTCGAAGACATAGGTTTTGTTTAGGCATCACTTCAGTCATTCTGACTGGTTCTCTTGGACCCCACTTAACAGTATGGTGGTTCCTATGACTCAACACAGAAGAAAAAGAACTACGAAAGATCTAAGTCTTCGAGCTCCATATGCTTCATGCGGTGTCTTCTCATGTCATAGTCTTCAATGTGAATATCTTCATATACCACCTTTGACTTCAATGTCTTCATACATTTTTAGGGGTCATCTCTGGTAGGAAAATCGAATCAACGAGGGACTTCTACCTGTGTTATCCTGCAATTCTCACAAACATGTTAGTCCCTCAACTAGGTTTGTCGTCAATACTCCAAAACCAACTAGGGGTGGCACTAGATGCACTTACAAAGACAGATTTACACATGCAAACACTTAGGTTGACTTGACGAGCCTAGCATGTACAGACATGGCCTCGGAACACAGAAGACCGAAAGGTCGAGCATGAGTCGTATAGAAGATACGATCAACATGAAGATGTTCACCGATGTTGACTAGTCCGTCTCACGTGATGATCGGACACAGCCTAGTTAACTCGGATCATGTTATACTTAGATGACTGGAGGGATGTCTATCTAAGTGGGAGTTCATTGAATAATTTGATTACATGAACTTAATTATCATGAACTTAGTCTGAAATCTTTACAACATGTATTGTAGATCAAATGGCCAACGTTGTCCTCAACTTCAACACGTTCCTAGAGAAAACCAAGCTGAAAGACGATGGCAGCAACTATACGGACTGGGTCCGGAACCTGAGGATCATCCTCATAGCGGCCAAGAAAGATTATGTCCTACAAGCACCGCTAGGTGAAGCACCTGCTCTCCCTGCAGAACAAGACGTTATGAACGCTTGGCAGACACGTACCAATGATTACTCCCTCGTTCAGTGTGGCATGCTTTACAGCTTAGAGCTGGGGCTCCAGAAGCGTTTTGAGAGACACGGAGCATATGAGATGTTCGAAGAGATGAAAATGGTTTTTCAAGCTCATGCCCGGGTCGAGAGATATGAAGTCTCCGACAAGTTCTTCAGCTGTAAGATGGAGGAAAATAGTTCTGTCAGTGAGCACATACTCACTATGTCGGGATTACATAACCGCTTGACTCAGCTGGGACTTAATCTCCCAGATGACGCGGTCATTGACAGAATCCTTCAGTCGCTTCCACCGAGCTACAAGAGCTTTGTGATGAACTTCAATATGCAGGGGATGGAAAAGACCATTCCTGAAATATTTGCAATGCTGAAATCAGCAGAGGTAGAAGTCAAAAAGGAACATCAAGTGTTGATGGTGAATAAAACCACTAAGTTCAAGAAAGGCAAGGGTAAGAAGAACTTCAAGAAGGACGACAAGGGAGTTGCCGCGCCCGGTAAGCAAGCTGCCGGGAAGAAGCCAAAGAATGGACCCAAGCCCAAGACTGAGTGTTTTTATTGCAAGGGAAGTGGTCACTGGAAGCGGAACTGCCCCAAATACTTAGCGGACAAGAAGGCCGGCATCACGAAAGGTATATGTGATATACATGTAATTGATGTGTACCTTACCAGTACTCGTAGTAGCTCCTGGGTATTTGATACTGGTGCGGTTGCTCACATTTGTAACTCAAAGCAGGAGCTGCGGAATAAGCGGAGACTGGCGAAGGACGAGGTGACGATGCGCGTCGGGAATGGTTCCAAGGTCGATGTGATCACCGTCGGCATGCTACCTCTACATTTACCTATGGGATTAGTTTTAAACCTCAATAATTGTTATTTAGTGCCAGCTTTGAGCATGAACATTGTATCAGGATCTCGTTTAATTCGAGATGGCTACTCATTTAAATCCAAGAATAATGGTTGTTCTATTTATATGAGAGATATGTTTTATGGTCATGCTTCGATGGTGAATGGTTTATTCTTAATGAATCTCGAGCGTAATGCTACACATATTCATAGTGTGAATACCAAAAGATGTAAGGTTGATAATGATAGTCCCACATACTTGTGGCACTGCCGCCTTGGTCACATAGGTGTCAAACGCATGAAGAAGCTCCATGTAGATGGACTTTTAGAGTCTCTTGATTACGAATCATTTGACACGTGCGAACCATGCCTCATGGGTAAAATGACAAAGACTCCGTTCTCAGGAACAATGGAGCGAGCAACCAACTTATTGGAAATCATACATACTGATGTGTGCGGTCCAATGAGTATTGAGGCTCGCGGTGGCTATCGTTATGTTCTCACCCTCACTGATGATTTGAGTAGATATGGGTATGTCTATTTAATGAAACACAAGTCTGAGACCTTTGAAAAGTTCAAGGAATTTCAGAGTGAGGTTGAGAATCAACGTGACACGAAAATCAAGTTCTTGCGATCATATCGTGGGGGAGAATACTTGAGTCACGAATTTGGCACACACTTAAGAAAATGTGGAATAGTTTCACAACTCACGCCGCCTGGAACACCTCAAGCGTAATGGTGTGTCCGAACGTCGTAATCGCACTCTATTAGATATGGTGCGATCTATGATGTCTCTTACCGATTTACCGCTATCATTTTGGGGCTATGCTTTAGAGACTGCCGCATTCACTTTAAATAGGGCTCCGTCGAAATCCGTTGAGATGACACCGTATGAATTATGGTTTGGGAAGAAACCTAAGCTGTCGTTTCTAAAAGTTTGGGGATGCAATGCTTATTCAAGAAACTTCAACCTGAAAATCTCGAACCCAAGTCGGAAAAATGCGTCTTCATAGGATACCCTAAAGAAACTATTGGGTATACCTTCTACCTCAGATCCGAAGGCAAGATCTTTGTTGCCAAGAATGGATCCTTTTTAGAGAAGGAGTTTCTCTCGAAAGAAGTAAGTGGGAGGAAAGTAGAACTTGATGAAGTATTACCTCTTGAACCAAAAAGTGGCGCAACTCAAGAAAATATTCCTGAGGTACCTGCACCGACTAGAGAGGAAGTTAATGATGATGATCATGAAACTTCAGATCAAGTTGCTACTGAACTTCATAGGTCCACAAGGACACGTTCCGCACCAGAGTGGTACGGCAACCCTGTCTTGGAAATCATGTTGTTAGACAACGGTGAACCTTCGAACTATGAAGAAGCGATGGCGGGCCCGGATTCCGACAAATGGCTGGAAGCCATGAAATCTGAGATAGGATCCATGTATGAAAACGAAGTATGGACTTTGACTGACTTGCCCGTTGAGCGGCGAGCCATAGAAAATAAATGGATCTTTAAGAAGAAGACAGACGCGGATGGAAATGTGACCATCTATAAAGCTCGGCTTGTCGCTAAGGGTTATCGACAAGTTCAAGGGGTTGACTACGATGAGACTTTCTCACCCGTAGCGAAGCTGATGTCCGTCCGAATCATGTTAGCAATTGCCGCATTCTATGATTATGAGATATGGCAAATGGACGTCAAAACGGCATTCCTTAATGGTTTACTTAAGGAAGAATTGTATATGATGCAGCCGGAAGGTTTTGTCGATCCTAAGAATGCTGACAAGGTGTGCAAGCTCCAACGCTCGATTTATGGGCTGGTGCAAGCATCTCGGAGTTGGAACATTCGCTTCGATGAGATGATCAAAGCGTTTGGGTTTATGCAGACTTATGGAGAAGCCTGCGTTTACAAGAAAGTGAGTGGGAGCTCTGTAGCATTTCTCATATTATATGTAGATGACATACTTTTGATGGGAAATGATATAGTGCTTTTGGACAGCATTAAGGCCTACTTGAATAAGAGTTTTTCAATGAAGGACCTTGGAGAAGCTGCTTATATATTAGGCATCAAGATCTATAGAGATAGATCAAGACGCCTCATAGGTCTTTCACAAAGCACATATCTTGATGAGATATTGAAGAAGTTTAATATGGATCAGTCTAAGAAGGGGTTCTTGCCTGTGTTGCAAGGTGTGAAATTGAGCTCAGCTCAATGTCCGACCACGGCAGAAGATATAGAAGAGATGAGTGTCATCCCCTATGCCTCAGCCATAGGGTCTATTATGTATGCCATGCTGTGTACCAGACCTGATGTAAACCTTGCTGTAAGTTTGGTAGGTAGGTACCAAAGTAATCCCGGCAAGGAACACTGGACAGCGGTCAAGAATATCCTGAAGTACCTGAAAAGGACTAAGGAAATGTTTCTCGTTTATAGAGGTGACGAAGAGCTCATCGTAAAGGGTTACATCGATGCTAGCTTCGACACAGATCTGGATGACTCTAAGTCACAAACCGGATACGTGTATATTTTGAATGGTGGGGCAGTAAGCTGGTGCTGTTGCAAGCAGAGCGTCGTGGCGGGATCTACATGTGAAGCGGAGTACATGGCAGCCTCGGAGGCAGCACATGAAGCAATTTGGGTGAAGGAGTTCATCACTGACCTAGGAGTCATACCCAATGCGTCGGGACCGATCAAACTCTTCTGTGATAACACTGGAGCTATTGCACTTGCCAAGGAGCCCAGGTTTCACAAGAAGACCAGGCACATCAAGCGTCGCTTCAACTCCATTCGTGAAAATGTTCAAGATGCAGACATAGATATTTGTAAAGTACATACGGACCTGAATGTAGCAGATCCATTGACTAAACCTCTCCCTAGAGCAAAACATGATCAACACCAGAATTCCATGGGTGTTCAATTCATCACAATGTAACTAGATTATTGACTCTAGTGCAAGTGGGAGACTGTTGGAAATATGCCCTAGAGGCAATAATAAAAGGATTATTATTGCATTTCCTTGTTCATGATAATTGTCTTTTATTCATGCTATAATTGTGTTATCCGGAAATCGTAATACATTTGTGAATACATAGACACCAAACATGTCCCTAGTAAGCCTCTAGTTGACTAGCTCGTTGATCAACAGATAGTCATGGTTTCCTGACTATGGACATTGGATGTCATTGATAACGGGATCACATCATTAGGAGAATGATGTGATGGACAAGACCCAATCCTAAACATAGCACAAGATCGTATAGTTCATTTGCTAGAGTTTTTCCAATGTCAAGTATCTTTTCCTTAGACCATGAGATCGTGCAACTCCCGGATACAGTAGGAGTGCTTTGGGTGTACCAAACGTCACAACGTAACTGGGTGACTATAAAGGTATACTACGGGTATCTCCAAAAGTATCTGTTGGGTTGACACGGATCAAGACTGGGATTTGTCACTCCATATGACGGAGAGGTATCTCTGGGCCCACTCGGTAATGCATCATCATAATGAGCTCAAAGTGACCAAGTGTCTGATCACGGGATCATGCATTACGGTACAAGTAAAGTGACTTGCCGGTAACGAGATTGAACGAGGTATTGGGATACCGACGATCGAATCTCGGGCAAGTAAAATACCGACTGACAAAGGGAATTGTATACGAGGTTGCTTGAATCCTCGACATCGTGGTTCATCCGATGAGATCATCGAGGAGCATGTGGGAGCCAACATGGGTATCCAGATCCCGCTGTTGGTTATTGACCGGAGAGCCGTCTCGGTCATGTCTACATGTCTCCCGAACCCGTAGGGTCTACACTTAAGGTTCGGTGACGCTAGGGTTGTATAGATATGAGTATGCAATAATCCGAAAGTTGTTCGGAGTCCCGGATGAGATCCTGGACGTCACGAGAAGTTCCAGAATGGTCCGAGGTGAAGAATTATATATAGGAAGTGTTATTTCGGCCATCGGGAAAGTTTCGGGGTCACCGGTATTGTACCGGGACCACCGGAAGGGTCTCGGGGGTCCACCGGGTGGGGCCACCCATCCCGGAGGGCCCCATGGGCTGAAGTGGGGAGGGAACCAGCCCATAGTGGGCTGGTGCGCCCCCCCCCCCCTTGCCCCCCCATGCGCCTAGGGTTGTGAACCCTAGGGGAGGGGGCGCCTCCACTTGCCTTGGGGGGCCCTCCTCCCCCTTGGCCGCCGCCCCCCCTAGGAGATCCCATCTCCTACGGCCGGCGCACCCCCCTAGGGGTCTATATAAAGGGGGGGGAGGGCAGCCGCACCCTGAAGTCTTGGCGCCTCCCTCTCTCCTGCTACACCTCTCCCTCTCGCAGAAGAACGGTGAAGCCCTGCTGCGGTGACTGCTGCATCCACCACCACGCCGTCGTGCTGCTGGATCTTCATCAACCTCTCCTTCCCCCTTGCTGGATCAAGAAGAAGGAAACGTCACGCTGACCGTACGTGTGTTGAACGCGGAGGTGCCGTCCGTTCGGCGCTAGGATCTCCGGTGATTTGGATCACGTCGAGTACGACTCCCTCATCCCCGTTCTCTTGAACGCTTCCGCTCGCGATCTACAAAGGTATGTAGATGCATCCGATCACTCATTGCTAGTTGACTCCATAGATTGATCTTGGTGAAACGTAGGAAATTTTTTGTTTTCTGCAACGTTCCCCAACACCCCCTCCCTTCCCCGCACCGCCCCCCCCCCTCCCTGCTCTGCTTGCCGCGCGCCGCCGCCACCACCCCGACCTGCTCTGGTTTGCGGCGCGCCGCCGCCGCCACCCCGGCCTGCTCTCTGGTTTTTTTCATACACTTTTTTTGTAATTCATTGATGTATGTATATATGGATGTTGTATGTATATGTATATATATGCAGATGTATGTATGGTCCATGGATATGTATGCATTGATGTATGATTTTTTTGTTCATAGATTTTTTTTGTCAATTTATGTATATATATGTTCATATATATATGTGCATATTTAGAAAAAAATTGTGTTGCAAAAGTTACATTTAAGGTTAGTTGATTTAGTGCATTTTAGGTTATTAGTTCTACTGTTAGTGCATTTTAGGATAGTAGATTCTAGGTTAGTGGATCGGAGAGGAACAAGTAAAATAATGAAAAAGGAGAAAAGAGGAATAAGGAAGAAGGAAGAAGAAGAAAAAGAAGGAGAGGAAAAAGGAAAATAAAAAGCGGAAGAAGGAGAAGAAGAAGGAGAAGAAGAGGAGAGGACTATTTTTCTTTTTTTTTTTGATCTTCTCCTCTATTCCTTTCTTCTACTCCTCTTTTTTTTTCTTCCTCTTCTTATTTTTTATCGGGTATGTCGTTGTCGATATACCCCCTCCCCGATAACTTCGACATGAGGGTGGGGGGTCGATAAATAATAGAACTAGTTAAACTAGTTTATTTTTTGTAAGTACCACGTTATTTTATTTATAGTAAGTGCTTAGTAGTTGAACTAGTACATTTAATAAAACTACTTTATTTTACTATAGAAGTAGTTTATTTTTAGTAAGTACTACTTTATTTTATTTATAGTAAGTGCTTAGTAGTTGAACTAGTTGATTTAATAAAACTATTTTATTTTACTGTACAAGTAGTTTATTTTTAGTAAGTACTACTTTATTTTATTAATAGTAAGTGCTTAGTAGTTGAACTAGTTGATTTAATAAAACTACTTTATTTTACTATAGAATTACTTTATTTTAGCAAGAAAATTAATAGAACTAGTTTATTTTTTAAATTCAAGCAATTATTCCCGCATCAACGTCGACAATGCCTATCCCACATCCTCGTCATCGACTCGGTGGAGGAGGCCGGCTTGATCAGAGGGCCCATGTCCGGGACTGGGCTCCACCGGGCTGGTATTGGGAGGTGCTACCTTCCGGGTGGCGTAGGTTGGTGAGGAGCCAGCCCGTCGTTGACCCGATCCATGTCTGGTGGCGGTTGCGTGGGCCAGTGACGGCGTCGAGGCTTCCGGACACCGCGGAGGTGGTACGTCACCGTGTCAGCGAGGAGGACGAGCACGTCCCTCACTACATGGTTGCGTTGGAGGGCAGGTTCGACAATACCTGGCAGGTTCTTCAAGGATATCACTGGAGCTATGATCATGTGATGGTTCCTTCTCTTTGGGTGTCCACCGCCCGCGCCGATACCCGTCGGGCGCTACGGTTCTAGCTGTATTAGCTATGCTATATGTATGATAGTATTCAAGGAGTATTAGTGATAATATTCGATGATGTACAGACGCAAGAGATGATGTAGTTTTGCTTATAATTGAATGCATGCTAATTTGAATACTACTTTATTTTACGATTTGGTTTTGCTTATTGAATGCTTAAATTGGAAAAGAACTCCTACTTTGAATGCTAAAATTGGAGAGCAGTATGCAAGGCGTATGCATTTGATTACTAATTGATAGCTTATAGGGTTTTTGTTTTTACAGAAATCTAGGAGCCCCCTCCATCATCCCCGTCGTCGTCCCCGTCACCGACCCACCTCCGACCTCGAGGTGAGACCAGCCAAATCTCCATGTCAATATGAGTCCTATAAGATATTTTGAAATGTTTTTGCTCATATTTTCAACCATTGAAATGTAATGGCCATCAAGTTTGAATGCTCATATGATGTAGGAAATGTCGTACTCGGACGACGAAAGTCTCCCGGGGGAGTGCGGCTGGTGCCACGACGACCGAGGTCTGTGCGACAGGCCTCACCTAGACGGAGATCGGTGCTTCAGCATTAAGCTCGAGGAGACCTTCGATGTTGAAACGGTATGCAACGACGATAAGTGTTTTTTTTCGTAGTTAAGCACGACTTCAACTATTTCAACATGTAATTTTCATATTTTACAATTCGACTAGCTTATCCCATGCCATGCAAGACGCTATGTCTTTGAGAGGATGGGTTTTGAATACCATGAAAGGATGGAAACAAAGAAAATTCACCTAAGGGCCCATCATGGTATGGATTTCGAAGTAAAACTGTACAATTCTAAGAGCTTAACCCATTTTGGTTGCAAAAAATGGAAAACACTTTGCAAGATGTATGATTTTCATGAGGATATACTCGTCACCATGGATCTTGGTGATCCTGAAATCGAGCAAGACAATATGGACATTTGGGTCCTTGTTGATACGCCTCCAATTCTACCGCTATGTGAGTTTCTCAAACATAGTTATTAACTAATTTATATTGTTTATTTCAAAATAGTTGACAGCTTATTTTCCTTGTTCAAAGAATATGCGGAAGATGGTAGACAAAATCCACTACACCGATGTCTCCGAATTTACTTATCAGGAGAAAATTCATCTGATCGCATTTTGTACTGATATTGAGAATTACAATATCTACAATCAAACTCCTCATCATTATGGTCAATACATGCCACTAGTGCACGTGTTGAACCACGGTAACTACCATGGAGATACCCTGATAAGATTTTTTAATATTACGACATCCGTGCATCTTTTGCATACTTCTAAAACTAGTACATCATTGCTAACTATGAAATTATTACTATGTTTTTCAACAGAGAATCTCGATGGATTGTGTGCCTCATTTGATGTATCAGATTGGTAGCCTTGAAGTTTTGAACATACATCCAGGTCATCCTACGAATCTGAACTGTCCATACCGGATTTCTAAAAGAAGTGGAGACATGCTAATCAAAGAATGGAAAAAATGTATGGACAATCATAAGGAGGTTCTTGGAAGCAAAAGGAAGCGAAGCGCAAGAATTGGAGACAGGATGATCTCCATTCTCCATAATGAAGAGTCAGGGTCTATATTGTTTTATGCTATTTTACCTTAAAGAAGGTATTTAGGTCCTACCTAATACCGATGATCATGTGCTAAGAATAATTAAGTAGGGTTGGTTCGATGACTATGAGGATGATGATCGTATGACTTGTTATTAATAACGAGTAGAAGTTGTATGATGATAATTAGTAGGACTTGTTATTATGATGATGCATGATGCGAGCATGAAGAGTTATTATATATCAGTGGGTGAAATGAATATGAATTGAATTGAAGTGAAGGCAACATGCATGTGGTGCATGTCGAAAGTAGTACAATCCAAACTTGATCAAGTTAATTAGGATTAGTATTACTTTCGACATGCACCACATATTGCTTTCACTTCAATCTAAGCCATGTTTAGACATAGCAGTAGCGTTGGTAAACCAAGCACGGAGATAAGAAAGGTCACTTCTCTCTATTAGCTAGCTAACAACCTAAATTAACCCTCAAAACCCCTAAACCACCCCCTTTAAAAAGCAAAAAACCTCAACTCCTGCCAGCTGCTGACGCGTGGATGCCTTTTGGTCCCGGTTGGTGCCACCAACCGGGACCAAAGGCCTTCCTGCTTGGGCTCGCTGCAGCGGTCACGTGGAGGCCCATCTGTCCCGATTCGTGTAAGAACCGGGACTAAAGGCCTAGGGCATTAGTAACAATCCTTTAGTCCCTGTTCGCCAACCGGGACAGATGGGTCTTACGAACCGGGACCAATAATCCTTTTTCTACTAGTGATTGCCCATGATGATTCAACAGTGGTGCTCTGCTTCGACCAGTTCGACAAGTTTGGCACGGCCAAGCCTGGCGACGACCACTGGACGTCACTATCCTACCATGATGATTCGTGGGAGGTAGCACCCATAATGTTCGCAGACCGCTTCTACTGTGTCAATCAAGGTGCTCTCATGGTGCTCTTATGGTGCTCTCATGGTGCTGGAGACAAGCCCACCGCGGCTGGAGATGGCTGCTGAGCTGCATATGCTCGTTTCCGGCCAAGGAGATACCGTGCACCTCTTGGACAATTGTAGGGTGTTGATGCTGGTTCACCGCATGCTCTCGGCGACCTTGGATGATTTGTGGCCGAGCTATAACCTGTATGAGGTAGAACTAGGCACAAGGACCTTATTCTTTGGTCAATAGCCTAGGTGGAGGTCGAGCATTGTTCATGGGCATGCATAGGTCACTCTCGGTGCCTATCAATGTTTTCCCCTCCGGCTCCATCACCGGTGACGCCATCTACTCGAGCTTCGAATTCCAAGAGAGGTACAAGGTTGAGGCTTACCATCTGGCAGATAGAAGCATCACGCCTGCTTCCAGCTCCATCCTGGATGGCTTGTTAACGCAGCCGCAAACTCTTGTGGACTGCCTTAAATTCAGCTGTAATCGCTGAATATTGTGTTCCATCACCCGGCAGGGTCAGGTTATCTTTTGTTATGGCTGTTCTTTTTCTTTTTGCTGATCGTCACCGTGCTAGCTGTAAGCATGCTTCTGCTAGACTATTAGTAGTACTCTAGGAGAACTGAAGAAGTCAAGCCATGAAAGAGCATCTACCTAGTCAGCTCGTGCTTCACTGATCTGGATACTCCTATTGCTTATCATTTGTTGTTACTGTTATGTTTTGTTGGCTGGTGGTTTAGTCAGCATTTTCAGTTCCCTGTGCTGGGGATGTTAATGGTACTGTAAATGCTGAATATTGTTATCCATTCTAGTAATGAAACAGGGGCCTGAAGGTCCTTTGGCTGTTCAAAAAAAAATGTACCTAGTCAGTGTATTACGTTCTACTCCCTCCATTTCTAAATGTAAGTCTTTTTAGAGATTTCAATACGGACTACATACGGATGTATACAGACGTACCTTAGAGTGTAAATTCACTCATTTTGCTTCGTATGTAGTCCATATTGAAATCTCTAAAAGGGCTTATATTTAGGAATGAAAGGGGTATTATTGTAATGGAACAGGTCCTGAATATTCTGTTCCATTCTAGTAATGTTGCGAGGAGCTGATGCATGCATGTTGATGCTGTGGTTGGTTAACCAAGAAACGACTTCCAGTTGTAGGAGCACCCAAATGCAATTTTCACCCACAGGAAGCTAATGAACGTGAATGAAAATTAGGGTAAACTTTCCTAAATGTAAAGTGCTTAGCTTATATATTATCTAGCAACACCCTTTTTTCTGCTTTACCTTGTTTACAATTTTTGCTTCATCATATTCATAACAAGCCAATAACTCTATTTTATTTTACTAATATACTCCCTCCGTTTCAAAATAAGTTCATTTAGGAAGGGAGGGAGCAAATAAAAAGCTAGTGGATCAATGTCTTCTCTTTACTAATACTTATATCGGGTTGAAAACTTTCAGTGCAGGCAGGGTCTGCATGTGCATGCCGCAGTATATATGATGGATTTATGTTATAGTGTATGGGAAAAGTGAGTAGGGGATCGCATGCACCTCGTGAACCATTGTGGGGAGCTGATACTGGTGCACCGTTGTAGAACACCATTGGAATGGTTTGCGGAGTAGTAGGTACGACACATATCAAGCAGAATTGGACAACAGGATGCTATTCGTGGTCAAGAGCTTGGGGCAGTGGCTTTGATAGCTCTCTGTTGGTGTCTCTAGTGATTTTCCCCTCCGGTTCCATTATGTACTGATGACTGGTTGTGTTTTGCACACTTTGTTGCTGAGGTTTGTTTGAAGGTGCACACATACAGTACTCCAAGTATTTGCCTAATCAGTTTGTGGCTTTGGGAAAAAAAGCAATGCAACTTATTTCCTTTGATGGAAATCTCTGTTGAAAGCCAAGTGTGTCGACTTCCAGACAGAAAGGTTGTTTTGGGCTGGCATGACATTGTGAGATTTTGGAATGTTGCTTAGTTGAGAGAAAAGAAAAACCTTCTTTTTGCACTTTACCATGGTTTCTATGACATTTGCAAGGAAATGAAATTTCTGGTAAGTGGCTTTCCGCCTTGTTGTAACTGGACCATGAGAAGACAACCATTGATCCGAATCTACCTTCACCAGCATTTGCTTTGATTTATGTTGGTATCCACCATTTCCACATAAGGATGCGTGAGTGTCATGGACCTGAATATTGAAGATGCTAATAGACGCTGAATCAAGGCCGTCAGGTAAACAGAGGAGGAAGCTTCAGTGTTTCGGTCTGACGGCCAGCACACATCAGTAGCCCCGAATGGACCAAGTAATGTGAGATGGCGAGTTCTGTGTAGGTGGTATTGGCCTGTTGGTGCCTTGTGGCTTTTCCTTAACTAGCCGTGCTCTCAATGTCGAACGGGCCTGTTGATTTTGGCTGTCCCTTGTGTCTTTTTGCCAGATGGAAACTGAATCCTGAACCTGAATCTGCTCTGCTCTCAATACTAGCTCCGTTCCGAATTACTTGTTGCAGGTATGGATGTATCTAGATGTATTTTAGTTCTAGATACATTCATTTCTGCGACGAGTAATTTGGAACGAAGGGAGTATATGCTACTGCTTCCTATTCCCAACCTCTGCTTTATTCAGTTTTTGTGGCTTGATCTGCTTATCTCCATCCTGCTACTGCTGCCAACCCCCCTAATCCTTGCTTCTATTCTCTTCTTGTAGCTTCATCGTCCTGCGCCGAATAGGCTGTTATGTAATCAGAACTATCTAGTCCTAAGACTGGGAGCTCTGTTCGGAGAAGCTAAATTTCGCATGCAAACGAAGTTCTTGTAACAGACTAGCTCATGCAGCTAGCGGCGCTTGGATCAGATGAGCCGCGTGTACAACCATGTGTGGGTAGACAATTTCCCATATGTTATTACCAGGGCCATGCCCGGCGATTATGCCGTCCAAAGTTAATGGAATGTCTGCGCTAAAGAAACAATGATCACATCTCCAGTAAGATGCGAGGCGGCGTATTAGATCAGGATGACCATAAAACGGGTATGGACATATGGCGCCCGGCCGTGGCTCTAGTCAAGCCCTGTGACTCCAGCGGACGATGGCCACAATCATAAGCAACGGCCCCGGCAGACATTGGTCATCAACACTAAAGCTAGTCGCTCCTCCGGTAGCAGCAAATTTCAAACGTGCATATATAAGGCCAGGACCTTGAGGTGGAAAACAACAGTAGACCCTCCATAGAATTGTCAGCTGGGGCCACTGACACCAGACACCAACGTTAACTAGCAAACTAGGTCAGTTTTTCTAACTGATTAACTGACAGCTAGATTGTTGCATTGTGTATTTGTACGGATAGTATTTAGCAAGAATGTTGTCATTGTATTTCAGTTTTTATCATATATGATCTATAAAACATTACTGTTTAGGGTTAATTATCCTTTTGCCCTCAGTGGTGTCCATGTACTCAGTTTTGCCCTCAGATGCGAATTGTGCTCAGTTTTGCCCCTAGTCCGTGCGCACCGACTCGTTCCGTGAACTCTGCTGTCTCCGTCAGGTCAACCTTTTGACTCGGCCCTTACAGGTGGAACCAGGCGGCAGAGATGGCCAATTTTATTCAGACCGTTGCACGCGTGGCTTGTGGGACCCAGTAGAGAGCCGTTGAGCAAAGAGCCGTTGGCGGGTGTGCTATATAAGCGGGCGACAGCGGCGGTAACCACGGCGACAGAGAGCACGACGGTGACCACGGCGAGAGAGAGAGCAGGGCGGCGGGAAGCTAGCTGTGGAGGGCGCGGCGGTGGGAAGCTAGCAGTGGAGGGCGCGGCGTCGTTGAGATCCCCTTCGGCTCCGAGCTCCATGTCTTTCTCAAGCTCCCGCGCCACCTCGCGGATGCAGAGTCGAGCGCGTGTGGACATGCCTGTCTTCGTCTGTCCGCGGTGCCGGGCGGTCGTTGATCGGAGGGTTTCTCAGACACCGAGGAACCAGAATCGTCCGTTCTACGTGTGCAGCGAGAATGAGGTAAGAATCGGGGCAATTGCACCATTTTCGTGGTCGGGATCTTTGAGCAATGGGTTGATCTGTTTGGTGTTCATGCAGGTGACATGCTTCTTTCTTTGGGTCGATGCTCTGGCCAAGACTCTGATGAATGAACTCCAAGAAGAGCATGAAGAATGGTTGCGCATGCTGCCACGAACGGCAGTGGCCGCACCACGAGCTCCGGAAGAAGAGATGGAGGGCGAAGCACGCACTGACAGAGAGCTAGCTGTTGAGCTTAGGATGTTGAAGAAGAAGGTTAGGAAGCTTGAAGATCAAGCACTACCAATACCCATTTGCAAATACTTTTTGGCATTTGTAGGTATGGTAATCGCACTGGTTGTAATGTTGAAAATGTATGGAAAGGCATGAATTATGGAGGAATTTGTAATCTTGAAATTGTTTGAGAAATTCACCTAGTTTAAATGTTGGTTAAAGTTGTTTAAATGTTAAAACAAAAAGAGAAGAAGTGACCAACATTTAAATATGTTAGAAAAAAGAGAAGAAATTAGGAATTCAGAAACTTTTGATCAATGAAATGCAGCTCTCTGCTCTGCCTTTCTGTCCAAAAAAAAGGTTGCTCTTGGGCTGAATTCAGAGCGTAGAGCCAAATGCAGGCTAGACTAATGGGCCAACTGCATCCAATTAGGCCCATTCAGGGGTTCTCTTGCGTATTTTTCTGTTTTCTATTCTGATTTAATTTAGGCAGTAAATCATAATGCTAAAACTTTTTGTGAAAGCTAATTGAATTATTCCGGAGCAAAACAATTAGGGTTAGAAATTTTTTTGAAGTTGTTAATTAATCCAATTCAAATACACCGTGATTTAAATCAAAGACCAAAATGTCATGGAAAATGTGCCTCAGCTCTGGTAGAGGTTTACGCCAGGTGCCAAAATAAATGAACATTTTTTAAGGGCATTACATTGAGAAAAACATAATTTGTCTAAAAAATGAAGGGTGAAAAATGCACAAAAAATTGGTGTGGCTGGGGACTCGAACCCAGGACCGCGTGGGTTTGTGGTGTTTAGGGCTGTGCTGGTAACCGCTAGGACAAATGGCAAGACTTTGACATGGGTAGGGAAGGAAGGTATACATAGTGAGACTGTGAATTTTTTTTTAAATAGTGAGACCGTGAATGTTTGCACACGCGTGAGAGTGGTTTTCCTTTGTTTTGCACTTAAATTTTGGAGGGTTGGAAGGTTGAAAATGTATGTTGCACTACCACATGATTTTGGTCAGAGTGGCACTTGATTTAGGGTTAGAGTGGCACTTGGTTTAGGATTTAAAGAGAATAAATTTGCATGTTAGTTCATGACTTTTTGTTTGAATGAAACAGAGGGCTTCTCACCCCCTTCGATTTTCATTAATGAAAACCACAAGTTCTCGAACTTCATGACTTGTTTAGGGAAGAAATGATATGTTTGGGCACAGACATTTTTTAACACACACAATAAACCCTAATAACTTAGATAAGATGGAACACATCGTACCATTACAATAACTTAGATAAGTTCACGGACAGTTCATGGACACATGACGAAACATGACACAACACGATATGACATAGAAAAGCAACAAAATAAAAAACGAAACATGACGAGCTTGACTCCGGGCTTGAACATCTTCATCTTGACCTCCTTCTTCCACCTTGGCCGCGCGCGCCCCTTCAACACCGTTTTCATCTTCACACCTCCTCCTCCTCGTCGTAGGGAAGGGAGTGCATCTGGCCTGGAGCGGGGAAGATGCGCTCGTAGTTGGTGTAGATGTTGTAGACGGTGAAGAAGATGGTCTCGCAGCCGCACCAAAAGACTTGGCCGAGGAGCTCGCGCGCGTCAATCGGGTTGGTGAAGGTGACCGTGAGCAGTAGGAGGATGTCGCTGCGGTCACGAACCTCGTTGAGGGTGAACATCCTCGGCGAGCCCCATGGGAGGTGGGCATAGCCGGCTCTGAGAAAGGCGCGGGTGAGTTCGAAGGAACCCCTCCACCTTGAAATAGCCCACACACGGAGCTCCCTCTCCACGAGCACGCCCGATGGGTAGCGCAGCTCCGGCACGACAGGCGGACGGTTGAAGGTTGGCCCGTTGAACTGCATCTTCACTTGGTCTCGCTTGGGGAGGGCTCGGTCGTTTGGGTGTTTGAAATTGGAGAGGATCGGATCTGGCTTGTGGGTGGGAGAGGAAGAGAGGCACCCCATTTATAGGCCTGTGGGTGGGTGAGGAAGAGAGAAAGGATGAGAATGGTGCATGTGTGAATCCGGACGAGTGTGTGTATCCGTTACGTTTTGCACACTTAAATTTTTGCACGAAAATGATGCATGGGGCGCGTGCGTGCATCTGAATCACTGCATAGCTCTTTGACCGGGCGGTGCATGTGAATCGCTGCCCTGAACCACTGCCCTGAACCACCTAGCTCGCCTAGTGCGCCTCGCTCGCATGCATGCACGTCGCCGCCTCCCGCGCATGCAAACCCACGTCGCCGCCTCCATGTATGCAAGGCCTGGAAAGGCTGAGACGGGCTATTTATTGCGGTCTCAGGCCCAGACAACGAGACGGCCCAACGGTCCATCCAGCGCATCCGGTATTTGTTAAAAAAACAATCTTCCAGCCAATCAGATTGCATCTTGCGGATCGCCCCCCTCCTCCTCGCAGATTCCTTCTAGAAGGGTTAGATCGACGGCCCTTGATCGCCGCTAGCGTTAGATGAACGGTCCTTGTTCAGCGCTAGGGTTAGCCGGGTTTGGGAGGGGTTTGGAGCAGTCAAAGCTATGTTTGACCAGATTTCAAATGAGCATAATAAATTAAATAAAAATCAGAAAAATAAAAAAACCTGCGCACATAGTCTTCTTATGTCATATACTAACGATTTAAGTTGATAAACAAGTTTTACATACATTTAAATGATAAGTTCATGTGTATTGTATGATATCTCGAGTATCTCAAACTCTCTTGTATGAAGTGAAGAGAAGTGTTTTGGGGAAATGAACATGAAAATTTCAAAAAAAAACTCACCACAGCTTCATTTTGGAGTGACTAAGAAGGATCCATGCTTAGTTTTTCATTTTGATGTTTTACACTTGTTTAAATCTCGGTCAAGTTTAAGTTTGACCAGAATTCAAATGAGCAAAACAAATTAAAAAAAATCAAAAAATGGAAAAACCAGCGCACATAGTCTGTACATATAGAATATATGTGTAGGAAAGTTATTTGGCTGATTTAGACAAGGTCGAAAAAAACCTTGCTTAGAAATGAGGTCGTTTACCCTACCTTTGGACCCCTCTTTTTAGCACATTTTTCATGAAAATTTCAAAAACCTCACCACAACTTCATTTTGGATTGACTAAGAAGTATTCAGGCTTAGTTTTTCTTTTGATGTTTTAGACTTATTTAAATCTGGGTCAAAGTTAGGTTTGACCAGAATTTCAATGAGCAAAACAAAATTCAAAAAAATCAAAAAAAGGAAAAACTATGTGCTCATTCAAACATCATCCAACAGATATTTAAACATCATGTCAAACATACTTCTAATATAGGTCCAACATCATCCAACAGAAATACAATATGTCAAGTGATAAATGTTTCATAATACAACATCATTCCTTATTCATAATGTTTCATAATTATTCATAGATAGCGTTGGGGCTTCTATCTGTTCCTTGAGCTTCTTGCCATCACTTTGCTCCTCGTGCACCTTGTGCTCATTGTTTCTTCTCTTCTTCTCTTGGTTGTCGGTACCTTGCGCGTCTTCTTCAAACCTACCATAGAGTTGTGCAAAACATAAACGGTAATGAGATCATGTCAAGTGATAGATGTACAGTAGTATTTGACCCTTGCAAGATTTACATACCTAAAAGAACTCACAACAACAGAAGGTTTGTCATCATTTGGAGCCTCACTTGGATCATCATTTGGAGCCTCACTTGGATCACCGTGATCACCATTTAGAGCCTCACTTGAATCACCATTTGGAGCCTCACTTGAATCATTATTTGGAGGGTATTTTGGATCATCGTTAAAATCATGCGGTTGTTGACCATCATTATTTGGAACCTCATCAAAATCCTCATCTGATGCAACCGGCTGTTGACCATCATTTTTATCATCTGTTGAGGCAACCGGCTGCTGACCAACATTTTCATCGAAGCCTTCATCGAAACTTTCTCCGAATGCTGGATCTACTGTGTTATCACAATACTTACCAAAATGACCAGACCCACCACACCTTGTGCACTTACGCTTCCTCGCTCCAAGTCCAGCTCCTTCGCTGCGAGGTCTGATTCGACTCTTCCTTGGTCTACCTGCTGCTCTCTTCAGAATTGGAGCGCAAAGCTTGAATCCAGGGTCCACCATGTCCCATTGTTGTTTTCCCTCCATAGCAGGCAAGGCATAAGCATATGTGGCTTTGAACCTTGCAACAGAGTAGTAATCATGCACATACTGTTATATGTTCCCTGCTGGACCTGGGAGAGAAGTGATGAAAAACAAGGCATGAATGCATGGCAACCCAGTTATCTGCCATTGCCTACAACTGCAAGTTCTAGCTTCTAAATCCACTGGATATCTCCATTCCCTCTTCTCTTTATCCAAATATGATATCTCTGCTGTGGTACCCGAGCAAAGAGTCATGTTCATTTCCAAGCCTGTTGTCTTCTGATTCAGTTCATTCATCACGGCGGGGATGATAATGTGGCCCATGAATTTTGCCTCGGCTATTCCTGCACGATAATGAAATTTCTGCATGTATTCTATCCTTATCCTGTCAAGCAAATCCACCACATAATGACCCTTTAGTTTCTGAATCGTTGAGTTGAAAAACTCTGCTAGATTATTGTGCACATAGTCAACTTTGCTCACTTCACTGAATTAGCTTCTGGCCCATAACTTGGAGTGGTGTGTTTCCAAGTATTCTTTCACTTTGGGATTCATGTATAACTGCCTCAAGTGGTAGTTGTGCTTCTTCACACTGCATGTCAAAGATGCTGGCCATAAATTCTCGGTATACACCTTTCCTCTGAATTTCTTCATGAAATTTGCAGCAAGGTGACGCATGCATTCCCTATGCTCTACTCAGGGAACACATTGTCCACGGCCACTTCTAAACCTTTGCAGGCATCTGTATGAATGACCAACCCATTGGGATGTGCAATAGCCCGGCGGAGATTATGCAAAAACCAAGTCCAGCTCTCCTCAGACTCTGTCTCCAGCACACCATAGGCAACTGAAAATACAAAACTATGTGCATCAACTGCACAAGCTGCTACTAACTGTCCTTTAAACCTCCCTGTGAGAAAAGTGGCATCAATAGCCAAATAAGGCCTGCAGCCTGCCAAAAAGCCCCGGCGACAAGCCTCAAAGCAGACAAAAACCCTTCTAAAGCATTCCTTGGTCGTTGTCACCCCCCTGAATGTGTACTCCACGGTGTGGTGATCAATATCTACAATACTACCTGGGCTTGTCCTCTCCACTTCACCTTTGAATGAATACAACAATTGAAAACTTTCCTGCCAATTACCATAAATAGAATTCATAGCATGTTGTTTACCATTGAACAACCTCATGTATGGTAAATCTATCTTGAACTTATCTTTGATGTTCTTCTGCAATTCCTTTGGACCCACTTGCTGGTTTTCTTTCACCCACTTCTTTACTTCTTCTGCCACCCATCTTGACTTGGCTCTACTGATTGTATCCTTCCTAAGGGTTGATTCCTGGCACGTGTGCTTAAAAGGGTTCACTTTGACCTGAACATTAGTGCTATTCCGCATTTTAGATGCAAGCAGCCTCCATGGACAACCTTCAGTCGGACAGTGCACTCTGTAACGTACTTGATCACTCTTGTCAATTTTGAAAGTACGTTCTACCTTGATGCAGTATGTCACAAGTGCATTTCTACACTCATTCATGGATGCAAAAACTGTACCTTCTTCCATATGAGGGTTCAAAGGGTCCCATTCAACGGCTGCAAGGTCTTCGTCCTCACCCATCGCGTCATCATCCACACGGACTGCATTGTGAGCCTCATCTTGGTTTTCAGTCCGAGGTGCCCGTCGTAAATTCCGAATAACATCATAATATAGCTTCTCTTCATCAACCCCAGAACTGTAGCCATCAGGCTCCACTTCAAGGGGGACCCTACTGCTGTTGCCCACACTTGTCCAGCCACCACGTCACCGTGTACCAACTGAACTATTCTGGCTAGAGATGCCATTACGACGACTTGATTCTCCCCGAGATGTTGCACCCGCCATCCTAGGTCCAAATGCCTGCTCAAGCACATCAACTTGCAGCCTCACATGAAAATTATCTTTCTCTTTATGCCTAACAAACATGGTAGCTAGCTCTTCATCATTACTAACTGTCAAGCAAACCCCAAGGATATTGGCTACAAATTACCTCCCCAAATTGTCTGAAACTCCAATTACTAGCCATTGGCAACCGATAATCAAAACCTCCTTGGTATTTCTTCTTATCCTTTGCATCGAACATGTACCGGTCCCTTCTAATGTGCACCATGAAAGCAAACCGCAACTCCATCCTAACCGGCGAAAAACAGAGACGCAATCAGCACACTAATTGGGCAAACCTACTCGAATCGAGTGTTCAAATGCACAACAAAGCTCAATCTAAACAAGAGGCAAGACTTACCCCTCGGGAACCCAGTCGTGGACGCGGCGGATCTCCGGCCCGATGCCTGCCTCGCCAAATACTCCGGGGTCGCCGCTGCTCACCATTTCGCCCTAGGGTTCTTCCTCCTAGTTCAAATAGCTCCAGCAGCCCCCCACCTTTGAGTGCTCCGGCCGGGCGCATGGAAGTAGGCCGCGCCGCGGATCGAGCAGGTGGCGGGCGCCCCACCCGTGGCGTCGCAGGAAGGTGGTGGGCGTCACAGGTAGCCGTGGAGCGTAGGCGCAGGGAGGTAGCGGCGGAGCAGGCCGTGCAGCTGGTGGCGGGGCAGGTGCTGGCCGCGGCGCAGGACAGCCGACCGGGCGGATGGGTGTGAGCTAGAATGATTTGGGGATTTAGTTGCACGGGCCTACATGTCAGCTCCGGACCCACGTCCACGCGGTCCCACGTGTAAGCTCCGGACCCACAACCACTAACGTCGGCGAACGGAATGGACTCAAATATGGCCGTTTGGCCTCGCCATAGTTGCTGTGCTCGGACTAGGGGCAAAACTGAGGACAATTCGCATCTGAGGGCAAAACTGAGTACATGGACACCACTAAGGGCAAAAGGATAATTAACCCTACTGTTTAGTATTGCATGATGTTCAGCAAAATATGTGATACTTGCGGATCTTGATAGACCAGAGTGAAGTACTTTACCTTGCGCTGTCCCGAGGCTTCAACAAATTCCTGGACCCCCCATTGTGAGCAAACCCTGGGTTCTATGTACTGAAACACCAACTGACTAACAAAAAGCAAAATGAAACCGAGAAACGGTTTCGTGTGCTAAAACCTAAAAGCAGCAACTGTGTCAGGACTTTGGAGAGAACAAACGTATTTCAGATGCTGAGAAGCGTTATAAAATAAAGATTAACCAATAGGTTCATAACATAACATGGTATGTAGACACTAGGTCTCAACTTCTCACTAGTAATATAATCAAAACTAGACTCCAAATTCGAAATGTTATTTCGCCTTCTCAACCTGCAGAAACCATTCCTCAACCATACACATACTTGCTGAAAATATAACATAGTCCACATAGCAGTTTCACGGGCTCATGGGAGAGCTACTTCGCCACCGTGGTTTTTGCTCTGGTAATTTCGAACATCCACCACTTCTGTCATGTTCAGGCACCAGCAACTCCCGGGGTCCGCCTCTTCATATGCATACTCAAATTTCATCCCGTCTGGTGTAGAGCTTACACGACGCACGCACCTCAGAGCTGACTTGTCTGGATCCTGTTGGTGTACCTGGAGAGAAGCTTAAGGATGGTGAACGGAGGAATAACGGACGTGCTGGGATTCAAGGAATGTATCATGTATGGCTTCAGAAGCCCTCTCTTCTTTCTCGTCCTCGAGGTCGTACTTGTAGATGTCACGTGTTGAATCTGTGGACTTCATGTAGTAGATGCAATTGGCATCGATGGATGAAAACTTGCCTGCATCGACAGACATGTAGCTGCCCCGACCGAGAAAGAAGGCACGGTTGCCGATGCTCCCAACAGGCTCAAGCACAATTCTGTCCGTGTTGATCCTGAAGACCTTGAAGCGTTGATGTTCCTTAAGCACTAAAAATAATTCTCCAGCAGATTCCAGTATGTCATACTGTTGAACTAAATCATACTCGGTGATTTGAGACCTCTCAAAGGCGGACAAAAGTGCCTGATGAAAATCAAAGTCGCGTGTGGGCAACCTCACAGCATCGAAGATCTTTTCAGCCACAGCAGCCGGAAGCGGTGCCAGCGGCTCCAGCAGCTCACCGTGTTGGCCGATACAATCTTCAACGGCCAGACGCTGCAGGAGATAACCGCAGTCTTCTTCTTCGTACACTGTGAAAACTTCACTGTCCGGGTGAGCAGTGTAGAGATGGCAATATCCATCCGGTTCGCCGCTATCCGAGTCCCAGATCAAGCGAAGGCTGGGCGAAGAACCACAAGAGAGGGCGGCAGAAGAAACCTCCATGTTGTAAGGCACGGCCGCCTTGAAACGGATCATGTGGCCGGTGAAAGGGTTGAGTACGCGTGCAGCGTGAGGGTGCTCCCTGTCCGCGAGGATGAACAAGGCACCGTTGGTGGTGACGGCGACAACGTAGTACTTGCGGAGCACAGGCAGGTCCTTGCGGAGAACGCGGCCGCTGGCGGTCTTCACCATGAGGCATGAGCCGGTCTCGAAGACCTTGTCGATGATGATCCAGTTGCGAGGACGGAAGCGGGGGTCGGAGGAGTTGGCGGGGTCGTCGGTGGCGGAACGCCACTTGGGGCAGACGGCGCGGAAGTCCATGTACCAGTCAAGGTCGTTGGTGGCAAGGAAGCACTCGGCAATGCGGCGGACAAGATTGGACGGGAGCGAGGACCGGTCCGCCATGGCCGACTTGCTAGATGAGAAGTTTTACAGTGGGAGAAGCTGGATTTCTGTTGTTTGGTGGGTAGGTGAAGAGGTTAATAAGTAGATGTTGGAGCGTGAAGGCGGAGCGGCTGCATTTGGTGCGTGGAATTCAACCGGCCGGCTTCAGAGTTGATTCTTGAGTGAAGGCGTGAATCTCAATGGCGCCGCTTCGTTTTTGCAACTCGGAGAGGTCATAGTATTGAATTTACCCACCTGTTTCTTTTATTTTTCAAAGTTTGTAGAGGGTGCTTGGATCCAAGGGACTTATTTTAGTCTGACTAAAAATAGTCTCTTTAAGAGGCTAAAGTTCCAAGCACCCCTGACTAAAGAGATACTAAAACTAGTCTTGAGACTAAATTTTTTTAGTCAAGGGTACCCCTACTAAAATTTGGATTAGTCCTCTCTTTCCTCATTTAACGCATCTCCTTTAACACATGCAAGTTCTGGATTGGAGGGTTTGAAGAATAATAAATGCTCATTAACTTGATTTTAGTCTCTTTACTATTTGGATCCAATCATAGGTGAGGCTAGTAAATTTTAGTCCCACTACTTTTAGTCATGAGACTAAAACGTATCCAAGCATCCTCTCTGCTTTTTTTTTTGAAAGTGAGATAGACTCTGCTTGGCGGTTGTGTTTTCTTTGTTTCCATGGTCGCTGCGTGCTTGAAAATGGTGTTTCATAATCCTAGCGGTACTCATCAATCAAGTAGTCCCTCTATATCAAACGTCTTACATTTTGGTACAGAGGCAGCAGAATGGAGTGTAATGGCTCCGTTCCGCTGTAATAAATTGAAAAACCACAACAATTATGCGTGAAATTCGTAAAAGCACCAGGATTCATATTTTTTAAAGACCACTTGCCTCAAGCGCTTGTCCTATTGAAAAAGCCTTGATTGTTCCCAACTTTTTGTAAGGAATGCCATGTGACTCTTTATTAAGCAAATGGGACAGTTAAATGAAAATACACACGAGCTCTTGGCTGCTCCACACCCCTATATGAAAATTAATCGCAAAAAAGGTGAATTTTGGGGATACCAAACGTGGGTCCCCGATTTACTCTTGTGTGAAATTTCGTGAAAAAAATACCAAAAACGTATCCGTGGTGACAGAAATACTGTTCGAACAAAAAATTCATCCAAACAGTGTTTTTCTACACATGGGAAATTTTTGTCTTTTTTGCCACGAATACGCTTCATGGTATTTTTTCACAAAATTTCACACGGGGGTAGATTGGGAACCTAGGATTGATATCCCAAAATTTCAGATTTTCTTTTAAATTTCTCAGTATTTTGTTGAACCAAATGTTGGTATGACGGTGCGGAGCACCTGAGAGCTCCAAATCGCCGTCCAACAGTTACATCACTAGTTACGGCAGACATTATAAAAATGGGACAATCACCATCCCAACACAAAATCTAGAGTTTGAATCAAAGTCATGCCTAGCTATAAATGTGAACCACCATACACTACTAAAATCTCGTTTTGCGCCGAGTTTTAGAACTTCCCCAAGTTCATTTTTTCGGGAACTCGGTAAACTTTTGTCTGCCGAGTTTGATTCAATATTGGACTCGGCAATGATAAACAACTTGGCAGAGATGTGGCTTTGCCTGGTTCAAACGAAAAACGGAACAAAAAAAACTCAACGGAATCTCAAATTCGCCGAGTTCCCGATAGAAAAGCTTAGTGAAGTCGGACAGATGGCCCTGCTGTACAGCAGGCGACAGAGGCATGATGGCGGTGTTTCTTTGCCGAGTTTGGTCCAACGGGGACTCGGTAAACATTTTCTTTTTTTCAGGTGTCACTACTTTGCCGAGTTGTGCCTAACAACACTCGGCAGACATTTTCTCTTGTTCATTTTTATTAAATCGGAATGCCAGGGGTCAGGCTTTGCCGCGTGTCAGCTGAACCTGATTCAGTAAACATTTTCCGTTTTTCATTTTTTAAATAGGAATCCCAGGGGTCACTACTTTTCCGAACAACACTCGGGAAACATTTTATGTTTTTCATTTTTCTTAAATAGGAATGCCAAGGGGCCACACTTTGTCGAGTTTCAACTAAACCTGACTTGAAAAGATGTGTCTTAATTTTTTTTAAATCGGAATGGCAGGGGTCATGCGTTGCCCAGTTCTGCAAGACAACAACTCACCAAACGCTAACAGGTGGGCCGTCGAGTCACATCCAATTGATCAGCTGACCGCGCTTCTGTTTACACCGAGTTCAACAACTCGGGAAACGATGGCCCTTCGTCTTAAATGGGAATAGGCGAGGGCTCACGCCACACGAAAACCCACACCCCCACAATAGCCATCACCTTAGCTCCCATCTCCTCTCTGAGGATGAACCGCCGTTGTGCCGCTGCCTCTTGACATAGAAGCCGTCATCGCATTGTTTCGGCAGCCGACTGAGTAAAATTGAACAGACACTCTGCATGGCGCGCTGACCAATTCACCCCCTGGCAATATACCGCGACAGCAGCCATATCCCAGAACCCTTTCCCACCGTTGCCACCACCGATCCGTGTGTCTACTGATTGAGATTCGCGTCGCCACCGTTGACTTCAAATTTGTCGAAGCCATCCCAAGCTCGTTGCAGCCTCCCCAAGCCCTCGCGCCACCTATCTATGGCATTTTTCCTCACCGTCAGCTGCACCATTCTCTATCGTGGGCGGCTGCGTCTACACCGAGTTATCGTTGGAGCGATGGTGTGCGAGAGAGATTGAGGGTGTGTAAGATGTTGACCCCCGCGAGTCATGCCGAGCTATCTGCGAGGAGCGTGCCGTATAGGATCCTCTCCGAGATCTCTAGACACGGTCTCAGAGGAGGAGGAAGGGGAGGAAGACAACGACGAGGGGGAGCCGGTAAACTCAGCCACCGGATTCAAGGTGGTGGACACGGCGGCCCGGGGCAGTGACATCCGCGTCCTATCCAGGTCTATGATATTATCATGGTCTAAGAAAGCAAGTAAACTTTAACTCTTTATATAAAAAATACTGGCAACATATTGACATATTGAGGACATGATCCATGTCTCACAGTATTTCATAAGTTGTGTCTTTCCAACAACATTATTACACTAACATTGTGTTTCTCATTATTGTTGGCATCCCCGTTACATTAACAATTCTCATGGTTCAAAAAACGCAACCATCAATAATACATGAGGAAGCCCAGAGGCCTATACAGATTTATTTGGTGTTCATATTTCTACACATGCAAGTAAGTTTTCCTTTGAATTACACATACAGGAACCACTGCAATTCTAACATAGAAATATAAACTTACATATGAACGTGATGACTATAAAGTGCTCTTGAGTACGGGTCAAGTCACCATGACCAGTGAATTGTTGAACTAATACATGGAAAACAACCTTTAATATCTGAACAAATGGAGCAATGTATAATGGTATAATACATTGGTCTAATCCTAACCTTCTAGATACACGAGGAAAAGACCACATAGGCAGACGAACACCGCCCATTGTGTAGTACCCTGTTAACATGATGCCATACACACTATTCATGCCACGTTCATCTTGCTTGTCATACACAAGGTAACCAACAACATTTAAGCTCTTAAAGATTAACTTGGCACCATTGGGTATTTCTTCGTTCCGTCTTAAGCAAGAATGGTAGGAGATGTAGATGTGGTTTTCCTGCATGTTGCGGGCTCAGCCGCCAGAGCACGCACTGCCTTGGAGCATGTCTGCCCCAGGAATAACGCGTAGTCTCCTTTACTATTCATCATTTTCCACTTGTACTTACGGTTGGAACTGTAAACGTCCATCCCTATGTCAGCATTGACTAGCTCGAGAACCATGATATAAGGCTGGAAGATGCTGCCCGACTAATAGCTACTATCCACCATCACAAGCTTGCCAAGTAGCTCAATAATGTACCTGACTCGGCAGTCCCAGACGTCATATTGGATGCACAACTGGTGGTTGTTCTTGAGCACCGGCGCGCCATATTCGTTGACGCGTGTGATGCCATATAGCTCGCCGTTGCAGAAGGTGATATCCATGAGACTGTCAGTTGGACCAAACATTAATCCCGGTGTCTTCCAGCTGGCCTCCGGGCAGCCAACCATGCACATCCTTATTGGTGATGGCGGTGAGGATACAAGCACTCGCGGTGGGCTGCTTAGATAAGATGATCTTTCGCAAGACTAAATGTTCATGGGGGCGCTGGCGCATGTGGACCGAATCCTCCCGAGGCCGAGAGAGGGTCACCTCAGCGCAAGAGGAGAGGTTAGTGATCATCTCAGATGAGGCGACCCAGCCGCCATCATGACCACCCATGAAGCACCGGCAGGCTGCCTCGTTGGGAAGAGAGTGCCGGGGCAGGACCATGCGCTGGCTAGGAGAGTACATGTACTTCGTGTGGCCGCCGGTTTCGGGTCAAGCAACAACCACGGTAGAATGTCGCGTGCAGGGTGCATCGAGGCAACCACACGCCATGCCGTGCACAAAGCGGCAAAGCGAACGCGGTCGATTAGGGCGGCGACCCTGAGGTAGCTTATGTTTAGGAGATCGTCGGGGAGGCTGGACCATCTCTCAGGCGCGCACGAGTCCTCCTGGGTGCCGCCGTCACAGGTTGTTGCGTCCCTGGACAGCATCTTGGCTTGCTGATGAATCATTATTTCTTGCACATGGGCAATTTTACCATTCAACAAACTTGGTCTTTGCTTTCCATGCAGATGGGAGTAGGAGGATGAGCAGCAGCAGCAAATGAGCCTGATGGCGAAGGAGCATCTGACACGGGGTGCGGGAGGCGAGGCCCAGTTTCTGCCTTGCTAGATATGGTAAACGGAGGGCTTCTGTTTGTCTTTTTTTCGACAAAGGGTGGATTTCATTGACTCAAAATGAAGCAACAAAAAGATACAAAACGCGATGAGCCCGCACCCGTCCTCTGCATAGCTAATATGCACACAGCCAACACCAACACACACAAACACGCCGGCAGCTAGCAAAGTCATAAGACCAAAGCATGCATAGGCGAGGAAAAAAGAAAAAGTCCCAAAGCAATCAGATCCATGATCGTCAAAACTATAACAATGACCATATCTGCACCGACTATATCATGACACCACATGGGCGACGATGTCTTGAACAGCAACGCCTTCAGGATCATCTGGGGACAACCAAAAAAATCAAGCTGGCATCATCGTAAATAGTCCCCATTCTTGATGCGTATCTATTTACGATGATGCCAGCTTGATTTTTGTGGTTGTCCACCGGCATCCCCGATGATCTCCTGGCGATAAGCTACCTCAGGCTCGCCATGCCGATCGACCGCGTCCGCTTTGCGGCTGTGTGCACTGCATGGCATGCCGTTGCGTCGATGCACCTAGCACGCGGCGGTTTTCCATTGCTCATCCTTGACCCAAGCGGCAGCCACGAGATGAATTATGCGTACTGTCCAGAAGAGGGCATGGTCCTGCCGCGACTCTCTCTCCGCAGCGAGGCAGCCCGCCGGTGCTTTGTGGGCAGTCACGATGGAGGCTGGGTCGCCTCATCCGAGATGATCTTTAACCTTTTCTCCGGTGCTAAGGTGTCGCTCTTGCGGGAGGATATGGTACACCCACGCCAGTGCATCACCGTGATCAGTTGGTCTTGCGAAAGATCGTTTCTCTGAGAAGCCCGCCTTGCCTGGTTGTATCCTCGCTGCCATCACCAACAAGCACGAGTTTGCATTCTACAAGGTTGGCTGCCCGGAGGCCGGCTGGAAAACGTATGGAACTCTTGCACAGGACGGTCTCATGGATATCACATTCTGCAACGGCGAGCTATATGGCATCACAAAGTCCAATCAGCTCAACAAGTATGAGTTTGGCATCAACAACCAGGGCGGAACCGTGCTCAAGAAGACCCACCGGTTCTGCAAGTTAGACGTCTACTATTGGGAGTACTGTAGTAACCAATTCAGGTACATTCTTGAGATACGTGGCAAGCTTGTAATGGTGGCGAGTAACTTCACGGTTCACGAGCTAGTCAACACCGACACGGGCAAGTATGACTGTGTGAGGATGTGCAACTTAGGAGACTACGCGCTATTTCTGGGGCCAACGTGCTCCATGGCAGTGCCTGTGTCAACGGGTCAACGCGGCGGCTTGCAGAAAAACCACATCTACGTCTCCTACTATCGCTGCTTAAGGCGAAACGATGACATCCCCAATGATGCCAAGGTATTCTTGAAGACCTTAAATGACGATGGTTACCGTGTCTATTACAAGAGAGATAGAAGTGTAAATGGCATC
>NC_041384.1:749794516-749829564 GCF_002162155.2 Triticum dicoccoides
AAGTTACGATTGTGTTTCTATACCACCATACATTACTATGTTTGTTCAGATATATAAGGTTGCTTCCATGTACTAGTTTCATAATTCATGGGTTATGTGACATGAAATTGGTCAGTAGATCGCAGGATCATTTCTGATGGTTTCACTACAACAAGAAGCCGCATGCTGCCATGCCAGTTCATTTTGAAAATAAATAAATCATAATAGTAATACGTGATAAAATTTGAGTGGTTCAAACTAGACTATGAGAACATAAGTAGTGTGTTTGTTTACTCATTACTCACAAAACATTACATTATCCACAACGGAGCGAATAAATCTTGAGGACCATGCCCCCGCAAAAAATAAAACAAAAAAAATTGAGTACCATCCAGCCAAACAAAAGCAGATTGTGAGCTACACCATTAGATTGACGCAAGTGGTGTGCAAAGGTTGACTGGTGAATCTCTATGGATAGGTCTAGGATGATCACAGCTGCTGGTTGCAGATTCGCTTCTTCTTAATGCAATAAACTGATCGCGATGCTAGAGCCAGAACAGATCATTACCGAGTGGCGGCACCTGTGCTAGCTAAAGACCTTGGTGACTTGCTAGGATATCTACTAACAACGCATCATGGATAAACCCCAACATGATTTTCTGATGCAGCGATGAAAGTCCGCTTTGCACTTTCCTGGCGAAAACCGACACCATACCTACAAGTTGATGATGTGCCCTGACCAAGCGCCATGTACATCAAGAAATCCGGTGGCATCATCAAGTCGCTCGTCGAATAGCCGGGAGCACCAACCGGTATAGTAGACCCTCGGCATCACCACACGCGCACGCTGAAGAATCCGTCACCGCCTTCTTCTACAGTCTAATCTTCAGGAGGAATCAATGCATTGATCTTGCAAAACCCTTTTATCATCAACGCCACCACGACACCAGACAACACCAGCCTCATGTACGCGCCCATCAAATGGAACCCAGTGCCGAGACCCCGCTACACCTTGCCACCAAGGGTCACCGTTGTTGATACTATAGATGGCACACCGCTCCACCTTGGTCACCGCACGAGAAGCATGCGGAGACCTGCAGCAAGCCACCCCTCTTGCCAGTAGCTGCTACGAAATGATGTCTCCAGGAGGTAGAACGACGCCGAACGTGGCCATTGTCCGTTCCGGAGGCCCGGATCTAGGGTTTTTCCCGGAGCAGCCCAAGAGAGGAGACAAGAGCTGCAGCGACGATGCCTTAATCAAAGTAACGACGCCCCAAGACACCGCCATAGTTCTAGATACATCCATCTGAGTGACAAGTAATTTCCTATGGAGCTAAATTCATCCATTTGAGCGATAAGAAATTCCAGACGGAGGAATTGTGCTAGATACATCCGCTTGGAAAGTAATTCCGGACAAAGGGAGTACATAGATAGATAGATAGATAGATAGATAGATAGATTATTAGGCATTTATAGAAGTTCATCTCACCAAGAAGTTATGTGCCCTAATAAAAGTTGGCAATGGTAAACTGCGGCTTGTATTTTGGTCTAATTTCCTATTAATTACTTCGTAAACTAGTAAAAACACAGTACTGCGGAAATCTCGCGGTGATTAGAAAATTTTGGTACCGGAATCCCATTACCCCAAAATGTGAAGCTTGATTTGAAGCCGATGTTTGAGACAACATATATCTGCAAAGGGGTTACTGAAGCTTGAGATGCAGTGTACAATGAAATTGTCGAGCTACTGCTGAACAGACTTATATCAGGCACTGTTAAGGATGAGCCAGCACAGGAGACCTGAACCCAAAGCTATTGCTTTCTGAGCTCGAAAAGGCAAATGCTGGTATTTCAGGCAGAGTGGACAGCACGTGCATACTCACAGTTGGTTTTAACTTGCTATCTTGATATGTTATCGGATTTGATTCTGCTCCTGCTACTGTTGAAGTTCTGGAGCCAAAAGTGCTAGCTGGAAAGGCATGAAATGCTACCCGATACAGGGGCGGACCCAGCGAGAAAATGACCTGGTTTCCCACGTGTAAATCACTCATCTAAAAATGGGGTGTCACACAATATAGTATACTTGAAATATAGGAATGAAAAGTCTTGGACCTGGTGTCCTGTGCATCCCTGAGGTTGAACGTGGGTACGCCCTGGGATAAAGGAGCTGAACAAAGAGCGGGTTTATCAGTGGGCTTGACATTTGATAACTTTTTTTGTGATGCTTGCAACATACCATTCATAGATGGTAATGTGTGGACTGCTAGTGGAGAGATGCATACAGCAAAGCCATTCATAGATAGAGCTGAGCTAACAGCAGGTTACCAGTGTGTGAAGACAAACCATTGCTTAGAGTTTGTGGCCCTGTGTGCTTGGTTACACTAAAACCTAAATAGCAGAATTCATTTACAGATTCTCCAAATGATATAATGACACTATAGACTCACAGACAGTTTTAAGATCTTCACTTACTTCTATGAAGCTATATATTTGACAGATTAGAAATAAATATAAATTTAGAAACAATAGACAACAAGAATTTCTGATAGGTTTTGTAAATATCTCATGACCCGAAGATGTCCTATTCACCGCAATACACAAGCCTATGGCATATCTGTATTTTGTGCAGGCCCTTCAGCCCATAGCCCCATACTCTAGCAGTTTTCTTCTGACATACGATTTCCATTTTCTTCCAGATAGTAGAAAAATGAATTCAGATATAATGGATTCGGTAAGTATTATGGGTTTTTCCCTTCTTCCACATAATAGAAAAATGAGTGCAAAGAGAATCACCTCTACCCAATATCTCCCTTCAGTTTTTATACTAACAGTAGTTAATGTTTCCAAATCTGATGTACTGGACATAAAAGCAGGTGAAACACAGAGTTGTTATCGTCTGTGTTTATCAGTCCAAATATATTCATTATTCTAGCACTCAGAAATTCGGATATGCTCTCTCAGCTACGTGACCGCGATCGGCGTAGGCTTATGCTGGATGCGCTTTTGGCTATCGCATGTTGCTTATCGTCTTCGTAGGGCCGCCTTGTCGGCTGCCACTCGGTGGGTTTTTTCCTAGTTTCTTTTATGTTTTTCTGGGCATGATTGTGCAGATGCCCCAGCCGTCATATTTGCTTTGAGACTGTGATCTTGGATGTACAGATGTTTGCTTTTTTATGAAGTGGGGTGAAAGCCTATTTCGATGAGCAAGTGGAAGTGCTCAAGCACTAGGCTTGCTCGGGACAGGCGGTGCATGTTCAAATTGATTTTGTTCTGCGGGATCAATCAATGAACAACAGCGTGATGTACAGACGTCTTTTGGTGTGAATTTTCTAGGCTGTTCGCTAGCCGGAGAACTTGTGACCTTCCCCATTGATAAAGATGATTAAAGTTTCTGCTCAATTTGTTTATGCTGAACTTTCTGTTACCTAGTCTTCGGATGAAAGTTCTGCTCAATCAATTTCTTTGATGAAACAAGTTCCTGCTGATGTTTATAAAACTGACGCAAATCCTATAAGACAGACAATGTAAATGATATTGTCAGGTCATAAGTACATGACTAGTTAATATTCAAGATCCTCAGGTTAATGTTTCTCCCAGGCCTCAAAATAACAGCCATTTCAAAGTCTGGTTCTCGTGATGGTAGTAGCAGAAACTGAATTCCTTATAAGGGCTGGCTTATTACAGATGAGCAACATGATAGGACATAACCTCTTTGTTGCTTGAATCATGAAACGTATAGGAAGGAACCAATTAAATCTGAATCATGGGAGCGATTAACTCCATACAAATCTGGAAATCGTTGCGGAATACTGGGGTCACTTACACCCTTTGCCCATTGTTTTGGCAAACAGGTCGTTTTGACATGGATCGACTTGGATTTCCAGTAACATATTGTTTCTTAGACTGTTTCTCTATTGGTGAGTGGTGACAGAGCTATTATGTCAACATGCTCAACTATATTCTCCGCCATCTTGTTTGATTGAGGTGGGGACAGAAGGAACATTATCACGTAGAAGATTCATCATCTTTCCTATTTCTCTGTCTATATAGTCAACAAAGATTGACAATTCCCAGACTGTTTCTCTATTGGCGATGGAACAATGATGTGAAGCTGCTCAAATAACTTCAAATGCCATGTTAAGCTGAATGTACAATGGAAATAAGAATATATAATGCAGCATCTATCTTACTTAGTTATTTGAATTCCAGAATTTTTCACAAATACAAGCCTACCTCCAGCAACCAAAGTCTGGTATCATGTGTTGGATCATGGAAGTGGTGAAAAACAATCATACGTGTCAATAGCGGCCTCAATTTTGTGGTTGAATAAGTCATTAGACTGAGAAGGAAATTCAAGCACCATACAAAACCAAGAGTATTTCATGTGGAGCAAACATGACTATTTATCTCTGAGACGGAAAGGGGTTGATGTGCAGTAAGTCAAACTACCTGAAAGATTGAGGAGCGGGAAATTTAACATATTTCTGACTAGAAACGTAATCCTGAAGCCATATAGCCATTCACAGGAAGTCCATCGCTGTAACTGTTAAATCAATTCACCTTCTGAAATAGTGATATGATGTTCTTGAACTTCTATAATACCTCAATCTAAACAAAAAACCACATGGTCTGATGTCCAAAGGAAGTTCTCAGTTTACATGGATATTTTTTCTAACCTTAATATAGAAACATATAGTCAAATTTGACCTAATAAAATCAAGTTACAATCACCACTAACCTAGTCGTAGAAACTAACGCGACAAATAATTGCCAAAGTGCACCAAGAACAAATCTCGACTAACAACATAAACTTCATGGTGGAAGTGTGATGAGGGGCCAGGTTAGGCATCTTCTTGAGGTCCAATCAGATGAAGGCGGGAAGGAGTGAATTACGGGAAAAATTATTTCCCTACAAATGTCAGATAAACAAACAAAATGAGTGCACTTATAGTTAATACAGACTATTGCTTCGGGCTCGTCAATCTTTGGTTCAGATTTCGCCGAAGGAAATTCAGCTATTCAGGAACTTCCTAGTTAATAAAAACTATTGCTTGGGACTGGTCAATCTTTGTTCACAAATTGAAAGTTCGAGAAATAGCGAAGTTGGTGAATCTTCTAAATGATAATGTTCCGCCTGCCCCCACCTCAATCAAACAACATAACCTTCAAAACATGTCTAGGAAATAGAACCGTCACCAATAGAGAAACAGTCACCATCTGTTACTGGAAATCCAAGTTGATCCATGTCAAAACGATCTGGTCGTTAAAGCAATGGGCCAAAGGGCATAAGAGACAACAGTAGTTCGCGACCATTTCAATATTTGGATCGAGTTAATCGCTCCCATGATTCCGATTTAATGGGTTCCTTCCTATACGTTTCACGCTTCAGGCAACAAAATAAACGGCTAGGAAGAAAGTTTCCAACTCACATGAGCATCTTTGTAAGGAGACATCATATTGGATATTTAAGACTAAGGATTTAGGTAACTCTGGTAAGTATCGTCAGATCAGGTAAACTCTGATGGGGAAAGTTCCACACTGATGTACTATATGTCTAATAAATGGGACACTGCCACAGTACTGATCAAACATGGTAGTTTTCTGATTTCTACCTCATCAATGTTTGGATATGCAATGATATGCATTATATGGATAAAAAAAGATAGCATACACTTCAACACCGTGTGAACCATAAATATGCCCCAGATGTCAAATACCTTGTTATGATGAATGTATAACATAAATAAGAATATATAGTGCAGTCGCTATCTGATTTAATTATTTGAATTATGGAAATCCTTAGCAAGTTACAAGCCTGCACCCAACAACAAAACTGTGGTATCATGTATTGGACGATGAAAATGGTGAAAAACATTCATATCACTACAAGAGCTCTGAGCCTGCTAGACATAAATACATACTTATTGTAAACAACAACAGTAATATTGTAGTTGAATAAGCCATTAGACTGAGAAGAGAAATCAAGCACCATGCAAAACCAACAGTATTCCCTATGGAGCAAACATGCATAGTTATCTGTGTGACGGAGAGTGGTTGATGTGCCGAAAATAAAACTACCTTAAAAAATTGGGGAGTGGGACATTTAACATATTTCTGACCAGCAACGTAATCCTGAAGCCATATAGCCATTCACGGGAAGTCCATGGTTGTCATTGTTAAATCCATTCAGCTTCTGAATAAGTAATGCAACTATATATATGCAATACCCACACACAGTTTTAAGATCTTCACTTACTTATATGAAACAATATATGTGTCCAATGTCTCTTATATATGTTGATTCTAAATGTTCTCTGAATGGGGAAATTCTTATCATCGATCTGTAGTGGTTAGCAATAAGATAAGAAACTTACAAAAATATAACCATTGTGAAATACACTTCTATCATTTTCAGATTACCTGTTGCGTGTGTGAATGTCCTGACAATATTAATAAGAAACAGTGTGAAACGAAAATAAAAGATATCACAACCATGAATTCTGATATTACAGCCATGAACGCTGATCAAACAGAATAGCCTTCTTCTTTCTAACTCATCAATGTGAGGATATGCAATATTATGTCAGTATATGGATAAAAAAAACTACAGTTCAACACTGTGTCAACCATAAATACACTCCTCATATCACATGCTTTGTTATGCTGAATGTTTAACAGAAAGAGGAATATGTAGTGCAATATCAATCTTATTTAGTGATTTCAATTCCGGAAATCCTTAACAAGTTACAAGCCTTCCTCTAGGCTCCAAGCAACCAAACTCTGGGATCATGTGTTGGATGATGAAAATGGTGAAAAATATTTCATATCACTACAAGAGCTCGGAACCTGCTATGGATAAATAATTAAATATATATTTATTGTCAACAACGGCAGCAATATTGTAGTTGAGTAAGTCATTACTGAGAAGGGAAATCAAGCACCATACAAAACCAAGAGTATTCTATGTGGGGGCAAACATGAATATTTACCTTTGTGACTGAATGGGGTTGATGTGCATTGTGCAGTAACTAAAACTACCTTCAAAAATTAGGGAGCGGGACATTTAACATATTGCTGACCGGCACTAAAGTTATAAAGCCATTCACAGGAAGTTCAGGGTTATCATTGTTAAATCCATTCAGCCTCTGAATAAGTAATGTTCCTGCACTTCCATAATAGTTCAATCTAAACAAAAAATCACATGGTGTGATGTCCAAAGGAAGTTCTCAAATTACATTGATAATTTTGCTGACCTTAATATAAAACCACATAGTCAAAAAATCTGCAGTTGTGCACATTCAAACGCAGCTCGGCAACCAAGTGTGCGAAGCACGAAAAGTCATCCGTACATAAAAGGTAACCAATAAAAGGAATAAAAGAGTACAGACTTGTGTTTCCACGGATGCTAGACATGAAGGAATTAAATGGGATAGCTCCTCAGATAATATACTCGAGAGTATTGGCGAAACATAGACAGTCAACGAGTGTATGCGGCCGTGGCACCAGGCCTCCCCAGCGTCGGCTGTCACGTCCAAGGCATCCAGAGGTGAGATGATATGCTCCAACGTTTGAATACTCAGTCTCGCCAAAGTCGAAGCTCAAGTAGATGGTGTCGGCGATAATAGAGCCGGCGGGGAAACTCTCTAGGGACACGGACAGAGAGGAGTACATGCCCATGAACACGGCACGCCCTTTGCCGCGCTGCCCAAGCTCTTGAGTGGGAGTAGCGTCCCGCTGTCCAAATCCACACGATACGTGCCGTACCTCCTTCTCCACATATTAAAATTATTCCTGGGAATCGAATGTGTGTCGTACCTTTGACGGTGCACCAGCAATAGCTCACCACAGTTGTCCACGAGGTGCATGTAATCATCAGACAGCGAGACACCCATATTCAGGTTAACAGCTAGTTCCAGCCGTGGTGGCTTACCTTCATCCATTTTCAGCACCATGACACCATCTCGAGTGACGCAGTAGAAGCGGCCTGCAAACATTATGAAGGGTGCTTCCCCCAGCAAGTTGTCTCTGAGCCTGAGCAGCATCCAGCGGTCATCGCCGGGCTTGGCAATGCCAATCCTGTGGTGCGTGCTGAGGCAGAGCACCACCGTCCTATCATCGTCGGCAAGACCGGAGCCCCATGCTGTCATAATCCTTGCGAAATCGTCGTCGTCGCGCTGGTTGTAGTGCGCTATATGAGGCACCAGCGTGTCGAGCGGCGGGAGCTCCGTGACATGGCCGGTGAAGGGATTCAGCAGGCGGACGGCGGTACGCTGTGGCTTGTCGAGCAGAAGGAGGAGGCCTTCCGGGGTGAGGGCGAGCACGTGGTGGTCGCGGAGCTGGGGGATGTTCACCTGGACGCACTCGCCGGTGGAGGTGTTGAGGAAGGAGCGGCGGGTGGGCGCGGCGTGTTCCTCCCGAAGCATCGTCCACCGCCGCGGATGGAACCGGCGGTCGAGGCTGCCGTGCGCTCGCGGATCCACGGCGCATCGCTGCCACTGGGGGCAGGCGGCACGGAAACGGAGGAAGTCGATGACGTCGTTATTGGCGAGGACGCGGTCGGCGATGAGTCCCGTCGGCCCGTCCGGCAGATCAGCCCAGTTCCCAGATCGAGCCATCAGATCGGGATCGGATCCCAGTTGCGGTGGAGGAGGAAGGGCACCTTGGGTTGGCATCCCCACGAGGCCACGAGGCGGAGAGGAGATCTGGGCTGGGCGGGATGAGTCCGATCGCGCTGACGGCACCGTCGGACGGGTGTGGATTGGGGCCGAGTTGTTCACAGCGGAGCGCTCGAGTGGTGATTTGGCGAATGGCAGGGTGGGTGGAGTGTGTCTCTGATTCAGGGTGGGTGTGAGTCAATCCCAATTCTTTTGACCGATGTCTTATTTCAGCTTCGTATATGTTCATCGACCGTGACCCCTATGTGCGACTATATGCTCAGTCATGGCAGCGCGTCTGCGGCGCTGTTCCTCCGCCGCCTCCAGGAGCAGCGCCTGGTGGTGACGCTCCTTTGTCCTGGCCGCCTTCATCTCACATTGCTGGCGATGCTCCTCCACTCCCCTCGTCCTCCCCGACTCGGTCACGCATATGAGGCGGATGTCGTCGCCCCTGGCCATCGTGTCCACCACATCGAATCCAGCGGCTAGATATAATGGCGCACCCTCATCCGCCTCCTCTGAGACCGTGTACAGAGAGCTTGGAGCCGTGTTTAGATGGCACACTCCTCGGTAGCGAGCCTGGCGCGACGCCCGGGAGTCAACATATTCCACGTCGTCACCCTTTTGTTGACACCTGATTTTGACACAATGCAGAATGCAATGAAGATGGTCTCAAATGACAAAATATTCTAAATGAGAAATTTCACATTGCCGAGTGGAATAACTTTGATGTTTGGACCATAATCATTCGGCATCATATCAAAGACCAAAACTACACTCAGATTGTCATGTAGGTGTTCTGAGTGCTTTTGGGTCCAGTACGCCTCCAGGACAATCTCGGATGAAGGAATGCTCTACATGAATTGTCTTCGTCTCGTCGAATCGGTCGATTTTGATATAAAAATCATCTCAATCCGAATTCGTATGCAAAAGTTAGAGCTATCTGGATGTAGCCCTGTCAAGAGGCGAAATATGACGCGGAAGACCAGACATGTCTTGGCAACTGTCTGATGTAATGGGTGAGTGTTTTGGCCCAAAGGATGGCCTCGAATCAGAAAACGTTCAACACGAAAGTTTTTCGTCTCGTCAAAACGGTCAACTTTGCTTTTGGACACATTTTCATCCGAGGTCGTTTACTGCCTCAAAAACCTTGCCGGGGAAAGCTTTCCGCCGTGAACAGTAACCTTGCCGGGGAAAGCTTGCCGCCGTGAACAGTAACCTTGCCGGGGAAAGCTTGCCGCCGTGAACAGTAACCTTGCCGGGGAAAGCTTGCCGCCGTAAACAGTAACCTTGCCGGGGGAGAGCTTGCCGCCGTGAACAGTAACCTGCCGGGGAAAGCTTGCCGCCGTGAACAGTAACCTTGCCGGGAAAGCTTGCTGCCGTGCACAGTAGAAACTGTCGAGGCCAATCCGACCAGATGCTGAAGATGGGCTCAAATACTTATCTAGATGGCTTCGGATGAAGAAGTGTTCAACATAGGAGTTGTTCGTAACGTCGAAACGGTCAACTTTGCTTTTGGAGTCATCATCATCCGACGTAGTATACGACCTGCAGAGACGCTGCAAGAGTCGGACGGTCCAGTCAGCTACATGAACGAGTCCGACTCGAAATTAGAGATGATCCCGTGGAGTATTCAAGATGGCCTTATTTGGAAAAGTGATCAACATACGGATTGTTGGCCTTGTCGAAGCACACATAATTGATATTTGAACCGTCTCCATCGGAAGTCATATGCAGATTCCACAGCCCACGCAAGGAGCAAGACAGAAGATTGGACCAGATTCGGGCTGAATCCGAGTGGGACCAGAACTAGGATTCTAGGACGTGAATTGATGTAATTTTCTTGTAAGGAAAGCCTAGATAAATCCTTTGCTTGTATGGAAAGTCCAGCCGCCTCTTATATATGTTGGGGGTGACGGCCGATTGAACAACACACAATCGAACAAATCTATCTACATCTTTTACCTTTAATTTTCCTTCTCCCTTGTTCTTCTTCTTCCTTGTTCTTCGTTCGTTCTTCTTCATTGTAGGGCGGCGAACCTCGAGGCCCTAGGGGCGATCAGGTCGACCTAGGGCAACCCATAGCCGCTACGCGCCCTGACGGGGTCCCTCCCGGGCGTGTGGGGTTTCGAGTCCTCAAAAGCGCCCGCCGGATTGTCTTGCGTACCGCGCTTTCGGCAGGTTTCCTTCGACGTGATCTGCGGTGCATCACCCCCGGCGTCGAGGGTACACGGTGACGTGTTCGTGTGCGAACACACTTTTTTGGCGACTCCGCTGGGGAAGAAGCTTTGAACGGTCTCCAGCCCGTTCTTGCTATGAAGAGATCGTCATCAAGTTGCTGCAATCTATAAAGGTAATATGAATACCCAATTCCCCTTTGTAGATGCAAATAATCCATATGTTGTTGTTGAATCACCTAATGAGCATAATGTATCGGCTAGCCCTAGTTTTATCAATCATGCATCTAATTATGCGCAAGGGCCGATGCAAAGCAATCTTCATGCTTCAAATTCTTATGATTTTAGCAACGTACAATATATGTATCCAAACTCTCATGCATCAGCAACCCCACAATTCCATATGCCGATGAACAACATGATGGGTTTGGTTAATCAATTTGAAACACCTCATGTTAAAATTTCCAATAGCATACAAGAAAGTGTTTCACCTTTTTATTCATCGGCAACTAATTTGCAATATACTAGTTCAACCATGCCGACGGATGGGAGAATCGGCCATGGTACTACTAGCTATTCGGCCAATTACTCTCAACCGTCATATGCTACACCCCATCTCAGTCATTTTTCAGCACCATACACAACTGTAGATGTTCATAATTCGGCTTCACACCTTCCTGGTCATAGCCAAATAAATGTAAATTTTATAGGAGAGGTTGTGCCCAATATTGTAGAAGATGAGGTAGTAGTGGTTGCATTGAAGAGTTTAGCCCAAAATAAGAGGATTAGTGCTCTTTGCCTTGAACAACATGAAAAGGGGCTATTTCCTGATTATGCCGCAATAAAAGCTAGAGTTTTGCAAGAAGATGAATCTTTGCCAATTGATAAGATTGACGAGCAAAAATATGGTTTTACAATAATGCATATGCCTTCACCTAGTACTACATCATATTATACAGCCCCTACACAATTGCAAAGTTTCGGCAACACCCATGTGCCATTGCCGAAAGAATCTAAAAGCATTGGGGGGAAATCGTATCCGAAGTGGGCTGAAATTGAGAAAAAGATTAAAGCCAATTTTGCCGCTCCCCGCGAGAAACAAAAAGAAACAGAATTGGCTCAAGTGAAAGAAGCATTGCCAATTGGTAGAAGCAATGTAAAGAAAGTTGATTCAGAACATGAAAGTGCTCCGGTTAAAAGAGCCGAATCAAGAAGTATATATTCTGAATCCATCAAATGCAAAGAGGCAAGCATTATTGAGAAAGGGCATGGCAAGCATAGCAAAGCGACCATACTTGATTTTTCCAAAGTTAATGGAACTTACTTCCTGCCCTATGAGTTTCGTGCCAGAGAAATTGATGAATTTCAAGGACAAGAATAAGTAGCCGAACAAAGTTCGGCCGACAAATTTTTTCAATGTAATGATGCACGGAATCAAGAAAAAGATGATGAAGAGGCGTTGGGGAGCCATCCAAAGGCGGAGCAAGATATTGTTCAAGTCACACCACCATCGTGCTCTCCCAACATATTTGAAGAGGTATGTTTAGCAAATAATTTACCTATTTTAAGATTTGGTCAGGACTTTATTGTTGATGCATCTATTAGAAAAATCCTCATAAGTAATTTTGAAATACCAATGAAGAAGGGTAATTTACTTGCTAGCAATAAAGTTATTATTGAGCATATCGGTCAACCCATTACGCCATTTATAAAGACCGGTAGTGACTTATTATTACAGCCAAAGCTTTCCCCGTTGCTTTATCTAAAGTTCATCTATTTGGGTAGCTTTGCTTATTTCATACTTGGCTTGCACTTGGTCTCAATTGAGACATGTGTGTTCTAACTATTTTTGTTTTAGAAATTTAAAGCCAAGATTAAATTCTGTTGAGAAAACCGATGCTAGTATAATATCTTACCCAAAGACATCGGAGATAGAGTGCAAAACACAATGCATAGCCAAATGGTGTGATGCCAAATCTGAACCATTCGTTTGCTTAGCTCCAAAGTTGTTCTCACAACAAGATCGGCTAGAAAACAAAAGGTATACCTTCAATTCAAACATGTGTGATCAAATCTTTGCGTTGTTGTTGAAAAATAATTACATTAGAATTCTTGATCACCATGTCAAGCCATCTATCCAAGGACGAATGTATTGTAAGTTGCATGATTCGTCCAAGCATAATTTTGAGGACTACAACATGTTTCGTCAAATAGTTAAATCGGCCATTGAAAAAGGACGATTGAAGTTTGTTGAAACACCAAGAGATGACCTGTCTATTCCGATTGGTCCCGATGGCAAAGAGTTTTTGCATCGGCTGCTTCAAGCTGATCCATTTAAAGAGAAGGTAAAAACTGCAGGTGATGGGATCAAGCTTTCAAGTAAAGAAGTTGTTGAAGAGCATAATGAACATAATCTTGAGGGCAAGAATTTCATCGAAGCTACAATGGAGACGCCAAGGACTGGGGGGGCACCAAGCAAATCCAACGATCGATGAAAGCAAACCAAAAGAAAACAAAGGCCGAAATAAGCGCAAGTGTAAAAGATCAAAAATCACCTTCGCTGAACTATTGGAGAAATATCAAAAGAAGAGTGAAGAGAAGAATGCTTATCGGCCCAATCATGCAAAGAAACCAAGATCACCCCCAAGGCGCAAATATGAGGATCGGTATTGGCAAAGTGAGAGTTTCAATATCCTTATTTTGGGCCGCCAATGCCAATGCTGTGGATGCCTCCCTATGCTCATGTAGATCCATATCCATCATGGGACAGGTATGATACAAGGACACATTCTCCATCTTATTTTAGACCATCTCATCAATATTATGCAGCTCCGAGAAGATCAACACTTGAACAATCACATGTTAAAGACCGTTTCAATCGTAAGGAATCGGTCCGGAGCTCAAAGAAGAAGAAAGAAGTGGTCAAACAAGTGTACCGTGTTAAAAGAGATGGTCGCAAGAGTGCAACTTCAGATTTGATCTCAAATGAAAAAGAGCCAATTAATGTGTTGACATTGGCTACTAAAGGCAATGAGATGAAACAACCAATTATCAAGAGTCAAAGTGCCAAATCTGAAGAAAAGAAGTTGACAGTGCACAAGGTTAAACAAGAATTGCCATTGCTTCAAACAAAATCACAGCCGGGGTGCCCACTCGGTTTATCGTATTGACGAAAGAAGGAATTACGAAAACTTAGTGCACAAGAGCTGAAAAAGAAGAACATGGCATGGGTTCCCAAGAGGAGCAATCAAAATAAAAATGATGTGCAACCTTCTATTGCAACAAGTGTTATAAAAGTGAAGAAAGAGAAGGATGGAAACAACAAACAATTAAGCCGAAGGCGTGCATCACAACACCGGAATCTTCAGTTAGCACATCATTCATTTTCTTCAACCATGCCATTGATGCATTTGACATGGAATTCATCCCTAGGTGTGATCAATTACCCTCCATGGATTTATTTTGATCCATGGATGCAACATAATTTTCTATATCATGAGAGGGTATTACCAAATCACTATAAATTTGGGTAGTTACAATTTTGTTGCTAATACAAAGGGGCCGAAATATTTTATTGCTATTTCATTTGTTTATTTCGGCTATACATACTTTGGTGGGTGAATGCTACATGGACCTCATTGTAATGGCCGATATTTATCTATCGCCCTAAGAATATATGTAAGAATGGCCGGTGTGGTGCTCTAACACCGTCCTTAGTTTGAGTGGAGATTGAGATAAGTGCTTGCAAAGGAATTTGTCAAATTGATGCCATTGAGGATATTATGCATAGACCAATTCACCAAAATTGCAAAGTGAACTTATGTTTTGATTGGTGTGCTTTGGCTTGTTAGTTTTCAGAACTTACGTAAGGCCAAATCATGGTTGATTTTATTATTGAGCATCATATTGACATCATGCATAATATTGATTTTAGCTTGATCTCTTTAGTACCATGGAGATTATACTTTGATGGGTCAGTTTGTGGCAATGGCCAAGGTGTTGGTATTGTTTATATATCTCCTCATGGTGCTGTTTTTGAAGCCTCATGCCGCTTAGAATATTTTTGCACAAACAATCAAGCCGAATATGAAGCATTGTTATTCGGCCTAGAGATGTTACTTGCTATAGGTGTTACACATATTGAGGCTTATGGTGATTCGTTACTAGTGGTACTCGTTACTAGTGGTACAGCAAATATCCAAAGTCTTTCAGTGTTTGGACGAATCACTTAATGTTTATCTTGATAAATGTCTAGATATAATCTCTACTTTGGATTGTTTTAGCATTGCATATATATCTAGACATGACAACTGGAAAGCAAATGAGTTGGCACAACAAGCATCTGGATACCATGTTGATCATGGCATGTTTCATATTTCTCAAAATCCAATGTCTTGTCTTACCAGTATAGAAGAGGCCGAACCAGAACCCACTGATTCGGTCATTAACAAAAAATCTAGTGCAGGTGACAATTCCGACTGGAGGAAGCCCATTGTTGCTTACTTACGTAATCCGACTGAAAGGGTGGACAGGGCTGTTCGGCGTATGGCTTTTAAATATACTATGAGGGATAATGATCTTTATCGCCGAACAGTTGATGATGTTATCTTAAAGTGCTTGGATGAGGACCAAGCAAGAGTTGCTATGGGAGAGGTACATGAAGTCATTTGTGGTACTCACCAGTCGGCTCTCAAGATGAAATGGTTATTACGACGTGTTGGGTTTTATTTGGCCGACCATGATTAATGATTGCTTCAGGTATTATAAAGGGTGCGAAGCTTGTCAAAAATTTGGTGATATTCAGTTGGCTCCTGCTGCTATGTTACATCCCATTATCAAGCCGTGGCCTTTCAGAGGATGGGGTTTAGACTTTATTGGACAAATTCATCCGTCTTCCTCAAAGGGGCATCGGTTCGTATTGGTGGCAACTGATTATTTCACTAAATGGTCTGGAGCAGTACCTCTCAAGAACATGACACATACGGAGGTGATAAAATTCATAACCGAGCACATTATTCATAGATTCGGCATTCCTCAAACATTGACTACAGATCAAGGCTCCTCTTTCATGTCACACCAAGTTAGAGAATTTGCCGAATCTTATAATATAAAATTGCTCAATTCATCTCCATATTATGCCCAAGCCAATGGACAAGCTGAGTCTAGCAATAAAATTTTAATCAAGCTCATCAAGAAGAAGGTTGAGGATAATCCAAGGAGATGGCATGAGTTGTTGTCTGAAGCTTTGTGGGCACATAGGATCTCAAGGCATGGTGCTACGAAGGTAACTCCATATGAGCTAGTATATGGTCAAGAGGCTGTTTTACCGGTGGAGGTAAATTTGAATGCTTTGAGAATAGCCAAGCAAAATGATTTATCGGCAATAGACTTTTATAACTTGATGATGGACAACATTGATGAGGTTGCTGATAAACGTTTGGCTGCTTTGAATGCCATAGAGAGAGATAAGTCGAGGGTGGCAAGGGCTTACAATAAGAAAGTCAAGTTGAAGAATTTTCAAGTTGGTGACCTCGTCTGGAAAGGGGAAGTGGTCTCCAAGTTGGGAAGGTCCTTTTAGGATTACAAGAGTTGTTCCCGGAAATTCATATTTGGTGGAATCAACACAGGGGGCATTGTTACCTCGAGCTCTCAATGGCAAATATTTGAAGAAGTACCACCCGAGTGTGTGGCAGGAAGCCTAAGTAGGCAATGGCCGATATACGATTATCGCCCTTAGCACAAACATGGCCGATACATAATTATCGCCCTGAGAAGAATAGATGGCCGATGGAGTGTTGACATCGTCCTTAGAACAAACATGGTGCAAATTATTTTTCGGCATGCAAGCTTTGCCGAAAAACAGGGGGGCCTGTGTTGACACCTGATTTTGGCACAATGCAGAATGCAATGGAGATGGCCTCAAATGACAAAATATTCTAAATGAGAAATTTCACATTGCCGAGTGGAACAACTTTGATGTTTGGACCATAATCATTCGGCATCATATCAAAGACCAAAACTACACTCAGATTGTCATGTAGGTGTTCTGAGTGCTTTTTGGTCAAGTACGCCTCCAGGACAATCTCGGATGAAGGAATGCTCTACATGAATTGTCTTCGTCTCGTCGAATCGGTCGATTTTTATATAAAAATCATCTCAATCCGAGTTCGTATGCAAAAGTTAGAGCTATCTGAATGCAGCCCTGTCAAGAGGCGAAATATGACGCGGAAGACCAGACATGTCTTGGCAAGTGTCTGATGTAATGCGTGAGTGTTTTGGCCGAGAGGATGGCCTCGAATCGGAAAACGTTCAACACGAAAGTTTTTCATCTCGTCAAAAAGGTCAACTTTTCTTTTGGACACATTTTCATCCGAGGTCGTTTACTGCCTCAAAAACCTTGTCGGGGAAAGCTTGCCGCCGTGAACAGTAACCTTGCCGGGGAAAGCTTGCCGCCGTAAACAGTAACCTTGCCGGGGAAAGCTTGCCGCCGTGAACAGTAACCTTGCCGGGGAAAGCTTGCCGCCGTGAACAGTAACCTGACGGGGAAAGCTTGCCGTCGTGAACAGTAACCTTGCCGGGAAAGCTTGCTGCCGTGAACAGTAAAAACTGTCGAGGCAAATCCGACCAGATGCTGAAGATGGGCTCAAATACTTATCTAGATGGCTTCGGATGAAGAAGTGTTCAACATAGGAGTTGTTCGTAATGTCGAAAAGATATACTTTGCTTTTGGAGTCATCATCATCCGACGTAGTATACGACCTGCAGAGACGCTGCAAGAGTCGGACGGTCAAGTCAGCTACATGAACGAGTCCGACTCGAAATTAGAGATGACCATGTGGAGTATTCAAGATGGCCTTATTTGGAAAAGTGATCAACGTACGGATTGTTGGCCTCGTCGAAGCACACATAATTGATATTTGAACCGTCTCCAACGGAAGTCATATGCAGATTCCACAGCCCACGCAAGGAGCAAGACAGAAGATTGGACCAGATTCGGGCTGAATCCGAGTGGGACCAGAACTAGGATTCTAGGACGTGAATTGATGTAATTTTCTTGTAAGGAAAGCCTAGATAAATCCTTTGCTTGTACGGGAAGTCCAGCCGCCTCTTATATATGTTGGGGGTGACGGCCGATTGAACAACACACAATCGAACAAATCTATCTACATCTTTTACCTTTACTTTTCCTTCTCCCTTGTTCTTCTTCTTCCTCGTTCTTCATTTGTTCTTCTTCATTGTAGGGCGGCGAACCTCGAGGCCCTAGGGGCGATCAGGTCGACCTAGGGCAACCCATAGCCGCTACGCGCCCTGACGGGGTCCCTCCCGGGCGTGTGGGGTTTCGGGTCCTCAAAAGCGCCCGCCGGATTGTCTTGCGTACCGCGCTTCCGGCAGGTTTCCTTCGACGTGAGCTGCGGTGCATCACCCCCGGCGTCGAGGGTACACGGTGACGTGTTCGTGTGCGAACACCTCTATCGCACCATAGCGCCAACGTTAGCTTGGGGGAGATGCAGTTGCCCATGATAGAGAAAGCTGCGGCGGACGGCAAGGAAAAACGCCTTAGATAGGTGGCACGGGAGCTTAGGGAGGTGGCGCATGCTCGGGATGCGGCTACGATAACGAACTTCAATTCAATAGCAATGACGGTGGCGACGCGAATCTCGGCCAATAGACACATGAGTCGGTGGTGGCGGCGGTGTGAAGGGGGTGTGGGCTAGGTTTCCAGTCGCGGCACAAAATTTTATCGCGGGGGGACGCAATTTTGGGAGTGCGCCAACTGTTGGCCATCACCACACCAAGCGGAATGTCTCCTCACTTTGTTCTGTTGGCTCAGGTTGGACCAAATATAATTAGGGAGCAAAAGCCATATTTTTGAAGGATTATACGCCATGGTATGTTAGCTAGTGTTAGCTCTTGATAACTCACTTTGGTCCTCAGTTATAGGTTTTAAGGGGTCTGCTATAGAGATGCCCTAATGCCTCTAAAAATGCATGCATGCAACATGTGGCGCACGTGACCGAGAGCTGAAGGGCAAGAGCGCACACGCGTGGGGGGCGGGGAATAGTGGTAATAAGGCAAAGAAATCCGGCGTTCTAAACTTGGTTTTCTTTTATTTGGAGAAAAGCTAAATACACTAGCGGTCACTGAAGTTTAGGAGACAGTACACTCTGGTCACTGAACTTCAGAATACCCTCGTTACGGTCATTGAATACACATTCATATGATTGTACTACTACTGGCTCACCGTATAGCTTTGTATTTTGTTTACATGACAGTTTGTTGACTGTTCAAACAGTCTACATGGCAAACAACGTCGCCTCGTCATCTCACGTTCTCTCTTCCATGCGGGTCTTGTCTGTCGATGAAAGAAAGAAGTAAACAAAGAACTAAATTAATGCATGGGGTGGAGTGAGGCAGGTATTCAAACCCTGACCTTAGGTAGGCAGTCCACATGCGCTAGCCAATTGAGCCGACACCAAGTTTGTGTATCATAAAAGAATTATTTTTTGTTGTTTACACCTTTCCCGTCCTAGGCCATCTCCTTTCCCGCGTGGTGGTGATGCAAGGCTAGCATGTTCGATGCTGCGAATGGGAGCACAGTGGTGCACCACCAAATTCATTGCCGACGCGCTCGCCCACTGTTGTGACCTTGTCCGGCAAGGAGGAAGAAAGGGGCGGAGGTCAGTTTTCATACCAAAATTGGCCACATATGCATGGCCATGTCCGAGTGGGTTGGTCGTGGCTTATTGTGATCGTTTTGCTAACTTTATAGAAGATGCATGACAAGTTATGTGACCCATGGTGCAATTGGCTCCGATGGTTATCATTCAGAATATACAACATTTTTTTGGTGAATCCAGGAGCATAGAATAGTAGTTACCATAATATATAAGGTACAACCCTTTATATCCAGGAAAAGTTTCCTGTAATCTTCATTCACGGTAATTAACCAACCCCAACATCAACACACATGCATCAGCTCCTAACACATGCATTAGCGATGACATGTACACTGACCAGGTATATTTTCTTTAGCATAGGACCTTGGGGCCCTGTTCCATTACTAGAACTAGTCGAATGCCCGTGCGTTGCCACGGGATATATAACAAACTTAGACAAAGAGACATTTGTCGAACTATCACTAAGTTACATCATGTATGTCATATGCAGGTTATGAGTGTGTTCAACCAAATATTATCTTGTACAAACCCAACCTTTTTGCTCTTGGGCACTCCTGGTGCAGGCTACAAAAAATCATCCGGAGAATCATGTATGCATATCTGGATCTTCGTTACCATTTCAAAAGGTTAACAATAACAATAATGAGATATGTATTCAACCTCTTATTTTTGCACAAGCTACATTAATTTCAATTATTTTGTGAAGATTTATAGGCTCAACAAACATGTATATTGAGACATTGATTAAAACGTCATTGTAACTTCAAGAATGAGTGCCATGCAATTATCACTGCATTTCAAAAACATCACCTTACACTTTCTTCCCCTATACATGCATTTGCCTCACGTAATTCAAGTTTCTTTCACATGTGTACGAAAATTAGTCACATAATACCCCAAAACAACAAGATATCACTTCAACTTCAAATGTGTTTCAAGTAAAGCTATTGGCATCATATGCAAATAAAAGCGGAAGTAATTCTGCTTAGCTATTCGTTCCTTGATGATCTGCTTGATTATTACACAGTTGCTTCCATTTTTTCCGAACAATTTGTGAATACAAGCATAATGCAGAAACAATAACCACGAATGCACTTTGAATTCCCCTATCTCAAAGCAGACCACTTGGCACTTCTCAGTTCTCTTTTCCTATTTGTCCCACTGGCCAACCCATTGCTACCAGGTTTTGTCTGGCGAAGCAAACAGAAAGATCGGAGGCAAGATTGCAATGCTTAAGAGATGAATTATCCATATGCTTAGTAATTCACAAGAACATCTGGCTGCCCATGCTAAACATGTATTGAACATTATCAGTTTTTTACACAAAAATTGACCATGTTTTCTCCATGAACATACACTCATGCTTCTGGGAATGTGCGCATAAAGAAAGAAATTTCTTGTATTTGATACTCCTACTTGTATCACAGTATTCGAGTATGCTAAACTACCATGGATTCAGTTTTGGCATGGTGGGAATAATTTGTTGACTCAAAAGGCTACTTCCTTGAAGATACTATATGTTTTCTTTTGTTGGGCCGAAAGAACTCATTTATTTCTCTATTAGAAAACAAAAGAAATATGTTATAGCAACAAGCACTTAGTACCAATACCCTACATTGAGTCCCTTCACACCATGATCTCTGTAGATAAAACAGATGGCATAGATCATTTCCTTCTGTAGCATTTAGTGATGATGATTTGTTGGAGCCTTGGTCACATTCCTTGTTTCATAAGTTCACAAGGCACATCACGTAGATAAAAGATGCAAGTGTATCTCCTGGAATGATCTTGAAAAAAAGCTTATGCTGTGTTAAGGAATCAACACATTATTCTGATGAACAAGTAAATCGTATCGGTAAGTATTACATGAGCCAAGACAGAGACATGAAAAGTTTTAATATACAAAGACCCCATGCATTGGTGGCACTAAAAATGACAAGGAATAACTTATTGAGAACTCCATGCAGGACATCAAAAATCCATTTTGTTCAGCTAGATCCTAGTAATATGCTGAGAACAAGTACAGATTTTACGCCGCGTCATGCAGATTTTCTGGAAAGAAAACACAATAGTCATAAAAAATATCTTCTTTCTAACTCCTCCAGCAAATAAGTGAGAGAAATGACCTCTTAGATTAGGATTAGTGTGCTCCAGTCAATAACAATAACATCAAAATATGTTTCAGCTGTAGCAAGTGAACCAGTAACATGTAAACTAATTCTTCTATAAAAACCTGCAAATAGGTCTACAGTAGAAAACAACAAGACATAGAAAGTCAGGAATAATAAGTTTATCATGACTACTGTTAATGTTGTGAACAAGTTCAATCAGTTGGCCATTCTTAATCTTATTCACGTAGTACGAAATTTCGTAGATTACAATAGCTAATACTACAATGTTTCCTTCCTTGTGCAGTGCACAATTTTGGAACTGTGTGTTGCTCAGCTTCTCTCAACTGTGAAAGTGCAACAAAATTTTGGTGAAAATAAACCATCATAAACATATGTAGCTAGCATAGTGAAATATATAAGTCTTTCTATTTTTTTTGAACTATTTATCGGCATCCTGAGTGGGCAAAGATATGACACATCGGTTGTCTATTTGCCATCGAATGCAAGGCAATAGATAATAATAACATGAAACATAACCTTTTCTCAGAGAGCATGTTACTGTACAGCCATCGAATGCAAGCAATAGATAATAATAACTTGAAACGTAGCCTCATATTGCATAGAAAAAAGCTATATTATGGAAAACAGAACATACGGTTCATATCATTAATCATGTCGAAATTATAAGCCCAATAAACCACAGCCTCGAAATTAGAGCCACCTCCATCCCATACCCTCATCTCAAGCAAATGCATACCATGCCAAATTTAGAAGACAAGAGCACAATTGAGGATGATAGCAATCAGCTATCAGCGTCAAGTGAAATGAGAGAGGGGGGATAAAGAGCACCCACAGAAGAAGTCGGTGAGGTTTGGGGACAACGATTGGTAGGTTGGGCTCCGGACGCTGACCACAAAAATTAGGGTGGGGAAAGAAAAGATGCTACCTTATTATGACATGACACCACACACGCCACCGCTGTGACGCAACCGGATCAACATGCCGGAGACGGAGAGGGGGGACGGGGACTTGCTGCCTCGCTGCCAGGGGACGAAGGAACTCAAATAGAACCCCACATGGATCAACTGCTGCTGAGGAGTACCTGAGTGTGTACGTTCTCGATGCCATCCTCGGAGCTAAAATGCATGCATGGGCGCGTCCAACTCTGGCATTCGCGAGCGCTAGGAACTCAGTAGGCGTGTCGTCGCGCTCGAGCACCCTGGTACCACAAACATCATCAGTGCATGTACTTAATGAGCAAACCTACAGATTTGTGCAACAGAAGTATTAGCACCTTATTCTATTTCGGTTTAGTAAAAAATATCTTGGTAATGTACAATGTTTGGTTATCATGACAACTCAAGCTTATATAATTTTTAAAAGACAATAGTTTGTCACTTCTGTTGATTGCACATGAGGCATCAATCTCTTATTACCCTTACACAGAAGTAATTGGCATTTCACCAAAGTATTCAAATGCGTGCATAGTATATTTTACTTCAATTTAGCTAGCAGAGCACCTGTCCTTATCATTGTTATTTTGCTCAAAAATGCTAGAGTAGTAGGTACGCTAATTAGTTGATTATATAAGAAGACATGGACATGAAGATATATTTTCCGGAAGAACATGCTACTTCAAGTACACAACTAATTATTATCTGGCCTGCACATTAGCAGGACAGCTTGGGCCTCACTTTGTACCAATCATTTTCTATTTGTAGTTTCTTGAACTTCATCAGCGATCCATAGTGCATTGGCCCAAATTCATCATTTCACTGAACTATATGAGGACCGAACTATATGCAGCGAAAAATGTGGTTAATCATGACATGAATCAGCAAAATTTCCGTTAGCAGGAGGAAGGCTTTATTGCGTACAGCAATACCAAAAGGTAGAGCAAGTAAGCTCCTATTAATTCAATTTCTACTGTAAACATCAACAAATAAAACAATCAGGAGCAACACAGACAAGAACGAACTGAATTAGCTATTGCAGCAGCAGAAAGGGGATGTAAAAGAATTGGATTGGATTGGATTGGCACCTGGGCTATCCAGTCGCCGCTGACCATCATCTTGGCAAGAACCGGATTGGCCTTGAGGGCCTCCTCGTACGCCGACCAGTTATGCTCACATGTACCGCAGGATCTCAAAGATAGTCCACCCCTACACCAAATCCAATCAAGAGAAACAAAGGGTAGTCATCCATCACGAACCACCAATAGATCAAGATCATGGCTAGCTATTAGCAGAAGAAGTAGAGGCTATGGGGCGAAAGCCTATCAGCAAAAAAAAAAATCAAAACTCACAATCTCTGTCAATGACAACCATGCCTATATATGCTGGTCGGCTTCCCCTAGTGACAAGTTGGTCGGCTTCCTCCTTGGAGAGCCTCCCTCATCCGTCTGCCCTCCTGCCCGGTGGTATGCTAACCCAGGAAGCTAGCGCTCGTCTCCCACCCAGACATCGGTGGCGCTGCACTGGATCTGGTTGGCCGCGAGCTCCCGCTAGCTTCCCCACAGGGGTCAACCTCCTAAGACACCGCCGATGTAGTCCATGGAAGCGACGGTTGTTGCGGTGGCGAAGGAGAGGAGGCCGTACAAGGGCGGCTTGCACGGGCTATGCCACAGCGACCGCGACGAGCATCGGGGCAGAGGCGGCGGCCGCGATTCTCCTCACGAGATCGAGAGAGAGGATGGATCGGGAGAGAGGTGGGGAGACTGGGAGACGGGACGTGGGTCCTGTTTTTTTATTTATTTTAATTGCGCGAAGGAAGGTTGCGAGGGGAGGTGTAACCAGGTCGCGAGGGGTAGTTTTTTTAACTTCGTGCGATCGTGCGAAGGGGAGGGCGGGGAACGAGGTCCAACCAACGAAGGAGGTCGAACCATCACGACGTTCGATCCTCCTTTAATAGTAGAGATGGAACACAATATTCAGCATTTACAGAAGCATTAACATCCCGGGCACAGGGAACTGCAAATGCAGTATCTAAAAAGGATTAGAAACCGTCAGGCGACAACACAACAGTAGCAGCAAATGATCAGGGAACCATGCTTACAGCTAACAAGATGATAATCATCAAATACAAAAAGAAGAGGAATAACTAAGCAATCGTAAGTTGCTGGTAATGCTAAAGTTAAGGCAGTCCACAAGAGTCTGGGGTCGTTTTAGCATGCCATCTAGGAAGGAGGAAGCAGGTGTGATGCTTCGATCAGCGAGATGGTAACCCTCGGCGTTGTACCTCTCGTGGAACTCGAAGCTCGGGTAGATGGTATCACCGGCGATGGAGCCGGAGGGGAAAGCCTTGATAGGCACCGAGAGTGACCTATGCATGCCCATGAACAATGCTCGACCAGCACCTAGGCTATTGACCAAGAATACTGTCCCTTTTCCTAGATCTACCTGATACAGGTCATAGCTCGCCTTAAAATTATACCGGGTCCCTGAGAGCGTGCGGTGAACCAGCAACAACACCCCATCATTTTCCACGAGGTGCTCGGTATCTCTCTCGGCGGAATCCCGGATATGCAGCTCAGCAGCCACCTCCAGCCGTGGTGGGCTCGTCTCCAGCACCATGAGAGCACCTTGATTGACGCAGTAGAAGCGACCTGCGAACATTATGGGTGCTACCTCCCACAAATCATCCTGGTAGGATAGTGACGACCAGTGGTCGTCGCCGGGCTTGGCCGTGCCAAAAAATACCCAACTTGTTGAAACAAAGCACTACTGTTGCATCATCACTTGAGCCACATGCAGTAATGTCACTGATGGAGTAAGGCAAGCGCCAAAGGTCGCCTTGTGGAGGCAGCAGAGTGGTGACCGGCGGGAGGTCAGTGAGGAGGCGACGGGTCAGCGGGTTGAGCAGGCGGACGTGGTCACCGTCATGGAGCAGGACGAGGAGGCACTCGGCCGTGATGGCGAGCAGCTTGTGGTCACGGAGCTCGGGGATGTCCACCTGGACGCACTCGCCGGTGGATGTGTTGAGGAAGGAGCGACGGTTGGGCGCGGCGTGTTCCTCCGCGAGCATAGTCCATCGCCGTGGGTGGAACCGGCGGCCAGGACGCCGTGCGCGCGCGGATTCGAGGAGCAGCGCCGCCAGGAGCGGCATACGGCGCGGAGGCGGACGTAATCAGCGACGTCAAAGTCGAGGACGCGGTCGGCGATGAGCCCAGCCGGCCCGTCGTCGAGGCCCGCCCAGTCCGGAGATCTGGCCATCAGCTCGGATGGCCTGCCGGACGGGGGCTGGAGCAGCAGCAGGCAGGCAGTCGAGCCCCGAGAGGCGGTGAGGGAGACGGGGATGAGGATCTGGCTGAGATTCGCCGGTCAATCCAATGGGGCCGCCGGCGAATCAGCAATTGGCCGGGAGGAGGTAGCGTGGAGGTGGAGCCGATCCAACAGCCGGAACGAGAGTGGGATCCTTCAGATGTAGTACTACTGTATTGATAGGTTCAGACTTTAGAGTGTGTCCCGTTTTCAAAACGTTTACTCGTTTTTTCGTGATGTATATCCGTCTCATATATTAATTGACATCAAGAAACGAAGAGAGTATTTATTGTTTCTCACAAAGTTGATGATTGCTAGTAAATGGCAATGAAAGGCGCCGGCAGGCCGGCCGAAGTTTCGGCCGGTCTTACCGCCCATGTAAGATGTGTGTGGTTCTAGCTGCACAATCTATTCTTTAACTGCTTTGTTTAGAAAAAAACAGAAAGGAAAAATCCTTATGAAAGCAGTATAGACACAAATGCTTATATATACACACATACACTCATCCCTACGAACGCAAACATGCACAATCTATCCCTATGAGCACCTTTCCGAGCGACTCGTAGTCGACGGGAACGTCTCCTCCCACTGCACACGCATCGACGGACCTGAAATAAATTTATAATAAATGTGAGCATCAGGACATGAACCCTAATGGGTTGAGGATATTATGTCCTCCTAACCATCCGACCACATGCTGGTTTGTAATGTGTATTTATTGTTTCTCACAAATCGATGATTGCTAAATGGGCAATGATAAGGGCCGGTCCCTCGCACTACACATGTACGATATGCGTAATTGTAGCCACACGATCTATTCTCCAATTGCTTTTCGTTAAGAAAAACAGAAAGGATCCATGGCACCTCTCCACCGTGTCCACGCCGTGATCCTCCGAGATGCTAGCCAGGTCGTCGGCCGTCCTGTCCCGCTTGGCCCATCGATGATCGCTGCCCTCGTCGCCGGTGGTCACTCTCGCAGCACCAACCTCGCCGGTTCCAGCAGGACACGTTGCCCTGTAGCAAATCGCCACCGCCTTATAGCACATCCGCCGTTTCTGTAGTTGCAGGACCTAGCTGCCATCGTCATAGTACAACCATGCCACCGCCCGCAGCTCTCAACGTCACCGTTCACGCAAAAATCAACACGTCGGGTGAATATTTTTCTCAGGCCGGTGGAAGCTTTTTTTTCACGCCGGTTGAACCTTTTCATATAGGTGAAGCTTTTCATCATGACGGTTGTAGCTTTCCCTAAGTCGGTCGAAGCATTTTTTTCCCCCTAAGGAACTAGTCATGTATCATCATGACGGTTGTAGCCTTCCCCTAAGATGGCCTGCCCAATGATTCTCCCTTATGATAGAGTGCCAGAAAGGGTTCCAGAAGGGATATCTTCGGAACAGTGGCTTTGAAGTCGTGATTAAATTGTATCGGGTCTCGCCTCGAGGGTTTCTGAATATGTGAAAATTTATAGTCCAAAAATTAGAGCAAACGAAGCTATGAGGGCTCACAAGTCAGTGTGGCTCCCCCTACTCCTCGAGGGCGCCCCTGCTGGCTTGTGGGGCCCTTGTAGCTCTTCTGGTCCTTCCATGGAGCTTCTAGGGTCTCATATTTTCCAGAAAAAATCCTCGTAAAATTTCATTGTGTTTGGACTAATTGAGTGATGAAGAAACCTTTGCGATGGTGCTGTGAAGTTGGATTCTCAAAGAAGCTTTGTTGTGAGACAAAAGGGTCTTCTTAAGAAGAGTTTCTTTGATGAAAAAGGCGTAGCCATGACGGCAAGTCAACGTGGGGACCTGTGAAGGAAAGCCTTGTGTATGTCAGCATGATTACGAGAGAAAGGTAATGACCTTTGACAATAGCCTTCCGTAGCACACACTGCAATGACTTCGACCAGGAGACCAGCCTGTCCAATACCCCAAGCCATGACCTTAGAAGTTCATACCCCATGATATTCAATGACACCCATAGACATTTGATCATTGATAACTCACATTACGATTTCTTTCCTTTTTTGGACTTTGAATTCCAAGTGAAGGAAACTCGGTGAAAGATAGACTAGGATTCGACGACAAGAAGAGCAATCTTAGTACGCGACACACATAGCTGATGAATGAGACTGAAGTCCCAAACCCGGTTCAAGACTAACTGTAGAACCAAGAATGTCGTGGATACAAAAGTGAGTGCTTCCTCATGCTTCATGAAAGATGGGTCCAAGGACCTAAGCGACAATGTGTTTGCTGACACTAAATAGACGTGGCTCGGGGAAGACTTGAGCATCTAGGCTAAGTTCCATGGTCTTCTCTTGGCCTACCTACCCCTACGACATGGAGGTGCTTACCCTTCTCCAAAAAGATTTACACCACATGCTGCGATTGATTACCGCTTTCCAACTCAATCCAATATAGACCAAGGCCCCTCTCTAATGCAGTGGAGATGGGGGTTCCTTTTCAATCAAAGTGATGGGGCTCCTTCCACACGAGCCATAACAAGTAGTCTGGACCATCCAAATTAGCAATGGGTCTACTCTTAAAGAATATGAAGATGCGAGGCCATATCACAATCTAGTCGTATGTCGACCGGAGTGTTGCACCCGAAGGTGGACAGACCAGAGGAGCAGGGTTGCTTCCGATACAACCATGCTCGGTAATGGAACATTATGTCCTTGTTTTCTTTATGACTGAAGGCGAATTGAATGAACTAAGTTTAGTGGAAGCAATTCGAGTTTTACCGTGATGGATCTGGTGTGATGGATCAGGAGGGGAAAACCTTGATAGGCACCAAGAGTGTCCTATACATGCGCATGGACAATGCTCGACCTCCACCTAGGCTATTGATTAAGAATGATGTCCCTGTGTCAGACCCCACCGTTGTCCACGAGGTGCATGCTATCTATCTGGACGGAAAACGGGCATATGCAGTTCAGAAGCCACATCCAGGCATGGTGGGCTCGGTTCCAGCACCATAAGGGGACCCTGATTGACGCAGTACAAATGGCCTATGAACGTTATGGGTGCTGCCGCCCACAAGTGAGGATGGTAAGATAGTGACGTCCAGTGGTCGTCGCCGGGCTAGGCCGTACCAAATACATGGAATTCGGTGAAGTAGAGCACCACTATTGCATCATCACGGGCAATGCCGGAGCCACTAGTATTATAGCCATTCACAGAGAAGATCATACGCCAAAAGGTCATCTTCTAGAGGCAGCAGTGTAGTGACCGGTGGGAGGTCTACGAGAAGGTGGCGAGTGAGGGGGTTGAGCAGGTGGACATGGTCGCTATCATGGAGCAGGACGAGAAGGTCCTCGGCGGTGAGGGCAAGCAGCATGTGGTCACAGAGATAGGGGATGTCCACCTGGAAAAGGAAACGGAGGGTACTATGTTTTTTAACAGAGAAGTGGCAATATTTTAGATGCACTAGCAGGTATAGAGAGACTACAAAACCAAACCGTTTGTGGATTGGGATCTACCCTGAAGAACTCATTGATGTAATAGTTGATAAACAAACTATTATTAGCTTTATTTGGGTAATAGTGGGTCTTTTATTGGCTTCATAGTTAACACGCACACACACACACAAGGAGTAAATTGCTATAGGGTTCATAAAAACAAGGTAGCTTCAGTACTATGTGAGGACTCACCATCCAACAATCGTGAGGCCACAACTTGTTGAATGAAGCATTTCCGACGTCATGTCCAGCGTGGTGTCGATTTCTGTCATAATGTTGCATTTCGATAGCTGTGTATATTTTATTTAGAAATTTGAGCTCAGTGACTGTGGCCTTGACACAAGTAACATACCCAATGAGTTTGTTTATGGCACCCCTAAGTTGATACGGGCCATCCAGCTATTCCAGTCCAACGGTTAAAGGCATCTCGTAGTGCAATGCAATTTTGACAGAGCACCATCCGCTACCTTCCGGGAGTACTTGTGCTCAAGGGTAATATACTAATTGCGAGAGCCAAAGTTGCAATTAGATTTGCAACTCAGTGTTTCCCCTTCAGATGAGTGCGTACTTCATGAGGAATAAATTGTTTGCATCACTCTGATTAGTTCTTCGCAGCCCTCATGCTATTATTTAGTAACATCTAATCACCATTATCCAGATTGTTAATGATGTGTAAGATTTTTCCATGAATATACATGTTTGTACTGAGTTTTTGTATATTCATTTTAGTGTCTTCAACAACTAAAAACAAGCTAGAGTAATCTGAAAGATTTTAAAGAGACACTTGAGTTGTCCTCTCGCAAAAAAAAAAAAAAGCAGGTCAGAACCTAAGATCAGCGACCACACTATGGACAGTGACGCACACCTTGCAAGTCAGTCCAATGAACCATTGATTCATGGCCATAATTTTTTCAGAAAGGTTCACGAGCACAAAAGAGTAAAACATGTGAACCATGGGATGGACCAAATGTGACACTTCCATCACCTTTGACACCTCTAAGACTGTCCAAATTATTGGACGACAAGCCATCATATCCCAAGCCGATGATCGTCGAGAACAAAAGACCACATGCTCCCTGGTGTCTGACGTGTCAGCCCCACATCACACAAGGGCAGAGAAAAAGCAGTGGGTCTATTATTCTATCTGAAATCATTTCCATCATCTAGACTCAGATTTTTCTATACTCATCATTTACTAAGTTTAAGGGTCTATATAGGGTCGCGCTATTCGTTACCCTAGGTGAGCAATAGTTATTCTTCACCCCCTCTCTATTTTGACATCAATGCACCGTATTTTTAGCTTTTGTTAATTTTGTCTTATTTCATACATAAAAAGAGAACGTAAAAAAATATATACTCGCCGTAAGAATATTTTATGTTACATAAAATTGCGAATGTAAAAACATACATAAAATGTGATATTTCTGGTTTTATAACCTATATTTTTGTTTTCTTATACCAAATTTTACATAGTGAATCAATATAAATGTAACTATTTTTATTCCAAACATAATTTATTTATGAAGCGATCATAAGATTACCTCAGATGAAGAATAACTTATTCTACATTCTGGGTGATGAATAGTTCTTTATATTTTAAGTTGTGTAAACTTCCACGGTCTTGGTATTTCTACGCTGATGTAACAGAAAGTGGTGTAAATTACAGCATTTTCATTCTACTGAAGTAGTATTTTTATCTACTTGGATACATAACTTTGCTAAATTTTAAATATATCAGTATTTTTATTCAAATAAAACGTCTATCACTAGAAAAATACACACGCCATGCTAAAGTTATATTATGTCTTCCGGCACACATTATTTTTTCTTTATGAGACATGCCACCTCAAAGATTAATCATGATTCCTTTCAAATGTGAGAAAAAAAAAAAAGAACTGAATAACTTGCCTTCGGTTATTAATTTATGAGACCTACATAAATTACAACATATAACAAGTGACTTTGCGCATATTTTAATATTCTTGAATATCTCATCACAGATATGCAAAACATCTCACCGGGTAGCCTATTGATCTTGCCGCCCTTTAGTCTTACATCATGGGCATTTGAGAAGAAGATTCACGTCCCATCCTTGAAATCTCCACATCTTCCTGATACAACTCATTTTATGCTTACAGCTAAACTTCGCCATGTACGAACACACCAGAACTCCTTGAAATCTCCATGAAGATGTAAACACTACTTCTCTTACAACCTGACTATACTTTTATACACGTATATATGACCTACCAAGCAAACCCTCTCAGACGCTAAACGAACTCGACCAGCACATGGACACGAGTCCAAACCAGACTAATGAATATTTACCTTTGAGAAGGAAAGGGAATTATGTGAAGTAAGTAAAGGAACCTTAAAATGGAGTGCAGGACATTTTACATTTTTTGCTCACCGGAAAAGTAATCCTGAAGTAATATAGCCATTCACTGGATGTCTTGTCATTGTTAAATCCACCCTAGAAATTCATAGGGATAAAAAAAATTAAAAAATGCACTAATAACAAATCTCTACTAAGAATGGTGAGTGATTCGGGGCCACAAAATAGATTACTGGAATATTTTAGTCATGAAAAATGGCAGTCAACAAGACTTCTTACCTGATGGCTGAATCCACATGCCAAGAACCATCTACTCAAGAATAAAATTGCTGCCAAAATGACAAGCTCATGTGTCTTCTCTGGACCGTTTCGATGACGACTTAAAGTGTAGGCACCAATTTTGACAAAATTCAGTTCATACCACATCTTCCTGATACTTGCTGTCATGGAAGACTGAAGAATTAATAATGCACGTCCCTGAATTTAGTTCAGATTACAACTAATAATACACACTCACAAATCAGTAATAATTTATGTGGTACACATATGATCTTAGTTAATTTGAAAGCTCAAGCAGGTTAGGCTGGCTTAGAGCACCACATCCATCACCCTGGCACCCACTCCTATGGAACAAGGAGGGCAGGGCCTAATGCATGACCAAAGTCACAACTCCAAATCCAGCAAGCAACTTTCAACTTGTGTTAACCAGCACCTATACACAATACACATAAAACTCAGAGATATTACAAAGCATATATACCACATTATGCTTTATTTAAATCAGCCATACAATAACAGACTTTTGCTGCGAAGGAGTGAATGAATTTCAGGGATGTTACACAACTAAATTAGGGAAGCATCAAATAAAACACATCAACTCTTCTACTCAAGCAACAAAATGTGGTGAGGGGCTCGCAAATAGATTTAGGTAATACCTCACAACAGGCAAAATACCTTAATTGAGTACATCTAGCCAACAAATTCCCTTGAGAAATAAATATATTCATGAAAGCTAAACATATATAGAGAAACTCTAGGTACTTTAATTTTACTAAAAACAAAGAAACATAATTAAAGCCTAACATATATAGTTAGTCTAGCCGCACTAATTATATGGGACTAGGTGTAGTAAATAAATCCACCTGAAAAAATGGGGAGCGGAACATTTTACATTTTGCAGACCAGACATGTAATCTTGAAGTCATATAGACATCCATTGGAAGTCAGGTTTGTCATTGTGGAATCAAAATCACTTAGACAATACATTTTCAATCTACACTAATAAGAAATCTTTGATGAGGATTACAAGTGATTCAGGGCCAGTAAAATCATCCTGATGCTCACTGTTATGGAAGTTCAAAGAATTATTATAACACCTCCCTGGATTTGGTTCATTGTACAAGAAATAATATGCAATCGAGCAAATTGGCATTTGTTAATCGTGTGCACACTTGATCTTGGTCAGCACCATATTTTATACCACAATATGTACTAGTTAATTTGTAAGCTCAAGCGCGCTAGGCTAGCTTAGAACACCACATCCCTCACCCAGACACCCAGTGCTATGCAACAAGCAGATCATGGCCTAAGACATGGCCAAAGTCAAAACTCCAAATATAGCAAGCAACATTGAACTTGTGCCAACCAGCACCTATACACAATACTCATCAAACACGGAGATATTACAAACTATATATATTGCTCAGGAAGCTGCTTTGTTTAAATCACATGCAAACAATAATAGATTTTTGCTACAAAGGAGTAAATAAAATTCAGGGATGTTACGCAACTAAAGCAGCAAAGCACCAAATAAAAACACATCCACTCTTCTACTCAAGCAACCAAATGTGACGGGAGGCTGGCAAATAAAATTAGGAAATAACTCACAACAGGCAAAGCACATTGGGTACACCAGCACAACAAATCCCGTGAAATATCTAGCATATTTCATGTTGCTATTGTGATGCAGATTGAGGAGCAGGTAAGGCATCATCCCAGGATCCAATTAGAAGAAGGCAGGAAGGAGTCACCTGCCAGAAAATCATTACATTGTGAAGGCCAAATAAAACCGGGTAAGCTCAGAAAAATGTTTGTCTTTCAACAAGCAACATCTCAAGATCTCGCAGTGTCGACAACCCAGGCAAAAAATAACCTTTATGAAAGCAATGTAGACAGGCTTGGCTTTCCAGAAAGATTGTCATCGAAGGAAAAGATTTGCTTTGCTTTCAACCAAGGCCACTAAAAATGACAGTGCACAAGACTACCTACCTGATGGCTGAATGCACATGCCAAGAATCATCTACTCAAGAATGAAATTGCTTCGAGAATTACAAGCTCATGTGTCTAGTCTGGACCGTTTTGACGATCTGCAGTGTAGGCACAAAGTTTGGCAAAATTCAGTTCATATCACATCTTCCCGATATTTGCTGTTGCGGAAGACCGACGAATTAATACTGCAGCTCCCTGAATTTCTTCGAGATTACAATAAATAAAATGCACTTGCGTCGGTATCAATTTATGTTGCCCTCATCGTATCTTGAACGGAACCAACTTGTTCTATACCACAAGATGTACTAGTTAATTTTTAAGCTGAAACACATTAGCCTGGCTTAGAGCACCACCTCCATCGCCCAGACACCCACTATTGTGGAACAAGCCGAGCAGGGCCTAGTGCATGACCAAATTCACAACTCCAAATCAAGAAAGTAACTTTCGATCTGTGCCAACCAGCACCTATACAATACACATCAATAGCCCAGTCTGGTTTATTGAAATCACAGGTATACAATAACAGACTTTTGCTATGAAGGTATAAAACACATCAACTGGAAGGAGTCACTTACTGGAAAATCCATTTCATTACATAGGTCAAACCAACCAGGATAAAGATAACAAACATCTGTATTTCAATGAGGCAACCTTCCTAAGACAAGCTTGGCTCTCAACAAAAAATTCCATCAAATGAAAAAAGATGATTTGCTTTCAACTAAAGCCACAAAATGATAAACTGATTAGGCAAGTACTTGGAGTACAACACGCTTATTTTCAAGACTAGACGTACCTTCAAGCGAAACTCCGCAATAAAGTATGCAAAACACGACCAGTTCTCATTCATATAAAAGTCTAGCAAACCAAATAGGATAAAATAGTACACATTGTTTATACGTTACTGCTAAACAGCAAGGAAATAAGAGCAACTCCAATGGGGCGACCCATTTCGTCCGCCCGCGTCCATTTGGGTCGGCGCGGACAAAAGTGGCGGCCCAACGCGCCGACCCAAATGGACGCGCGTCCCTTTTTCGTCCGTGGGCGACCCATTCCAGGCCCAATTTTGAGCCGGATTTGCGTCGGCGCGGACACGAGACAGACGCGCGCGCGCCTACTCCTCTCCCCGGGCCCGCCGGTCGGTGGCA
>NC_041384.1:749829925-749835750 GCF_002162155.2 Triticum dicoccoides
GCAAGACCGCCGCTGCGACCAAGCCGAAGAAGGCGCTGACGCCCGAACAGCAGGCAAGGGAGTCGGCCAAAAGGAAGGGCTGGAGGCATGCCGCGGACGCGAGGGACGAGGCCGCCGCGCAGGCCGTCGCCGTCGCCGCCGCGCAGGCCGCCGCCGTTGCCGCCGCGCAGCAGGAGTTCACCAACGTCCGCGTCGCCGCGGCAACGAGGGAGGCGCTCTACATGCTAGTGGTAAACCCTAGCCAGCACAGCGTCCTCCAAACCGCCGTCGCCGCGGCCAGCATCGGCTCGTCGGCGTTTCCTCGGATGGTGCTTCCCGACTCAGCCCGCGCGTCGGTTTGCAACCCGGTCCCCGGCTTCCACGTCTACCCGCAGGCCTCCCGCCTCTCCGGGGAGTGCTCACCCGACGTGAGCGTGGCCGCGCCTTCCACGCCCACGCCCATCGACCTCAACGCCACCCCGATGGTCGGTGGCTCGTCGTCCGGCGGCACGAGGAAACACGCGCGACAGACGCCGGCCGACGGGCTCCTGGACGCCTGTAACCCGTTCGAGGAAATGCCGACCACCGTCGACGAGGACTACATGCAAAACCTCATCTTCGAGGGTGGTGCGCCGGGCGCTGGCTACGATCCCGACGAGACACAAAGCCAGGACGGCCGCGGGGCGTTCACGCCGGCCACTGGCTATGATCCCGAGCAGGCGGCCTTCATGCGTGCTCAGGTCGGCATCGACCTGGCACTAGTAGAAAACAAGGCTATGGTCCAGGCCGGCTCAGCCCATTAGTCCCGGTTCAGTGTAGAACCGGGACCAATGTGGGCATTGGTCCCGGTTCGTGAGCCCAGGGGGCCGGCCGGGCCACGTGGGCCATTGGTCCCGGTTCGTCTGGACCTTTTGGTCCCGGTTGGTGGGACGAACCGGGACCATTGGGCCTCGCTCCTGGCCCACCACCATTGGTCCCGGTTGGTGGCTTGAACCGGGACCAAAGGCTCCCCTTTAGTCCCGGTTCATGCCACCAACCGGGACCAATGAGGTGCCTATATATACCCCCTTGCGCAAGAGTAGAGCACAGTGCTCTGTTTTTTCTGGCCGAGGGGGAGAGGGCTTTGTGGTGCTCTAGCTCACCTCCTATGCACATGAGGTGTTCGATGGAATGCCCGAGCCACACTACTTAAGCTTTCTCCTCTCGAAGCTCGACCTTCAAGCTCCATTTTCCTCGAGATTTGTCTAGATTTAGCGGTCCGTCACGCCCCGTTCCTGTCTTCACCGCCGTCGATCACCCGCGCCGATCTCATCACCGACACCACCGTGGTGAGCCTCTTGTTCTTATCTTCTTTCTGAAAGGAAAAATATTCTTACTTGTATGTTTAGATAGATACTTGTATCATTTTCTTACATTTATTATTGCATCTTATATAGTGCGATGGTTTTGGTATCCGCCCCCGTCGGCCCTCGTCCTGTCTATGATTCGGATTTGGTATGTATATTATCTTTATAACTATTGGTTCATTTATTGTTTATGAAAATTATGCCGACCAACGTGACATAGATTTTATTTATCTAGGATGTATGTGAATCGGAAGTGCCAACCGACCCTATTGTCGAGAGGTTAAATTTAGTTGAAGAAGAAAACAATTTGTTGAAGGAAAAAATAAAAAAAATTGAGGAGGAGAAGATGATATTGGAGTTGCATGTTGCGGATGTCGTCGATGATCACAAGATCAAGATGGATGCAATGCGCTTGAAGATTAGAAAGATTAGAAAATATGCCATTCATACCGAGGCTTGGTATCATTATGCCGTTGGATCAATTGTTACCTTGGTTGCGATTATGATCGCATTTGTTTTCGCAGTGAAATGTTTTACATAGTTTCAATGTATGGTTAATTAATTAGATGCTCTGGAGAGCTATATGTTGTTAGATGAGAACTATGTATGCACTTTGGTTTTAATGTGATGATGAATTTCTATTAATTTGGACACTTAATTATATATAATGCACGCAGATGAACCGGCAATGGATGTACGGTGACAGACACACCCGCGAGTACATTAAGGGCGTGCATGAGTTTCTCGATGCGGCTGAGGCAAACAAGCAGAATGGTTTTATGTGTTGTCCATGCACTGAATGTGGGAATACGAGGTCTTACTCTAACCGGAAAATCCTTCACTCCCACCTGCTTTACAAGGGTTTCATGGCACACTATAATGTTTGGACGAGGCACGGAGAAATAGGGGTTATGATGGAAGACGGCGAAGAAGAGTACGATGACAACTATGTGCCCCCTGAATACGGTGATGCTGCAACGGGGGGAGCTGGTGAAGATCAAGAGGAACCAGACGATGTGCCCAATGATGCTGCCACGGGTGAAGCTGCTGAAGATCAAGAGGAACCAGACGATGTGCCCGATGATGATGATCTCCGCCGGGTCATTGTCGATGCAAGGACGCAATGCATTAGTCAAAAGGAGAAGCTGAAGTTCGATCACATGTTAGAGGATCACAAAAAAGGGTTATACCCCAATTGCGAAGATGGCAACACAAAGCTCGGTACCGTACTGGAATTGCTGCAGTGGAAGGCAGAGAATGCTGTGGCTGACAAAGGATTTGAGAAGCTACTGAAAATATTGAAGAAGAAGCTTCCAAAGGATAACGAATTGCCCGACAGTACATATGCAGCAAAGAAGGTCGTATGCCCTCTAGGATTGGAGGTGGAGAAGATACATGCATGCCCTAATGACTGCATCCTCTACCGCGGTGCATACAAGGATCTGAACGCATGCCCGGTATGCGGTGCGTTGCGGTATAAGATCAGACGAGATGACCCTGGTGATGTTGACGGCGAGCCCCTCAGGAAGAGGGTTCCTGCGAAGGTGATGTGGTATGCTCCTATAATACCACGGTTGAAACGTCTGTTCAGAAATGAAGAGCATGCCAAGTTGATGCGATGGCACAGTGAGAACCGAAAGAAAGATGGGAAGTTGAGAGCACACGCTGACGGGTCGCAGTGGAGAAAAATCGAGTGAAAGTACTGGGATGAGTTTGCAAAGGACCCAAGGAATGTATGGTTTGCTTTAAGCGCGGATGGCATTAATCCTTTCGGGGAGCAGAGCAGCAATCACAGCACCTGGCCCGTGACTCTATGTATGTATAACCTTCCTCCTTGGATGTGCATGAAGCGGAAGTTCATTATGATGCCAGTTCTCATCCAAGGCCCTAAGCAACCCGGCAACGAAATTGATGTGTACCTAAGGCCATTAGTTGAAGAACTTTTACAGCTGTGGAATGGAAACGGTGTACGTACGTGGGATGAGCACAGACAGGAGGAATTTAACCTTAAGGCGTTGCTGTTCGTGACCATCAACGATTGGCCCGCTCTCAGTAACCTTTCAGGACAGACAAACAAAGGATACCACGCATGCACGCACTGTTTAGATGACACTGAAAGTATATACCTGGACAAATGCAGGAAGAATGTGTACCTGGGCCATCGTCGATTTCTTCCGACCAACCATCAATGTCGAAAGAAAGGCAAGCATTTCAAACACGAGGCAGATCACCGGAAGAAGCCCGCCATGCGCACCGGTGATCACGTGCTTGCTATGGTCAATGATTTACACTATGTAATATTTGGAAAGGGTCCCGGTGGACTAGCTGTTCCGAATGACGTTGAGGGACACACACCCATGTGGAAGAAGAAATCTATATTTTGGGACCTACCCTACTGAAAAGACCTAGAGGTCCGCTCCTCAATCGACGTGATGCACGTGACGAAGAACCTTTGCGTGAACCTGCTAGGCTTCTTGGGCGTGTATGGGAAGACAAAAGATACACCTGAGGCACGAGAGGACCTGCAACGTTTGCACGAAAAAGACGGCATGCCTCCGAAGCAGTATAAAGGTCCTGCCAGCTACGCTCTTACGAAAGAAGAGAAAGAAATCTTCTTTGAATACCTGCTCAGTATGAAGGTCACGACTGGCTTCTCGTCGAATATAAAGGGAATAATAAATATGCCAGAGAAAAAGTTTTAGAACCTAAAGTCTCATGACTGCCACGTGATTATGACGCAACTGCTTCTGGTTGCATTGAGGGGGCTTCTACCGGAAAACGTCCGATTAGCCATTGTGAAGCTATGTGCATTCCTCAATGCAATCTCTCAGAAGGTGATCGATCCAGAAATCGTACCAAGGCTAAGGAGTGATGTGGCGCAATGTCTTGTCAGTTTCGAGCCGGTGTTCCCACCATCCTTCTTCAATATCATGACGCACGTACTAGTTCATCTAGTCGACGAGATTGTCATCCTGGGGCCCGTATTTCTACACAATATGTTCCCCTTTGAGAGGTTCATGGGAGTCCTAAAGAAATATGTCCGTAACCGCGCTAGGCCAGAAGGAAGCATCTCCATGGGCCATCAAACAGAGGATGTTATCGGGTTTTGTGTTGACTTCATTCCTGGCCTTAACAAGACAGGTCTCCCTAAATCGCGGTATGAGGGGACACTGACTGGAAAAGGCACTCTTGGAAGAGACTCAATAATATGCAGGGACGGATATTCTTGGTCTCAAGCACACTACACAGTTCTACAGAACTCTACCTTGGTGACCCCGTATGTCGATGAACACAAGAACAGTCTGCGCTCCAAACACCCGTAGCAGTGCGACGACTGGATTACATGTGAACACATCACGACTTTCAGCAGTTGGTTGGAAACACGTCTCAGAGGTGACAACACTGTTTGTGATGAGTTGTACTTGTTGTCTAGGGGACCATCTTTGACTGTATTGACTTACAAAGGATATGAGATAAATGGGAATACATTTTACACGATCGCCCAAGATCAAAAGAGCACCAACCAAAACAGCGGTGTCCGCTTTGATGCAGCAACCGAGAGCGGAAAGGGCACATATTATGGTTACATAGTGGACATATGGGAACTTGACTACGGACCTGATTTTAAGGTCCCTTTGTTTAAGTGCAAATGGGTCAATCTGTTAGGCGGCGGGGTACAGGTAGACCCACAGTACGGAATGACAACAGTGGATCTGAAAAATCTTGGGTACACTGACGAACCGTTCATCCTAGCCAATGATGTGGCACAGGTTATCTATGTGAAGGACATGTCTACCAAACCGAGAAAAAGAAAAGATAAGGACGCGAATACATCATACGATGAGCCAAAGTGCCACATAGTTCTTTCAGGAAAAAGGGACATCCTGGGAGTGGACGGCAAGACAGACATGTCTGAAGATTATGAAAAGTTTCATGAAATTCCTCCCTTCAATGTCAAGGCTGACCCAAGCATCCTGATAAACAATGAAGATTATCCATGGTTACGGCGCAATAAGCAAATGACACAAGCGAAGAAAAAGTGAAGACTTTCTCCTGCAATAAGCAAATGCTATGTGGGTAAAATTATGATACCATCCCAACTTTCAACTTTTTCAGAGTTCATTTGAAATGCTTTCATGTCTTATGGTTCGAAACTTTGATACTTCGAAAGTGATTGTCCATTTTGTACATGAAGTGCATCAAGTTTTTGTCGTAACCCTCTCTACTTTTTGGAACATGCTATGTGGGTGAAATGATGATACCATGCCAACTTTCAACCTTTTCAGAGTTCATTTTGAAATGCTTTCCAATTTCAGAGTCATTTAGCTCAAAGAATGAATTAATAGCAAACAGAATGAACTACAAAACTTTTATGAAAATAAAAACAATCAATTAAAATATTATGTTATGATCAACTAAAATAAAACTATAATATTCTTCAATAGCAAAAAGAATATAATTTTTGTGACCTAAAATCAAACTATAAGTATTTAATTGTAA
>NC_041384.1:749836729-749837416 GCF_002162155.2 Triticum dicoccoides
CCGTGCCCGTCGTTGCCCGCGCCCTTGCCGTCGCCCGCCGTCGCCCGCGCCCTCGCCGTCGCCCGGGCCCCTGCCCCGGCCCGCCCCTGCCCCGACGCGGCCGCCCCGGCCCGCCCCCGTCGCCGTCGCTCGCGCGCCGCCCCGGCCCGCCCTTGCTGTCGCCCGCGCCCCTGCCCCGACGCCATCCTCGCCGCCGACCTCTCTTTAGCTTGGTCCGGCCGCCGGCGCCATCCCTTTGCAAATTTTTGTTCATAGATGATAGAGATCAAATGATGATTTTTTTGTTCATAGATGCATGATAGATGATCAAATGATGTTTTTTTGTTCATAGATGATCATATGATTTTTTAGGTTATTTTCATTTGTAGAATTTTTTTATGTATCTAGGAATATTTTTGTTTATAGATGATAGATGATCAAATGATGAATATTTTTGTTCATAGATGATAGATGATCAAATGATGATTCTTTTGTTCATAGATGATAGATGATCAAATGATGTTTTTTTTGTTCATAGATGATCATATGATTTTTTTAGGTTATTTTCATTTGTAGAAATTTTTTATGTATCTAGGAATATTTTTGTTCATAGATGATAGATGATATATATGATGACGATATATATGATGATGTTTTTTTTTCATATATGCATTTTTTCATATATATGATGATGTTAGTGGAGAGGAA
>NC_041384.1:749837868-749862204 GCF_002162155.2 Triticum dicoccoides
AAATAAGTAGAGAAAGAATGAGAAGAAGAAGGAGAAGACGAGGAGAGGAAGAAAAGGAAGAGGAAAAGAAGAAAGGAATAGAGGAGAAGAAGAGAAAATTAGAATATATATATTCTATTTTCTCTTTTCTCCTCTATTCCTTTCTTCTTCTCTTCTTTTTTTTCTTCTTTTTTTTCTTCGACACATGGGGGGGGGGGTCGAGAACGTCGGACATTCATGAGAGAGGCGAGGAAGAAGGGGAAGAAGAGGGAGAAGAAGAGGAGAGGAAGAAGAGGAAGTCTTCTCCTCTATTCTTTCTTTTCTTCTTTTTTCTTCTTCTTCTTCCTCTTTATTTTATCGGGAACAAGGGTTGTCGAGAGGTCGAGGAGCGGTAGAGGAGAAACCCTAAAGAGAAAGTATCGTCGGTGTGAGATACATGTACCGTCGGTGTCGGACACTACACCCACATCCCACAAGTGGCGCGGGCTTCGACGCCCACGTCACTTGTGGGACGTGGATGTAGTGTCCGACACCGAAGGCCACATGTATCTCACACCCACGATACTTGCTAGCTATTTAGGGTTTCCTCTACCGAAAAGAAGAGGAGAAATAAATAAGAAGAAGAAAAAAGAAGAAAAAGAAGAGGAGAAGAAGAAAGGAATAGTGGAGAAGAAGAGAAAATAGAATATATTCTATTTTCTCTTCTTCTCCACTATTCCTTTCTTCTTCTCCTCTTCTTTTTCTTCTTTCTTCTTCTTCTTCTTCTTCTTCTTCTTCTTCTTCTTCTTCTTCTTCTTCTTCTTCTTCTTATTCTTATTAGCTGGAAGTAGAGAGAGGTTTCCTAGTGTCAAAGTATTGAAAAAATCCATGCCTTCATCATTAGCCGGAAGTAACCAGGGCATGTTGGTACGAAGTTCTGCAAAGTTGTTTTGGAATGGAGTCCATGATAGAATAATCCGCCTTTTGGTACGAATTCAGCAAAGGCCTTCCAAATAGCGATATTCGGAAGGCTCTTGCTGAACTTTGTACCAAAAAGCGAATTATCCTATCTGGGACTCCGTTCCAGAACAACTTTGAAGAGCTTCATACCATCATGCACATGTTACTTTCGCCTAATGATGAAGACATGGTTTTGTTGAATCCCTTGACACTAGGCAACCTTCATGCACTCCATTCCAGAACAACTTTGAAGAGCTTCGTACCATCATGCACATGTTACTTTCGCCTAAGTTTGAAAAAAATCCTATCAAGTGGAGAGCAGTCCTCCCACTTGGGGGCTTAGCTGCAGTCGAGCACTCGCCTAAGTTCTCTCAATAAGAGGCTTAACTGCAGTCCAACACTCGCGTAAGTTTGAAAAAATCCTACCGAGTGGAGAGCAGTCCGCCCACTCGGGGGCTTAGCTGCAGTCGAGCACTCGCCTAAGTTCTCTCACTAAGAGGCTTAACGGTAGTCCAGCACTCGCCTAAGTTTGGAAAAATCCTACCGAGTGGAGAGCAATCCTCCCACTCGGGGGCTTAGCTGCAGTCCAGTACTCGCCTAAGTCTGAGACCCATCCCTATCTGCAAGGACGACGAGGTGCAGGTCGACTGCCACCTTCTCCTTCGGAGCTGCGGCACTAATACAACGTCCGCTCCATCCCTATCCGCAAGGACGACGAGGTGCAGGTCGACCGCCACCTTCTCCTTCAGAGCTGTGGCACAAATACAACGTCCGCTCCATCCCTATCCGCAAGGACGAAGAGGTGCAGCAAGCAAAGTCCATCCGAAGGCAAACACAAGCACATTCAGAGATAAACCAAATTCAGATAAATACTAAAAGGTTCCAAGCAGCGAATCAAAAGTACTCGGGCACCAAGCCCGAAGGAGTTAAACGGTTACAGAAACCACTCGGCATTCCGAGGCAAATTTAAAGCGTATCCAAGTTTCATAAGATTGTTCACTCAGACGGAGGAGGACTGGCAGGCTCCATGAATGAGTCCAGATCGATCCCATCAGCGATCCGAGTGGCGGCAGCAATGAAAGTCTCCATGAAGGACTGGAAGTCGTGCTTTTTGGTGTTAGCGACTTTGATCGCAGCCAGCTTGTCTTCACGAACCTCCTTGCAATGGACTCGCACCAGGGACAACGCCACGTCAGCACCACACCGGGCGGAGGATTTCTTCCATTCTTGCACTCGGTCAAGGATCTCGTTCAGTCGAGTCATCAGAGATTCCAGATCATTCTGAAGCGTCGCCTCCGGCCAAAGCATCGAGTCGATTTGAGAGACAACCTCCTTCACGCGTGCGAGGTAGCTTGTGGCGCTGGCGATACGGGACTCCACTCGGAGCACGTTCATCGCAGTTTCGTCGCAGACCGGGGAAGCGATAGGGTCTAGACCCGTCTCGACCCTCCCAGTTTCTTCGTCAAAGTCTTGACAAAGTTCTGCAGCCAAAAGTCAGTTCAATCAACCGAGCAAAATCCGATGGCAAACATCAACACAGTCGGATTAAAAGAAATACCTCCCAGCACAAGATAAAGCTTCTTGGCAAGGGTCCTCAGATAAGCTTCTGTGTCGTTCCTCTTGCGGATTGCAGACTCCAACTTTTCGTTCAGGGCGACCTTATCCTTCTTCAGGCTGGTCACTTCGCGGTTAGCTTCATTAAGACAAGATGTCAGTCTAGTCACCTCTCCTTCAAGCGTTCCGACTGAAGCTAGCTTCTTCTCTGCGAGAGCGGTTTTGTCTTGGGCTGCTTTTTGCGCGACGGCGAGGTCTGAATCCTTCTTGTCGAGAGCCAACTTCATTTTCTCAGCAAAAGAAATAATCGAATCAAAAAAGAGATCAAAGAGATATATTGAAATTCATTCGGCAATCAGTTACCTTCCATACCAGCGGCCTCGTCTTGAGCTTTTTCCAGATTTTGCTGAGCCAATTCCAAGTCTAAGTTGAGTTGCCTCTGCTTCTCTTCGAGTTCGGCAAACTTGGAGATAAGAGTACAAGACTTCTGCAAGAGGCAAGAGACAGGTCAATCGATAGGTTCGAAAGCAGTTCATTTCCGAATGAATAAAACCTAAAGAAGTGGACAACAAGCTGTTCAGACCCCAGTCGACTGCCAGCAGTCGACCGCGGTCTCGGGGACTACACCCAGTGGGTGCACTTGGCGTGCCCCCACCGGTTCTGATCCCACTCGCCCGGCCCGCCGGAGTCGAGTGCAAGGAGTAAAGAGAGAGAGAGAGAGAGAGAGAGAGAGAGAGAGAGAGAGAGAGGACAATTGCGCCGTCAAGTAAAGAAGAACTCAGACCACAATCGACTGCCAGTAGTCAACCGCGGTCTCGGGGACTACACCCAGTGGGTGCACTTGGCGTTCCCCCACCGGTTCTGATCCCACTCGCCCAGACCGAGTGGAAGAGCGAAACTACCAAAAACGATAACAACACCCAATGGGTGCTCTAATTCAACGCGAACAACAGAAGATTATGCAGAAGAAGATTTTTCGAGAACAAAAACAGTCGGAAAGTCTACTCACCTCGACGTTGGCCCGAAGAGCGGCACTAGCATCATAGGCAGCCTGACTGCTCTCGTGCACTATCTTCACCCGCTCCATCATCATATCAGCCTGTCGGATGGCTCCCGTAGCCGCTTCCGACTGGTTGTCTGGGACGGGGTAGCTGGTGAAAAAATGTGCAGACGACCCAGGTGCAGCTGCTTGAGGCTCCGTGGTATGGAGTTGGATAGTTGAAGGAACCACAGGCGTGGTCGACCGCGTGGGGTGCCCACTCGGCAAGGGTGCAGCGAACGTCACAGCGGCCCTGCCCGCATCTTCAGCTTGACAGACGGGAGGCGTTGCAGTTGGTTCCTGTCGAGCCACCCTGCCAGCTGTTACCTTCTTGATCTTCCTAGGCTTAGGAGCCACATCTTCGTCGTCGTCCGGAAGGTCAATGATGTTGGGTGGAGCTGCAAGACAGAACATTCGACCCCAAGTGAACCACTCGACCCTAAAAGGATCAAGAATCGAAATCGCAAGAGTTCATACCTGGGTTAGAGGTCACCGCATCCTCCATTTCCTCGTCGCGGTACTGGTATTAAGAGGTCCCTGACGTAGCAGCACTGCAAAGGCCCGCATTCAATCGGTTACACCCAGTTAATTGAATCCACATAAAGGACAAGTCAGATGGTTACCCGGAGATAGTAGGAACGGTCACTTTGATTCGAGGCAAAGCTTTGGGCGGTTTGGAAGAGATGGCTTTCGGCACTTTCGGCGCTGGAAGCGGCGCAACCTTGGATTTCTTTGGAGGCTTCTCAGTCGGCGTCGGGGAAGACGTCCTGGGGCGCTTCGAGGATTGCCCGATCGGCGCAGCCACCAAGTCCGGAGCGCGTGCCGGGTCATGAGTGTGCTTCGACCTCCTCTCCCTGCAAGGAGGCGAGTCGACTTCTTCCTCATCGGTCGGTTCATCGCTCTCCTCATCCTCCTCGGCTTCTGAATGCTCCTCGCCGCTCTCGCCCCCGCTCCCTTCTTCTTCAGCGCCGGGGTCCTGCACTCCGTTGGGCATCGAGTACATTTCAATGAGGGCCTGAAAGGATAACAATCAAAAGACATTCAATCAACCACAAACGGGACATCACGTGGTGAATCGGAAAGATACTTGATAAAACAGAAATATACCTGCTCCGGCTGGTGCGAGTTGTCGAATGGAATCACCCTCCTGGATCCCCGAGGGTTGTCTTTGTTGCCAGTGATTCCCCTCAACCAGTTCTCCAAGATATCCTCGCTGACCTCCTCCGGGTGGATCTGAGTGGTATCTTCGAGCCCAGAGTACATCCACATCGGATGATCGCGCGCCTGAAGAGGTTGGATGCGTCGACCGAGAAAGACCTCCAGCAGATCCATCCCGGTCACTCCGTCGCAGACAAGCTGGACGACCCATTCGACCAGCTCCTTGACCTGCGCCTTCTCTTCTGGAACTACCTTCAGGGGAGCAGGCTTCTCCACTCGAGCCAAGGAGAAAGGAGGAAGACCAGTCGACTGGCCAGTGGTTGGATGGTCCTTGCAGTAAAACCAAGTCAACTGCCAGCCCCGGACCGAGTCAGGAAGGATCATCACTGGGAAAGTACTCTTGCTCCTCATCTGGATCCCCAGACCACCGCACATCTGGATCACCCGCGTCCTCTCGTCACTCAACTTGGCCTTTTTGACCGACTGGGAACGGCAAGTGAAGATGTGTTTGAAAAGCCCCCAGTGCGGTCGACAGCCCAAGAAGTTTTCGCACATGGACACGAAAGCGGCCAGATAGACTATGGTGTTCGGAGTGAAATGGTGGAGCTGAGCCCCATAGAAGTTCAAAAAACCCTGGAAGAAAGGGTGGGGAGGCAGCGAGAATCCGCGATCTACGTGGGTTGCTAGGAGGACACACTCACCCTCTCTAGGCTGCGGCTCAGTTCCGTCCCCCGGGAGCCGAGCTGACTTGTGGGGAATCAATCCCCCCTCCACCAAGTCGTCGAGGTCGTCCTGCGTGATCGCCGAGCGAATCCAGTCGCCCTGGATCCAGCCCGCCGGCAGGCCGGACCTCGACGAGGATCCGCCCCGGCTGGTCCGCTTGCCCTTCGCCTTCGCGGTAGCCTTCTTCGTGCGTTCCAGCGCCGCCGTCTTATCCTTCCCCATGGTGGCAGATCGAGCTCGAGCGGAGGTCCGGCGACGAGGCGGAAGCGAGAGTGGCGGGGAGATCGGGAGAAAGAGAAGAGAGAATGGTGGCGTGCGGAGCAGGGGCCTGGCCCGAGACATTTTGTAAGACCTTCCGCCGAGTGGCTGACTAGTGGACCCAAGAGATCTAAACAAATCCCGCAACAGTCGCGCACACAGTACGTGGCGAAAAAGGTGGCACGGGGATCGAGGAGACTTACCCAATCCGTCCCGATGACCTCGTTTCCTCCCGTCTGGCGCGCTTCCCAAAATTCGAATCCCGCGAGATCCACGAAGAGCAGAAGAACCTGTCAGACTGAAGACAAACACCCTCTACATCATCATTCGGAATTCAACCATGAAAGTTCACTCGACAACAACCAAGAATGGACCAAGGCGACTGAGAAAGGAGTCGACGTCGTCTCCTCAACTCATTGTTTCAGGACAAGGCATATTCATAGCACAAAGAGTGGGTCGGAAGTGTTCTCAACCCCTTCCTCATTCGAACCCTGATCCATTCGGGGGCTAATGATGAAGCTATGTACCTAGGGTAGGGTCATGGACCTGTCCAGCATACCCTCCCCGAGGACATCTTTTACAAAGAATCAGAAGCAGTCGAAGAGAAAATATCATCCACTCGACCATGAAGATGTGCTCACTCGACTTCCTTGAAGACACTCGACCACCTTGAAGACACTTGACCACCAGAAGACGAGAATCCCTCCACTCTGCAACGGTCGCGACTTAAACCATAGCATTATGGGCATTTATAACACTTTATTGTAGACGTTACTAGTAACGCCCCACCTTTATGAACATTGAACCCTGTGTAACGGAGGGGAGCTGGGGTCCTGGCGCACTCTACATAAGCCGCCCCCCTCCTCTGGGATAGGGGTTCGCACTTTGGTAAACACACACACACACACACACACGTATAATCCAGTCGACCGCCTCAGGGCACCGAGACGTAGGGCTGTTACTTCCTCCGAGAAGGGCCTGAACTCGTAAAACTCGTGTGTACAACTACTCCATAGCTAGGATCTTGCCTCCTCATACCTACCCCCCATTCTACTATCAGTCTTAGATCCACGACATCGGCCGAAGGTCTTCTCACGCTCGCCGGTCCATGACTCCGATGTCTCCCTCAGACCACATTAGCGGAAAGCGCCGAATCCATGAACCGCAAACCCCGAACCTAGCATTGCACGCCGGCCCAAACACCAAAACTGGGTCTCCCACACCCAATGCCGGCGCGGGAGCAAACGCCGACGCGACAAGGACAAGAGCAGAGAATAAAATTCACCACTGGTGGCACCACCGAGGACGCTGCCACCTCCAGCACGACCTCCCCGGCACACTCCTCCCACACCCTATGTACCCAGAGATCCCGGGTTCCCAGCCCATCCTACTGTTGTAGCGGCTAGCGGAGGAGAAGGGAATCCCTGGAACGAGGACACATAGAGGGAAAATGAGATCACCTCTTGGCCATGCTAGTATGAGTTGTTCGCAGTGTAGCACTGTCAATAGTATTGTTTCTGTCAACAAGTTTCCATGGTTGTTTTTTAAGGCTTTGCAATTAACATCATCTTTTATGGCTCAACATATTTCACTGGGATAGCTCATTTGATTATATGCAGTTATGGATATACTTTGATAGCAAGTGTTATTTTTTTTATGTGCATTTACCAATGCATGTCCTCTGTTGGTATGAGCTTCAGCATTATGAACGTTTATTGAGATATTCTGCTTAATAAACATATTGTTTCCTTGCATTCAGTTTAATGACCAGTATTAACGGCAAGTTACACTAGGAAGTGCATATACATGTTGCATTTTTCATTGCTTGTGTATAAATGAGCATTCTTTCACTACAGGGTTTATCTGTTGCTGCAAATATTTTATTCAGACATTTCATGCAGCTGTTACATTTTGCTGAATAAATGTTGCTTATTATTTGAAGGATCCTGGTCTCCCACCTATTTTGAAAGAAGAACCACCGTTTTTGTTGTTACACGTTACGATGTAATAATGAATAAACTGGCATTTTATCTCTTATTGTATGGCCCGGTTTACTAGTCCCCAACCAAATTTTTGGCATTCCAGAATACAAATCCCCCATAGAACCCCGCTGGGTTCTGTAATTTAGACGAGCGCACGGCTAGCTACTAAAGTGATCATCGGTTAGTCGCTGATGATTGGGTGCAGAGAGTTAGGGAGAGAGAAGAGTAAGCATGTGGCACGACAGAGCTTAAGAGAGCAGAGCTCGAGCTAGTGACTGTCAGTGGGCCAAAATATCCACTACTGCAGGAATGCCTAGTAATTCGGGTGCAAAAAGAATAACAGTGGCGGGCAACTCTCGGGGGCGCCCGCCACTGACCTGCCGCCATTGCTATCACATCATTAGTGACGGGCGCATGCCCGCCATTAATTATATACTTACCTCTGGCGGGCATCCACTTGCACTCACCACAATTATCTTATGACAACCAAAACAAACAATGCCATGTCAGCATTTTGTGGTGCAGTTACAACTTCTTTCAGTTTAGAAATAATATCAGTACCCTAAAGTCATAAAAAGCACACTTCACATACACACTTCAGTTCAACCACTCTGTAATGTTTAATACTTTTTTTCGCGAATATGCAAAGCTTGCGTATCTTTTCATTGATAGAAGAAGTTGAAGTGAGAACATAGAGGGGGGAGGGGTACATCACATGACACAACCAAAGATGGCGTAAACATAGCGCCCAAAGAAGAGAGACATGGGCTGCTCGGCCCAAAAAAAGCTACAACACAGCGCTAAACTATCCTATCCAAGCGAAACAACCCAACCAAGAAGATGCCTCAAAACTCAGAATCCAGTACCAAACACGCCATGAGCAAATAAGACGACGCCATGACGTCGTCATCGTCCGGTCCGAGGAACTGCACCTGAGGTTTCCCCCAGTGCTCGAGTAGGGGAACGGTGTAAAGGCCGTGGCAGCGGCTCCAGGAAGGGAACGGCACCCGTAGGTGTCGCCGCTGCGAACATCAGCAAGCCAAGCAGGGATTTTGCCCTGGACGATGTCCGAACAATCCCAAGGTCGTGGGACAGGATCCGAATATGAGAACACGTCATAAGCTGGGGCTACCATCGCTGGAAGGGGAGCCAAGCCCACTGCCAAAGTGGCACCAGGAGCCACCAGAAGCGCGAGCATTGGATCTGGCGAAGGTGGGGCGACGCAAGGTGTAGCGTTCGGGGCCGGAGTTGTGATAACAAGGCGTAGAGAACCATCACATGGGAGGCGACAGCATCTGGCACGTCGATGAGCCAAGATCTGGAAAAACGCAGATCTGGACCGACAAGGCCGCAGCTGCCGAAACACCGACGCCCGACGAGCCCCGGAAGCCGAAAAGAGCGCAGCTTCAAGAGCGCCAGGGTCGGAGCCGCCAAAACGTCGACGAACACAAAAAGCCGGAAAGTGCGCAGCTTCTAGGGGGTCGGGGTCGAAGCTGCTACGAGAGGAATGCCGGTAAGCTGGACACCGGAAAACGCAGGCCCACGCCTACCAGGCCGCAACAGCGACGACTAGATCCACCGTGTGCAGGCCATCGCGTCGTCGAAGATGAGGAGATCCGCACCACCACCAAGCAGAGCGGTTGCAGGCCCACGTGGGGCCCAGATTGGGCCCGCCTGCAGCACCAACGCAGGGAGCATCCACAGGCGCACCTCGCATGGCCACGACCGTGCCGGTCGCGCCAGAGAAGGAAGACTGTCAGGACCCCGACTCGATGTCACATCGATCTAGCCGGTAACACCTCATATCACTTTGCGGCCTCACGCACGGTATCCCCACGGGTGTCGCCTTACCTTTGCCCGGGACCGTTTGCGCCTTTTGGCTCACGTATATGACAGTGTCGCTAGCATCCATATGACAAGGAGCCCGGGCTGACATGACTAGTCGTAAACCCAAAGTGGCACAGACTTACAGGGACAGGCATCCATGACCCAGCTTCGAACGTGTCGGTCATCTGCAAGTGGGTCCGGGCTGTAGCACTGGGCTAGCAGGACTCCGGTAAACCGGGCTGTAGCGGGCTAACAGGACTCCGGTACTCAATGCGTGACATTTCCCCGAAGGGACAGACACAGGAACGAAGAAGGACACATGCCGGCCAGCCTAAGTGTTCCAGAGCAGTAGCAAGCTACCATGGCTCAGCGGTAACACTAGGAGACATTTCCCGGTAAGAGAGGCTACTAAAGATAAACAACTAGATAGTCAGATCCCACACATACCAAGCATTTCAATCATACACACAATATGCTCGATATGTGCAAATACAACGAAGCATCACAACATGACTCTACGACACAAGTACTTTATTTAAGGCTCAGGGAGCCATACATAACATACACAAAGGTACGGGTCTCACGACCCAGCATTCAAGTCATACAGTCATACAAACCAGCAGCGGAAATAACTTGTCTGAGTACAGACAACTAGTAAAATAAAAGAGGCTTGGAAAGCCTAGCTATACTACATGGTCCTTCACAAGCTCAGGATCACCACCTGGGCCTTTAGCCTACTCGTTGATGTCAACGTCTACGTAGAACCCATCAGAAGGGGTTGCAGCGTCTTCTGTAAAATGTAAATTATAGCAACATGAGTACAAAGGTACTCAGCAAGACTTACATCAGAACCTACATACATGCATATTATCAAGAAGGGTTGGTGGAGTTATTGCAGCAAGCCAGCTTTGACTCTTGGCTAGGCTAACCTACGAGACTCCAACTTGAAATGGTTTTGCGCACACGAGTCCACTACTCACCAATTCAATACACTACCGAGGATCCACCTCCGTCCTCCTACGGAAGAGCCATCCTCGGCACTCACACTTATCTTGAGGCTTTTAGCAGTTTCCATTTACTTGTCTATGAACTGTATAGGCAACCAAGTAGTCCTTAACCGCGGACGCGGCTATTCGAATAGATCATGATAACCCTGCAGGGGTGTACTTCTTCATACATGTTTCCACCACTTAGCGTCTGCACACGACATGTGCTCGGCAGACTTCAAGCGAAAGCCGACGTGGGTGTAGACCACGACCTACCTAAACACCTAAGCCTCTAGTCCAGGTTTATCCCCTATCCAGGTTCCATCCGCAGGGAGTCCGGCCGAGGTTTCCCATACGGCCCCGAACGATGTGAACAGGGTTCCCGAGATACCTAACGGGTATTCGGTACACCCGGCCACGTACCTACCGCATCACAGCCCACCCCTATGGTCAACGCTGTCCATGGCCTCCAGTAGGCTACAAACACCAGAACCTACTTGCAACTCCTGGACAGAGAGCTAGGGTGAATAAGAAGTCGAGCGGGGTCATATTTCAGGGCCCAATGCATGGTAGTAGCTGTATCTTAAATCACACATACAGATCTCAGTGCTTAAGGTCGGCTTCAATGAAACAACCCACCATGTACTCCTACATGGCCTCTCATCGATACCTTTACCAAATCGTGTTCACCACACCACTCTCATTACTGACATAATCATTTCACTCTAGCCCATCACCCAGATGAACCAGACCTGACACGACTCTAAGCATAGCAGGCATAGCAAGGTAGGAACAACACATACATAGGGCTCAATCAACTCCTACACATGCTAGTGGGTTTCATCTAATTACTGTGGCAATGACAGGTCATGCAGAGGAAATGGGTTCAACTACCGTAGCACACAGCAGTTTGAAACGCGTTGTCTTAATGCAGTAAAAGAGAGCAGGAGCGAGAACATGGGATTGTATCGATATGATCAAATGGTTGGTTGCTTGCCTGATGGTTCGATGCACTGATACGGTTCTTCGTTAGGGTAATCACGGTACTCCTCGGAGGCAGAACCTGTCGCAAAGGACACCGATACACAACCATCACCAAACAATGTGCAACAATATGATGCATGCATGAAACATGGCAATATGAGTGTGTTGGGCTAATGCAACTAAAACCAGAAGGGTTTGAACCAATTTGAATCAAAGATTCAAATTTCAAACTCAACCATGGCCTTTTAAAGTGCTTTTCCTTGTTTTGCATTAAACATCAAGTTAACTTGTTTAGTCATGCATGAAAATAGTACAGATGGACAGATTGGATTTTTCTGATCATTTTTCATATATAATTTGTCTGATTTGGAGTTACAGAATAAAAGTTATGAATTTTTGAAGTTTAAATAATATTATGGAATTTCCTATATTAGAATAATTCCAGAAAATCATTATTGCGTCAGCCTGACGTCAGTGTGACGTCAGCAGGTCAACGGAACAGGTCTGGGTCAAACCTGACTGTGGGTCCCGCATGTCAGGGTGATTATTTTAATTAAAGTTTAATTAAAACTAATCCTGTTTAATTAACAGGGCTGGGCCCCACCTGTCATTGACTCAGGGGAGTCAACCAGGGCCCACCCGTGGTCGAAGTCAAAGCCAGCGACGCCGGCGTTTAGCCGCCGGCGAGCCCGACGCGGCGGCAGGAGTGGTTTTGGCCATTTCGGCCACCAAATGGGCCGCGGAGACCACCGGAGTGGAGCTGAGGACAAGCCGCAGCTCTTGGTGGAGTCCGTTGGGGTCGGGGTGGCCGGAGTTGGCGCCGGCGACGACTTTGGCGGCCACCGGGGTTCGGCCGAAGATGAACTTGGCGCTAGAGGGGTCGGTGAGGCTCGTGGAGTGGCTAGCTAGGTGCTGCGGGACTCGGTGAGTAAGATGGACACCATCTTGTGGCCGGAGTGTGGCCGGAAGCACGTCGGCGACGAGATCCGCGGCGGTGCGGGCGTGTGATCCTCGTGCGGTGGCTACACGGCTCGGGAATGAGAGAGATAGGGTCGGAGGAGTAGCTGGGCTCACAGCGCTCCCGTAGAGGCCACCAGCGAGGTCGGGGACGAGCTGAGGCGGCGACGGCGTTGAAGGGGATCTCCGGCGACGGTGAGCTCGGGCGAGGTCGATGCGGTGGTCTCGGGCCGCACGAGCACACGGGGCTCGGCTAGCTCGATGAAGTGGACGGCGGCGGAGCTCCTGGACACGGTGGTACGGCGTGGGGTGGACGGAGGGCGTGGCTACGGCGAGGGGGTGGCGGCGATGGCATCGGCCATGGCTGGGGCGTGCAAGGGGGAGGAGCTGGAGAGGAGAGGGAGTGTCTGGGAGGTTCGGGGGAGAGAGGGAAACCGATCCACGGCGTTAGCCGGGCGAGGGAGGCGGCGAGGCGGCGAGCAGGTGCGTGGCACCCATGCGGTGCTCGCCGTCGAGCACCTGCCTGCCTGCCTGGCCGGCAAGCAGCTCGCTGGCGCGGTGCTGGGCTGGGCCGGCAGGTGGGCCGGTGCTGGGCGACAGGTAAGTTTTTTTCCATTTCTTCTGTTTTCTGTTTTTTTAATACTTCTGCAACTTTGTTGAATTAAATAAAATACCTAGGCAACTCAAAAAATCACCAAACTACTCCTGGTCCATAGTTGGATTATTTCCAACATGAAACATTTTAGTTTGGAGATATTTGAGCATTTAAATATTTTATATAATTTTAAATGCCCAAATTCAAATATTTATGGTTTAATTCAAAAACCCTAGGATGGCCTAGGAAAATGTGCACCACTTTTGGCAGAGGTTCTGAACCAAGACAAAAATGATGGGCATTTTAGAAGGGCATTTCAGGTTCATTGAAAAATTATTTTTAGTAACCCTAGTTGGTTTCAGAGGGGACTGGGGGTTCTGTCATCCCCATTTCAAGTTTCTGATAAAAGAGTAAACATGATGCAACACTCTAATGCATGACTAGCTAGGGTGTGACAACTCACCCCCACTCAAAAGAATCTCGTCCCGAGATTTGGGTTCCTCCGGGAAGAAAGCGGGATACTCGAGTCGAAGACGATCCTCCCTTTCCCAAGTTGCTTCATCCTCAGAATGGTGCGACCATTGTACTTTGAGAAACTTGATATTATGACGTCGAGTGGTACGCTCGGCCTGATCGAGGATACGAATGGGGTACTCTCGATATGTAAGATTATCTTGGAGATCAAGCGTTTCGTGGTCCACTCCACGGATAGGATCCGAGAAGCAACGTCTGAGTTGAGAAACGTGGAAGACATCGTGGACTCTGGAGAGGTGCGGAGGTAGTTCCAATTGGTAGGCAACTTCTCCTCGTTTGGCGAGAATGCGAAAAGGTCCAATGTAACGAGGAGCCAATTTGCCTTTAATACCGAAATGATGGGTTCCCTTCAGAGGGGTAACCCGAAGATAAGCCTTCTCGTCAACCCCGAAAGTCATAGCCTTATGTTTTCGGTCATATTGACTCTTTTGACGAGATTGGGCTGTTTTCAACTTTTCACGAACGATGCGAACTTGTTCTTCTGCTTCCTGAATCATATCCGGGCCAAAGAATTGTCTTTCCCCGGTCTCTGACCAGTTAAGGGGTGTTCGACACCGTCGTCCATAGAGAACTTCAAAAGGGGCTTTACCCAAGCTAGATTGATAGCTGTTGTTGTAAGCGAATTCGGCAAATGGAAGGCACTTCTCCCAATCCATTCCGAATGAGATAACAGAGGCTCGAAGCATGTCTTCTAGAATCTGGTGGACGCGTTCCACTTGACCGCTCGACTGAGGGTGGAAAGCGGTGCTAAAGGAGAGACGGGTTCCCATAGCATTTTGGAAACTTTCCCAAAATCGAGAGGTGAAAAGACTTCCTCGATCCGAATTAATTTCCAAAGGAACACCATGGAGAGACACTATCCGGGAGATGTATAAGTCTGCCAGCTGACTAGCAGTTATACTCTCACGAACAGGTAAGAAATGGGCTACTTTGGAAAGACGATCGACAACGACGAAGATAGCATTATTCCCTCTCTTGGTCCTGGGAAAACCGGTAATGAAATCCATACCAATTTTATCCCATTTCCATTCAGGAATGGCTAAGGGTTGAAGGGTGCCAGCAGGCCGTTGATGCTCTGCTTTTACACGACGACAGACGTCGCAATTAGCAATATACTGAGCAATTTCTCTCTTCATCCTAGTCCACCAGAACCTCTGGCGTAGGTCCTGATACATCTTAGTACTACCGGGATGAATGGTGAGAGGAGATTCATGAGCCTCCTTAAGGATCAACTGCCATAGATGCTGGTTCTTGGGAACCACCAAACGGTTCCCAAAGTACACAACACCATGATCGTTTGTGGAGAAACAACTAGCACCTCCGCTAGCAATGTTCTCCTTGATTTTAGATATTCCCTTATCTCGCTTTTGGGCAGCAATGATTTGACCCGTAAGAGTAGGTTTCGCCACCAAGGTGGAAAGAAATCCTTGAGGAACAATGTGAAGGTTAAGCTTCCGAAATTCCTCATGGAGAAGCGGTTGACTTTATTGTAACATTAGGTTGTTACAATAGGATTTACGACTTAGCGCATCAGCCATGACGTTGGCTTTCCCTGGGGTATAAGTTATTCCTAAGTCGAAATCTGTGATCAACTCGACCCAACGTCTTTGCCTGAGATTCAAATCTGGTTGGGTGAAGATGTACTTCAGACTTTGGTGATCAGTGAATATTTCGCAACGATTACCGAGGAGGTAATGTCGCCAGGTTTTAAGTGCATAGACTACAGCTGCAAGCTCTAAATCATGAGTAGGATAATTCTCCTCATGTGGGTGCAATTGCCGTGAAGCGTAAGCAATTACGTGTCGATCTTGCATGAGAATGCAACCTAGTCCTTGTCGCGAGGCGTCGCAGTAGATAACAAAGTCCTTGGAGAAGTCTGGCGGTACCAGTACGGGAGCAGAAGTCAGGCGTCTTTTCAGTTCCTGAAAGCTGTGCTCACATTGTGGAGTCCATTCGAACTTTTTATCTTTCTTGAGGAGTTCGGTTAGAGGTTTAGCAACTTTGGAGAAGTTCTCGACAAAGCGACGACAATAGCTCGCTAGGCCCAGAAAACTCCGAACTTGCTTGACCGATTCAGGTGGAGTCCAATTAAGGACGGCTTGAACTCGCTCAGGGTTAACAGCAATACCTTTACCAGATATTACATGACCTAGATAGGTCACTTCCGACAACCAGAATTCACATTTGGAAAACTTGGCATAAAGGCGGTGCTCTCGAAGTTTTTTCAACACTAGCCTTAGATGTTCGGCATGTTCTTCCTCGTTCTTGGAGTAGATGAGTATATCATCGAGATAAACTACGAAGAATTTATCCAAATACTCCATGAAGATTGAGTTCATTAACCGAGAAAAGGTGGCTGGAGCGTTGGTTAAAACGAAGGACATAACGGTGTACTCGTATTGGCCATAACGAGTAACAAAGGCCGTTTTAGGGATGTCCCCGTTTCTGATTTTAATTTGATGGTAGCCCAACCTCAAATCCATTTTGGAGAAGACTGAGGATCCAGCGAGCTGATCATACAGGTCGTTGATCCTGGGGAGCGGATATTTGTTCTTGATTGTGACCAAATTGACAGGTCGATAATCTACAACCATCCGGTCCGTACCATCCTTCTTCTTGACGAAGAGGACGGGGCAAGCCCACGGAGATGAACTAGGTCGGATGAAACCCTTTTTCAAGGACTCATCGAGTTGTTTCTTAAGCTCGGCTAGTTCTAGTGGTGCCATCTTATAGGGTCTTCTAGCAATCGGCACGGTTCCTGGAATGAGGTCTATTACGAACTCAACATCCCTGTCAGGTGGAACACCTGGCAATTCCTCTGGGAAGACATCCGGGAAGTCACGGACTACCGGAACATCCTCAAGGTCTGGCAAAGGGCTGGCGTTAAGAGAGTATAATTGTCGCTTGGCTAATCGGGTCAAGACATTGACTATCTTCCCCGAAGGATGAGTGAGTTGAACAGTCCTAGAGAAGCAATCAATTTTGGCATGATGAGCTGACATCCAGTCCATACCCAAAATGATATTAATATCTGAAAATTTGAGAGCTATCAAAGATGCAAGGAAAACAAGTCTGTCGACTTGGATTTCATTTCCATAACTTACCCTGGAGGTCTGCCATCTAGAACCAGGAGTAGAAATTTCCATAGTGGATGGCATGTCACAGAATGCGGTGTTATGCAAGCGAGCATAGTTCTCGGATATAAATGAATGAGAGGCTCCTGTATCGAAAAGAACAGATGCCGGGTGGCAATTAACAAGGAGCGTACCGAGAACGACGTTGGGATCTTCTTGGGCTTCTTCGGCAGGGATACAGTTGACATGGCCACGTGTAGCGGTGGCTGGCTTGGCGTGGAATACTTTTCCTGTCGGCTTGCCACGGCCAACAGCTTTAGCAGATTGGTTGGGGTTGGTCTGGGGACACTCACGCATATAGTGGCCAGATTCCCCACACTTGAAACAAGTCACGGAGCTGGTACGTGGAGGAGCATTGTTGGTTGGACCCCCATAGGGCTTGGCTGGAGCAGACTGTTGAACAGGGCGAGGCGCCTGGAAAGATGGCCTCGGTGTGAACCTGGGTGGCAGGGCGGTGTTGGGCACCCACACGCGGCGCTTCTGAGGACCAACACCGGATGAGGAACCCATGTCACGGCCATGCTTGCGTGTTGCGTCATAATCAGTCTGACCAGTTTCAGCACTGATGGCCTTGTTGACAAGTTTCTGAAAAGATGTGCACTCATGCAGACGGAGGTCGCGGCGAAGCTCAGGACTAAGTCCCTTACGGAACCTTGCTTGCTTCTTGGCATCAGTAGACACTTCCTCAGTTGCATATCGTGCGAGGTTACCAAACTCCCTGCTATAAGCATCCACAGAGAGTCGGCCTTGGGTGAAATTGCAAAATTCCTCACGTTTACGGTCCATGAGACCCTCCGGAATGTGATGTTCACGGAAAGCCTCGCTGAATTCAGCCCAAGTAGTGACATGGCCCGCTGGGTGCATAGCTCCATAATTCTCCCACCATAGACTGGCGGGGCCTTCAAGATGATATGCAGCAAAGGTGACCTTGTCAGCCTCAGCTACTAGCGCGGAACGCAGCTTGTGAGAGATACTGCGAAGCCAATCATCAGCGTCGAGAGGCTCGACGGAGTGGTGGAACGTGGGTGGATGTAATTTGATAAAATCACTGAGTGACGCCACGTTAGTCCTCTGATGGTGTGCTGTGTTCTGTTCAATACGCTCCAACAAACGGTTGGTCTCCCGCTTGTTTCTCTCAGATTCCATCATAACCTCGGCTAGGGAAGGAGGATGAGGCAGATTTGCATCCCTGACTTCACTGCCTTCGGCCTGCTCTTGAGGAGCAGGGTTAGTGCGCGTGTTGACCATCCTAGGTAAACAAGACAATGATTCAGTCAGAATGATAAAATTCCGACATAGGATACAAAATGTAAGGAATAACTCGAAATGCAAGATGATCATCCGTATGACATGGTAGGTACAGAAACTGCTTCTTTATTCCATCGTCATACACACCATACAGGGTTTAGTACAAGACCAAACAAAGTACTATTACGGTGAAAAGAGGATTACATCTCATCGGAGGCATCCCAAGCTCCTATACATTATTTTTCTACATCTCCGGAAAGAGTACAAACTAGGTCATATCCCACGAGTCACGCAGGACGATAGACGACACGGCTAACGCGTACTAGTGATACTACCACTAATTCAGACCGATCCGTAGTAGTCCTCGTAGAAGTCACCTCCATAGCCTGGAAGCTCAACATGATCATCCGGAAACAAACGATCTCGCGGAGCTTGTGGACCATAGGGACTAGGATGAGGTCTTGGACCAACAGACGGTGGCCTGCGGGGACCGCGAGGTGGGGTGATGCCTCCTACATCACGCCAACCCATCACGTCTGGCAGAGCAGATCTCACAGGATAGAGATCGCGCATATCCGAATATCCAGCTTGCACCGCCGATGCAAACCGAGTCAATGTGGCCCAGTGGTCAGCACGGGTATTGAAGAGCTCTAACCTCAAGGCCCGATTTTCACGGTCCTTATCCTCGAGCATCTCAGCAGTGGTGCGAGTCCGTGAATCCTCCTGAGTGGGGTCAGCATAGATAGCCTGAAGATACCCTTGTGCTCCCGGAAGTGATCCTGGCATATACCGGAAATCAGAGTCCCGAAATAGACCAGATCTGACTCGCATGATGGTCATCATAGAGTAGGCGGCGTCCTGCACAGCCATCTCAATAGTAACCCCGAGTCCATAGGAGCAGTGAAGGGCTCAGTGGACCCAGGATAAGATGGAAATATCCTGACGGTGCAGAGATACTGGCTTTGATTGAAGTCCCGAAATTGCTCTTCGACCGTGTACTCAGGATATCAACGGTATCCAGCCTCAGTCATTACCCTGACCAACATGGCAGTATGGCCGGGTACATCTAGGCATCGGGTCAGGCGAACCACTTGATTGAGGTCGCGAGTGGCCATCTGAAAGCACAATCATAATGCAAAGGCATTAGAATTTCTAGCAAAATTTCGGCAGCATAACAGCTGTAAATGCTCAAGAAGGATTTTGAGACATTTGACAAAGGATTTCATACACACTCGACATCATCATATCAAAGTTCTGAAACCATCCTAACAACATAACGTGGTAGAAGAACTGAACTAGGCTTGTATCCATCAAACCTGTAAGGTACTACTGATTAGTAACACGTGAACCTGATAGAGAGGATAGATCCTAATTCCTTAACCCCCGGTGGAAGAATAGACTGACTCAGATCAGAATGTCATAAGATAAAGGAGTAAAAAGAGCCTTACGTTCCAACCCACAAACAATTCCCCTACATATAACTAAAGAATTTCTAGACTCAACATCGACCAGTTTGGCTTGGAGAACCTACAGGCAGTCCGGCTCTGATGCCAACGCTGTCAGGACCCCGACTCGATGTCACATCGATCTAGCCGGTAACACCTCATATCACTTTGCGGCCTCACGCACGGTATCCCCACGGGTGTCGCCTTACCTTTGCCCGGGACCGTTTGCGTCTTTTGGCTCACGTATATGACAGTGTCGCTAGCATCCATATGACAAGGAGCCCGGGCTGACATGACTAGTCGTAAACCCAAAGTGGCACAGACTTACAGGGACAGGCATCCATGACCCAGCTTCGAACGTGTCGGTCATCTGCAAGTGGGTCCGGGCTGTAGCACTGGGCTAGCAGGACTCCGGTAAACCGGGCTGTAGCGGGCTAACATGACTCCGGTACTCAATGCGTGACATTTCCCCGAAGGGACAGACACAGGAACGAAGAAGGACACATGTCGGCCAGCCTAAGTGTTCCAGAGCAGTAGCAAGCTACCATGGCTCAGCGGTAACACTAGGAGACATTTCCCGGTAAGAGAGGCTACTAAAGATAAACAACTAGATAGTCAGATCCCACACATACCAAGCATTTCAATCATAACAAAAATGATGGGCATTTTAGAAGGGCATTTCAGGTTCATTGAAAAATTATTTTTAGTAACCCTAGTTGGTTTCAGAGGGGACTGGGGGTTCTGTCATCCCCATTTCAAGTTTCTGATGAAAGAGTAAACATGATGCAACACTCTAATGCATGACTAGCTAGGGTGTGACAAAGACGCAGCACGCCAATGCAGCGGGCGCCGGGTCCCTCCGTCGTGGCCCCCATGGCCAAAACCGCCACTCTCGTGCGCGTAGCCAGGGAAGGAGGATGCCACCGGGGACATGAGAGCTGGCCAGAGAGGGGAAGCGCCGCGGTGAGAGAAGAAGCCCCGCCCCGGAATCACCCCGCACCGCCGGGAGGCCATGGCCCCGCATCTTGACGCCACAGAAGCAAGAACGCCCCGCCGCCACCATCCTTGGGGCCGCGAGGACTTCGCCGGCGTCCCCTCCAGCCGCGGCGACACGAGGGGCCGCAGATCTAGGGGCGGCTGGTGGCGAGGCTAGGGTTCCCCCCGAGTCGACTGGGTGGCGGCGCGGGAGGGGGAGGGGGGGGGGTAGTTACTTACACAACATAATAAGTGCGTGCAACACATATATGTTCAATAAGGTGCTAGCTAGAACCATACAAGTACTTATATGATATTCGGTTCACCACCGAAACATGCGTAATATGGTGACTGTGGGACATCGTACCACAAATATATTGTGTTGCCACGTTGGGCCTCCTCAAATTCTTCACAGAAATAGTAAGAACGTATTTCCAGCTTGCGTCCCTAATTATGTGGCAATCTGAATCCAACCTGGACCACTAAAATATGTTCTTCTTGCCTTATTGGTGACACTGAGGGTTACGGGTATGCCATTTTTTAACATCTTCGTATCAAACTGAACTATGCCCTCCACATCGATAGGCAGGTTGGCCACACGCATGAACTTGGCCCTTCCCCAACAAGGGATATGTTGAGCATGATAAAAAAACAGAAATTAGACAATTCTGGGCGCAACTTTATATACATTTCAAAACAATAAGCTATTGCACTAATTGAATGAAAATATACCGCCCATTGCATAAAGTAATCCTAAAGATCTACACAGACTTCATTGCAAGTGAGGTGAACCTTGTGACATGCACCTAGTCTCATGTCGCCATGCCAGTGGTAATCTTGGTTCATTGCACACATTCATGTTATGGAATAAGCGGTCAAACTTATGGATGGACGTAAAATTGGGCGTGACTTGTGCCAAAAATGAAAACATTGAGTGTTAGAAATGTTGCGAAAATAAATAAAAGTTAATCAAATTTTCCGATATTTTCGACACTCTTTTGAAGCCATGTACGGTTTGAGCACTCGACATATATATGTATGTGAATACTCAATGTGGATGAGAGATTAATATAATAAAAGGCTACCAACTATATAAATATATTAAACATCAACTAATCTTAAAGAGTATGGATGGACGAAAAATCTAGGCATGACTTGTGCTAAAAAAATGTAAACATCGAGTGTCAGAAATTTTGCGAAACGGAAATTAATCAATGTTTCACCATAATTTCAACACTCTTTTGAAGCCCTGCATAGTTTGAGCGCTCCAAATAAATATGCATGTGAGACTCCGTATGGATAAGAGACAAATTGAATAAAAGGCTACAAAATATTTAAAAATATGAAACATCAACCAATATTAAAGAGTATAGATCGGATGGACTAAAAATGTGGCATGAGACGTGCTAACAAATGTAAACATTGACTGTCAGAATTTGCGAAACAGAAAATAATTTTGACACTCTTTTGAAGCCCTGCATAGTTTAAGCACTCCAAAAAATAGGATATGTGCTTTTCCCCTAAGGACAACAGCTCTAATCTAAATATTTGATTGATTGGATGTTAAAAACAAAAGTACATATGTTTAGAAGCTTCTGTATGACAGATGTAATTACGGAACATATGAATTATGAAGAATGTTGTCATACATTGTTAAATTAGTATAGGCACAATAGTCCAATCAATCCTCCAAAAATAACCATCACACGGACAAGAGCATAAGACGTTAAGAATTAGTTAACCTTTCTCTCATAAATCATATATGAAGAAAATCTATTTGAGGTAAGGTCGTAAGGAGGACATCACAAGTTTATTCCTCTCCGAATGATCCAGTTTGTTAGTTTTATGAAAGAGAGTCTACTTTGTAGAGGATAAAACGTCATAATATTTTTTGCAAGTCAAGGACATGCACAACATAGATGGTTAGGGTGCTATTTACTAGAATAGAACTATTTTTACATAGAGCTAGGTAGAAAATATGAATGTCATGTAGCATCCTAGCTTGTTTCGTTAGGTATACACAGTCAGCTACAATTTGATGACTAGACCTGTGAACAATGATACTAGGTGCTGGACAAGGATAGGTCATGGAGAGTAGGAGGATTCAATGAGGTAGAAAGTGCAGAATGTCAAAGTATTAGATATATAGTTGTGGTGTTCGTCACACATGTCAACGTGTGAATGGAAAATGCATATGGAGGAGCAGAGATATAGGTGTTGGTTGTGAAAAGGTCTATCCAACAGAATGGTCGTGAGGCATCATGATCTCTGATATGCAGTCAACATAAGTGATGTTGTTAAGTAGGAGTTCCTTTTATGTGTGGCACATAATAAGAGAGTTATTTTTTACTTTCATTTAGATCAGTATTTAGTGTGTGACGGCGTTGAGCGGAAGTCTAGGAAGTTGGAAGCACAAAACAAGAGTGAAGTAGAAAACAATTTTGCTAGAAAATTGACTATGACGTAGCAGACAATACATCACAACACTACATCCCCAACAGATAGGTTGGAAGGGAAAATAGCGCTTCAGCAAACAGTCGGTCGGCAAAGACTATTATCGACTGACCCCGTTTGTTTGGGAAAGTCGAGATGCGAAAACCATTCCAGGCCGACATACCTTTGCCAACTGACTATTTGACGGCTATTGGAAAAGTCTTGGTCGACGGTCATCCTTTCCCGACTGACATTTTATGCCAACAGACTGTCCGACGGTATTTTCGACCAACTTTGCGTGGGCATTCCCGAGCCTTTCAAGACCAACTGCCTGAAGGTGTTTGTTTCGCCGACTGAATTGCCGCTAACACTTCCCTGAGCCTTTCCCGACCAATTGTCTGACGCGTCATCTAAATAAGACAATATAGTTGTAGCTTGAGTCATGTGGAGTCTTAGAGTAGCATCGAACTCATAATAAGATCTTAGTTTCAATATAATGTGGTTCGACGCACGGTCAAATTCAATATGATGGAGAATATTCGTCAAGGGATCTTGTTTAGTTCTATGACTGTAATACTGTACTATTCTTGGTTGAGTCTATCTTAACTGAAAAGTTTTTTTTTTGACGAGACATGTTACTGCCCGTTATTTGGGTCATGCATTGTGCATCACAACTTCATGCTTTGCTTTTTGTGGAATCTAGGGATGGCACCCCACATGTTCCCGCTTGAATTTGGTGGAATTATTTCATTGAGATTTGGTTTTATGAAAACATTATTGTTGAGACTAACAACATGAAAACTTAAACTTACATATCGGTTATAGCATTGAATTATAGTATAGTTGTGGAATATTTATTGAACGTTTGTAGGGCATCCTCCAAAACAACTGTGTTGTGGGAGTGGTCGAGGACATACTTAAGGAGGGTATCCTCAACCTCGGGGTCATTCTTGAAGTCAGCGTTCTCAAACGTGTCCCGATGATCCCACTCCTCCTCCCCTCCTCCTTGATGAGGTCAGTCTCCTCCTGTGTGGCCTCCTCATTCAATCTGTCATGCCTCCTCCTCTATGATCAGTGGCATCTAATCTAATCTTAGGCAACGCGGCATGCTGAGGACCAGAAGAGGTGTACCTAGTGAAGGAAGGGGGGATGCAGAGATGGTAAGTGGATCTATGGATAGGGATGGGGAGGCATTGGCCTCTTTACATCCATAGACAATGGATGGCGGGAAATGGCACGTCACTAGTAGAAAAAGGACCTAATGTGAGATACATTAGTCCCGATTCGATTTTGGCCCGATACTAATGGCAGCATTAGTGCCGGTTCGAACGGCTATGCATTAATGCCTGTTCGTGTTGAACCTTTAGTACCGGTTCGTGCCACGAACCGGTGCTAAAGGGGTGGTGGCAGGCTGGCGTCAGACCGGGGCCCCATGATCACCTTTAGTACCGGTTCGTGGAACAAACTGGTACTAAAGGGCTAACCTTTAGAACCGGTTCGTGCCATGAACCGGGACTAAAGGGGTCTGACCTATAGTCCCGGTTGGAGACACAAACCGGGACTATAGGGCAATTTTCAAACTCTAC
>NC_041384.1:749862352-749872824 GCF_002162155.2 Triticum dicoccoides
TAGTTTTGAAAAAATCAAAAGAAAATGATAAAAACTTCAGAAAATAAAATCCTTCGAGAGTTAGTTATATTACTACACCTACTAGTTATGAAAATTTGAAAACTTAAATTTGGACATGTTTTGCAAAAAGTGTAGGGAAAATATAAAACGGCTATAACTTTTGCATACGATGTCGGAAAAAGCTTATAATATATCAAAAAATTCAGCACGAAAATCCGCATCCGATGGAGACCGCCTACGTCCTGTTTGCAATTTTTTAGAATCCTCATATTCCAAAAGGAAAAAAAGATATGCTCAAATTTCAGTTTTTTTTTAATTTTGGTCAAATTATGGTCAAACTACTTATTCAAGAATATTAATGTTACTACATAATTATTCAAGAATATTAGTGTTACTAAATAATTATTTCAATTTTTTGAATTTTGGTCAAATCTGGTCAACTGTGGTCAAACTATGGTCAAACTTATTCAAGAAATATTAGTGTTACTAAATAATTACTGTTTTTTAGAATAATAGTTTCAAACTTAAATGGTGAAATGAGTGACCTAATGCTCAAGCTAAACTGCTGAGGGTTAATAGGATTGACAACTTACATTTGTTAGGAAAACAACAAGTGCAGACTTGGAAAGTAGGGGGAATAGAACTCCGAAGTTAAGCGTGCTCAGGCTGGGGGAGTGAGAGGATGGGTGACCGACCGGAAAGTTAGACGATTTGAAATAAGTGATCCATACTTGAGCAGTTAAGAGGGGTGATTAGAGACTAAATCATCAAATAATTCAATTTAGAAAATTGAAAATCGAAAAAAAATCAAAAAAATTTCCAAAATTTTCAAAATAAAAAATACATAAAAAAACCTTTAGTACCGGTTGGTAACACCAACCGGTACTAAAGGTCCCCCATGCCACGACGCGAGCTCACGCCACGTGGTTGGCCTTTAATGGCGGTTCGTGCCGAACCGGTACTAAAGGGGGGGGGGGCTTTAGTGCCCACACTTTAGTGCCAGTTACAGAATCGGCACTAAAGGCCCTTACGAACCGGTTTTAAAGCTCTGTTTTCTACTAGTGCGTGTGGCCAAATGGGCACGAGTCGTTGGATATGTGGCAATGGTCATTAATTGGCTCTCTTCCCAGTGAGAGAAGCGGCTGCGGAATTGGTATGGGCTGTTCGGAATCGTCCTCATGATCGATCACATCAAATTATGATGAACACGCGCGCACACAAAACTGGTGGCCAAAGGCACATGTCATGCCTTGTTCTTCTCCTCTTTATTGATTTTCTGTTTTCTCCATGGTGTTACAAAAGACTCACTAGATCAGCCAACCCAAGGCCTAAACCTATTCGTAGGATCCTAATCCTACTAGCACTAGGACACACACATGTAGACACTACAAATTCCTAAGCTGATTACTACTAAGACTCTGCCTCAATTAGACACGGTACATGCAACTAGAATACGAACCGGACTCGAGTACTATACCAGCATGCACCCAGCCGGACACATCAAGTAACTAATCAACCTAGTTAACAATTAGACAAGATTATAACCTAGAATTTGTAGTGTCTACGTGTGTGTTCTAGTGCTGTAAGGCAATAGGCTTTGGGGGGGAACTGGCACAACCCTCTAGGGGTGGCCTATCACATATATATATATAATGAGGTGGTATACAACGTTACAATATACACATGTAAATACAGTCTAACACCCTCCCTCAATCTTAGCCACTTTCTAATGAATCTAGAAGGGTAAGATTGCGCCTGCAAGTCTCAAACTGTGGCAAAGGCAATGGCTTGGTGAAGATGTCAGCAAGTTGATCATTGGAAGAAATAAACTTGATCTGTAGTTGCTTCTGAGAGACACGTTCACGCACAAAGTGATAGTCAACTTCAATGTGTTTCGTTCGGGCATGGAATACCGGATTTGCAGAAAGGTATGTAGCACCGATGTTATCACACCAAAGAACAGGAGGCTGTGATTGGGGTATACTTAACTCCTGAAGCAAGGACTGTACCCAGATGATCTCTGATGTGGCATTGGCCACAGCCTTATACTCGGCCTCAGTACTGCTACGCGAGACAGTAGCCTGTTTCCGAGCACTCCAGGCAATCAGGTTAGAGCCAAAGAAGACAGCATAACCCCCCGTGGATCGCCTGTCATCCGGATTGCCAGCCCAGTCTGCATCAGAATATGCTGAAAGACAACCAGAGTCAGACGGCCGAATATGCAAACCATGAGCCACCGTGAAACGAATATAGCGCAAAATCCGCTTAACAGCAGACCAATGAGTGTCACGGGGTGACTGCAGATACTGGCAGACTCGGTTAACATCATAGGAAATGTCTGGTCGCGTGATCGTCAAGTACTGGAGCCCACCAACAATACTCCTGTACTCTGTCGCATCAGAAGAAGAAAGAAGCACACCATCAACAGCATTGAGCTTATCAGTGGTAGACATGGGTGTAGTCGTCGGTTTGCACTTAAGCATCCCAGCTCGCTGCAACAAATCCAGAGAGTACTTCTTTTGCGTCATAACAAGGCCAGCATCACGAGAAGTAACCTCCACACCAAGAAAGTAATGAAGCTTCCCAAGGTCCTTGACCGCAAAATCAGCACCAAGTGAGCAAACAAGCGCAGTAGCAGCCGACTGAGAGGAGCTGACCAAAATGATATCATCTACATAGACCAACAAGTACATAGTAACCTCAGGCCTTTGAAGTAGAAACAATGAGGAGTCAGCAGTTGATGATGCAAAACCATGAGCACGAAGAGCCATTGCAAGACGAGCATGCCAAGCACGAGGAGCCTGCTTCAGACCATAAATTGCCTTGGACAGACGACAGAGATGATCAGGGCGATCCGGATCAGAGAAACCCGGAGGCTGGCGCATGTAAACCTCCTCCGCCAAGACACCATGAAGAAAAGCATTTTGAACATCAAGCTGACGAAGAAACCAACCTCGAGTAACAGCCAGAGAGAGAAGAAGTCTGATGGTAGTAGGCTTGACCACTGGACTGAAGGTGTCTTCATAGTCAAGTCCAAAACGCTGTCGAAAACCACGAGCAACCAGACGAGCCTTATAGCGCTCAATGGACCCATCAGAATGCCTCTTCACTTTGAAAACCCATTTGGAATCAATGACATTTACCCGTGATTGTGGAGGAACAAGAGTCCATGTCTGATTGCGAAGAAGCGCTTGATACTCCTGCTCCATGGCCTCTCTCCAATGAGGAATGCGCATAGCAGCTTGATACGTGTGTGGCTCAGAGGATGGATCTGCGAGAGCAGCAGACATGCACGCCGCTAACCAAGCAACTGTGCCATCGTGACGTTGCTTAGGCTGAAAAATGCCACTCCGACTGCGCATATGTGGACGTAGAGCAGCAGCAGGAGCCGGCGGAGGCAAAGGTGACGGAGACGTGACGGTCGCCGGAGATGCAGGAATCACCTCAGGCGAGCTCGGGACAGACGACTCCGGGCTGCATGGCGAAGACTGGCCTGACGACAGGGGCTCAGAGGCCATGGGCGAACCGAGAGTGGGCGAGGCCAGCTCCGGTGACACCGGCCCAGACGGCCTTGGCGAGGCGAGAGCAGGCGAGGCCGGCCCTGGTGAGAAGGGCCCAGACACCCTGGGCGAGGCAGGGGCGGGCGAGGCCAGGCCTGGTGATAACTACCCCGACGCCCTGGGCGAGACGGGGACCGAGGAGGCCGGCCCAGTCGGCGGGGTTGCAGGGCGCGACGATGGCGAAGGCAGCCTAGAAGCCAGAGGCGACCGGGCCAGGACGTCGATCGGCCGTGCATGAGCATGGAAACCGAGGCCATGCAGGGGCGCCATGTGCTCCTCATGCACAACAGAAGGTGCCGAGGATGAAGGCGATGGCGACGAATTGGAAGATGGCACTTCCAGAATCTCCAAACGAGCCCCACGACCAGTGCCTGCACCATGGTTAGGCAACAATAGAGGAGAATATGCAACATCATCAAATTGGTCAGAAGCAACAGAGGATGAATGCATGACAGGTGGCTCGGTAGTGGACACAGGGAGTTTGGCAAAGGGAAAAACATGCTCATCAAACACAACATCCCGAGAGATGTAGACACGATTAGTGGGCACATGAAGACATTTGTATCCTTTATGAAGAGAGCTATAACCAAGAAAAACACACTTCTTGGAACGAAACTCGAGCTTACGCTTGTTATATGGACGGAGATGGGGCCAGCAAGCACACCCAAACACCTTGAGAAAGGTGTAGTCCGGTTGTTCATTAAGGAGAACTTCAATGGGAGTCTTCATATTCAAAACACGAGTGGGAGTACGATTGATGAGAAAACATGCAGTGGTGAAAGCATCACTCCAAAAACGAAACGGAACAGATGCATGGGCCAAAAGAGTCAGACCAGCTTCAACAATGTGACGATGCTTACGTTCTACTGAACCATTCTGCTGATGTGTATGTGGACATGCTAAACGGTGAGTGATCCCAAGCGACTGAAAGAAGGAGTTGAGGTTGCGATACTCGCCACCCCAGTCCGACTGAACATGAACAATTTTGTGCTTGCGAAGGCGTTCAACATGTTTTTGGAACTGAACAAAAATGTCAAACACATCAGATTTACGTTTGATAAGATAAAGCCAGGTAAAGCGGCTGTAAGCATCAACAAAACTGATATAGTAATTATGACCACTAACAGAAGTCTGAGCAGGACCCCATACATCTGAAAACACAAGTTCTAAAGGATGTTTCACCTCACGACTGGACTCAGAAAAAGGAAGTTGATGACTCTTCCCCTGCTGACAAGCATCACACACTGCTACATCTTTATTACTAGACACACTAGGAAGCTCATGACGACGCAAAACATGCCGGACAATAGGTGTGGCCGGGTGACCAAGACGAGCATGCCACTGTGACGGAGATACCCGAACTCCACTGAAGACGCGAGCGACGCCAGGATGCTCCAGACGATAGAGACCTTGGCAGAGCCGCCCACTAAGAAGAATGTCCCTCGTGCCCCGATCCTTAATAAAAAGATCAAAAGGATGAAATTCACAAAGCACATTATTATCACGAGTGAGTTTAGGAACTGAAAGAAGATTACGTGTCATAGATGGAACTCGAAGAACATTGCGAAGTTGAAGACTCCTATTGGCATGTCTAGTGAGAAGTGATGCTTGACCAATATGAGAGATGTGCATACCTGCTCCATTGGCGGTGTGGATCTTGTCGGAGCCATGGTAGGGTTCACGAGTGTGAAGCTTCCCCATCTCACTGGTCAGGTGCTCTGTCGCCCCAGAGTCCATGTACCAGTGGGGATCAATGGAGTAGGACTGAGTGTGTCCCTGTGGCTTCTGCGGCGGCGGACGATCAGCCATGGCGACCTGACGAGCAAAGTTGCGTGTATCCTTCCCGTCATTGCCGAGACCAAGAAAACCCCGCTGGAAGCACTTGTGACACTTCGAGGCCCAGTGCCCATCGCGACCACAAAGCTGGCACACACGTGGACCGCCAGCCCCTGGTAGCGTCGCAGTAGGAGGAGGGGCCGAGGCGGGTGGTGGTGACTGCCCCGAAGGAGCCCTGGATGAAGCAGAGGAGCGACCACCCTTGGTGGCGGCGTTTGCCGAGAGGGCGCCGTTGCCCCTGGATCGGCGCGTCTCGACTCGTTGCTCAGTAAGCAGGAGGCGTGAAAAGACCTCGTGTGCTGGCATGGGCGTGGAGTTGCCCCTCTCATTGATGATCTCGACTAGGGCGTCATACTCCTCATCAAGACCATTGACAATAAACGAGTTGAACTCGGAGTCGGTGAGGGGCTGTCCAATGGAGGCCAGCGTGTCGGCGAGACTCTTGACTTTGTTGTAGAACTCAGTGGCGATGGAGTCAAGCTTCTGACACTCCCCAAGTTGGCGACGGAGCCCAGATACACGAGCCTGCGACTGTGCCGCAAACGAGCGCTCAAGAATAGTCCATGCCTCGTGGGACGTCTTGGCGAAGACAACAAGCCCAGCAACGGCCGGAGAGAGCGACCCCTGGATGGAGGAGAGGTTCGCCTGATCCTGCCCTGTCCAGACACGGTGAGCCGGATTATAGACCGGACCATGCACGCTGTCAACCAGCGCAGGAGGGCAAGGGAGAGAGCCGTCGACATAGCCAAGCAGATAGTGACTCCCAAGAAGCGGAAGAACCTGCGCACGCCAGAAGATGTAATTGTCCGACGACAACTTGATGGTGATGAGATGGCCGAAGTGAAACGGCGGCGGCGGCTGCGATCCCATCGAGGAGACTGGCTGAGGTGAGACCACCGTGGAGACAGTCAGAGGGGCAGCCGGCGTGGTGACAGAGGGCGCGATGACCGCGGTTGACGCCGCGAAGCCTGCCAGCGCGACGTCCTCCGCCACCAGCGGTGCAGTGGCCGAGGGCGCGACAGCCGCGGTTGACGGGGCGGCGGTGGTGTGGGCCACAAGCGCCTGCCCGGGCGAAGTAGCAGCCGGCGGGAGCGCGAAGAGGGAGCCGACGCTCCGTGTCCCGATCGGCGCCTGAAGGGAGGCGGCATCCAGCGGCCTCGAGAGAAGTGCCGCGAGGGAGGCCGGCAGAAAACCGGTGGCGGTGGAGCCGGACGCAGCGGCGGACGTCATAGCAGTCGGGCGACAGCGACGGCGGGCGCGGCTGCGGCGGCGGCGGCGGCGGCGGCGGTTTAGGGTTTTTAGGCGGAAGCGGACGTAACCTAGTGTGATACCATGTAAGACAATAGGCTTTGGGGGGGAACCGGCACAACCCTCTAGGGGTGGCCTATCACATATATATATAATGAGGTGGTATACAACGTTACAATATACACATGTAAATACAGTCTAACAAGTGCTAGTAGGATTAGGAGTCCTACGAAAGGATCTAGAAAACTACGGTGCCCTCTCACACGGAAACCGGATAGGGCTCCTCCTCCTCCTCCTCCTCCTCCTTCTCCAAGAAAGAAAGTTAGAGTCCGTGCCTCTCGCCGGCGCCGGCGCAGGTCCGCCTCGTCTCCGGTGGCCCTAGGGCCATGGAGGCATGGTGGATCCTGGCAAGGGCCGGCGGGAGGGCTCCGTTTTTAGTCGTTTTTTTCAATCTTGTTAGGGTTTGTATCCTATTCAGGAAGGCGAGACGGCGGCGGCTCCCTGAAGATGGAATAAAGGTCTCCCCGCCTAGCCCCCATTCCGGCGGTGCGTCTAGCATCGTTGGTGGGCGTGTGGAGGTGTGTCTCCGGCAGATCTATCTTTGGTGGATTTGCTCGGATCTCGTCGTTGTTCGTCTACGTTCGTGTGTCTTCGGTTTGGATCCTTCCGATCTACGTTATTTTTCTTCGGCGGCGGTTGCTGTTTTGGGGTGCTGGTCCTATGGGGCCTTAGCACGACGACTTCCCGACTGTCTACTACAACAAGTTGTGCCCGGCTCCGGCGATGGAGGGGCGATGACGGCGGCGCGCCTTCGGCTCGCTTCGGTGCTTGTAGTCGTCGCTAGGTGGTCTACGAATCTGGATGTAATTTTTATTTCTGGTATTCGTTGTACTGCCATGATTGAAGATGAATAGATTGGAAGTTTTTCCGAAAAAAAAGTCCTACGAAAGAGGTTTAGGCATTGGGTCGGCTGATCTGCATATCAAACACATTAACCAATGGGAGAATGGCGGCCAACCAGCATGGTCACGTGACTCACGCTGGTTGGCCCTGGCAAGAAACTTTTTGATTTTTTTGAAAGATGAAATTGAGAAACATTCTGATTTTTCTTTGGAAAATGAAATTGATACTTTTTTTCTTTTGAGGAAATTTTCTTGGAGATTATTTTTGGAAGATGGAAGTGAGACTTTTGTTTATTTTTATTTTAAAAATGTTTTTTAGGGTTTTCCTTTTTCTTTTTGAGAGATGGATGCGATGTTCACATGTTGTTAGAAAGTTTTCTTTTTAATTTTGAGATGAAGTTGAGGTTTTTTTGAAAGGGAGAAATACACGCACAACTTCCTCTCAAGAGGCCCGCAATGGCGGGTTCCAACCACTAATGTATATGCATAGGCCGTGAGTCTTTTGTACCACCGTGGAGAAGACAGAAAATCAATAAAGATGAGAAGAACAAGGCACGACACGTTCCTTTGGCCATTAGTTTTCTATGCACACGTGTTCATCGTAATTTGATGTGATCGATCCCGAGGACAAATCCCAACAATTGGTATCGAAGCTAGGTCCGAGGTCGTCGGCTGAGTGCTGCGATTGCATGGAGTGATGACCAAGATCATGGCTGAAAAAGGTGAAAGCATGTTTGTCACGTATCCGATGCTAACGAAGACCAACTACTCGATTTGGGACATCAAGATGAAGTCGTTGATGTGCACACAAGGAGTTTGGGATGCGGTGGAACCGGCCGTCGCCGACATGGTGGACGACATGATGGATCAGAAGTCGTTGACGGTTATCTATCAAAGTATCCCGGATGATGTGTTTGCCTCCATCGCCGAGAAGGAGACGTCACGTGAGGCTTGGGAGGCGATAAAGGCGAATCATCTTGGAGATGATCACATCATGCAAGCGAGGTTGCAAACCCTCAAATCTGAGTTTGATAGGCTCAAGATGAAAGACACTGAATCAATTGATGACTTTGCTCTCAGGATGACAAGCATCGCTAATGGGATAAGAGGACTTGGAGAAAAGTTTGATGAGACTAATGCTGTCAAGAAAATTCTTCGAACGGTCCCATCAAAGTTTCTTCAGATTGCATTTGCCATAGAACAATTTGGTGATTTCAAGACGATGATCATGGAGGAAGTCATAGGGAGATTGAAGGTTCACGAGGAATGACCACGGGGCTATGTTCATGATGACTAAGATGGTGAGCAACTATTGCTGACAAGGTTGGAGTGGATAGCAAGGGAGCGTGAACACAGTCGAACTAAATCCAAGGTCCAGTGTTGGAACTGGAAGGAGTTCGGACACTTCAGGTTGGACTGTCCCAACCGGAAGGAGGACCCGATGAAGATGAAGGAAGTGGTGAACCAAGCTGTGATGGGAGATGTTGACAATGACCCAAGGCTGTTCTAAGGACAAGAAAGGCGACAAGGTTAAGAGGCGCGTCTTTCCGTCCGGTCGACGGATCGATCTGGTGTACTATTCGAGCATATAGCTTCTTGGTGCAAATAATTCTAGTAGGTACCTTGACGTGATAGTTTCTCTCGGCCAGCAGCAGCGACGACGTACGATTTGGCTACTTAGGAGACGATTTGATCTACGGCAGGCTGATAATTCCAACATGAGCGTCTCGTCATTGGCAAGGCGAAAAGACAAATTAAAGGCAGAGAGCGTGCGGGGTGATGATGAGAGAGAGGCGAAACTTCCCTCCCACACAGGCGGTTGGGGTCGGAGTACTGCAAACCAGCGCTAGCCAACCTCCAAATATGGAGGCTATTACCCCGATTGGAGGGCAAGGAAAAATTTGGCGATCGATATCGACAATGGGGACTCTGCTAGCGTCTTTATCAACTATTTTTGTCATAAAAGCAATTATTATGGCGATCAGACACTTCTGACAACTCTGCTAGTGTTGCTCTAAGATATGCCAATATAGCTCGTGCACATAAAAACAAACTGTTATTCAGAGAAGCATTGTTTCCATGGACTGAAGTGTACAAATGGTTACGACAATCAAGTTATAATTGTACGGATTAAGACATCTTCCAATTTAAGAATGATACTGCGTTCAACTAATGTCAATTAACACCAACTTTGCAACACGACATTGGCCTAACAGGATTATAACTCCGTTCAAAATAAAAAGGGGCACATTCCGATCATGGGTTGTCATTAAAACTAGAATAAGCATGAATTATCACAATGATTTCACTGATTTGATTTTAAGAGACTAAAAATAGAAAACCAATCATCTTCATCCTCCAAAAGCAATCAGGAAACAAACAATCACCCAACTCAATAGAAAAAGGAAACAAACAACCATGGGCTTCATTACAGACACACAATGATTCCCATTAAAAACTTAGGAGCAACTTGAAAGGTTCATCATTTGACAAACAATCTGTTGATGAGGAAACAACCAAATTACTCCCTCCGTTCCAAATTACTCGTCGCAAAAATGGATGTATCTAGAACTAAAATACATCTAGATACATCCATACCCACGACAAGTAATTCAGAACGGAGAGAGTAGATCTTAATCAGTTCGCTCAAAAGAAAACCTTATTAGTTCATTAGCAGAAACAGGTGAATCATTCTTTTTTCTTTGCATGATTCTTATACTCATGAGCCTCGTCCCAACAATTTGGAGTAGACTCTCGAGTAGGAAAAAGTAGAATTAGCAGTTTTTCTGAAATTCGGGAAACACGAGTTAGGGGAAATTATCATGAAGATTAGGAATAAAGCAGGATGCAGTTCATCAAAGAATAATTAAATTAACAAACCCATAAACACAAAAAGAAAGCATCAGCATGCACGGGACGCGTGCAT
>NC_041384.1:749873269-749949636 GCF_002162155.2 Triticum dicoccoides
CATCTGAAAAGAACGCAGCAGCAAATTTTTGAAAGGCCAACAGCACAATTTTTTGCCCTTTCAATATGATCTTCAGCTCGACTATTACCATGTGAAGTCAGCTTTAGTCCAACCAGTCCTTATTTTTAAGCCCATGGCTATGTAAATTTGTGTTGCACTCTTTTCTATCTTTAAAATCACACCATAGGCTGTGCTGTTTCAATTATGAAGGAAAAAAACTTTAGATTCTATAATCTGAACTGTATTGACTGGGATTTTTTTCGGCCATGCTGTACTGATTTTAAAAGATAGGCCTAGCAGGCTGGCACATATATTAGTTTTCCGCATATGCTGATCAGATAGAATCATAGAAGTAACCTGTGGACCAGAAACTAAAAAGAATAGTTATGAGTGCAGCTTGAAACCACCTCTAGCAATTTGAAAATGAACTTTCGCTTAACTGAAGGAAGAAATCAGTAGAAAGCAATATGTGCTTGTGAACCATTTTTGTTAAATTTCAACCTTTTTTATCATCAGAATTCATTGTGCTAAGAGGAATAAATGAGGAACGGCCAAATTAAAATGCAGCTAAAAAGTAACAACAACAGCCATGCTTAGAACTAGTAAATCGTAGAACAAGAAGAAAAAAGAAGTCATATAAACTCTTGTATTTAGTCAATGCTCAGAAACTAGTATATCTGATGAATTAATAGTTCCCTCTACCAGGGGATGGCGATGGTACTGTAGACACCGAATATTGTGTTTCATTCTAGTAATGGAATAGAGAGCGGTATGAAGGTTCTTTGGCTCTAAAAACAAATATACCTTTTTAGAGTACATGAAAGTGCTAATATTTTTTTACCGATCCATGCTGTGAGGAGGTGATGCCAAAAATATCTTAGAATATCATGTTGATCCTTTGGTAAATAAAGCACTAGGTCTTGCACCCTTTTTCTGACATCTAGTCATAGGCTTTATTAGCAACTAAATCACTAGCCACCACATCAGATGCAAAGTCAGGTGCAGACTTCAGACTCATGCCAATACATGCAGACACTTTGGGTCAGTATCAGTATAGCTAGTGGTACACCATGCCAAGCAGTGTCCAAAGTCATTGGTGAGAAGGGCTGCATCTGTTTCGATGATGATCCGGCTGAAGCCCACTTCAGAAGCAAATTCAATAGCCCTGACATGGACGATTGTCCCTGCATACAAAGGATATGCATGAGTCTTCTCTAGCATAGAATCTGCAACCTCAAGAGCTGGCATCTTTCATAATCTTCAGGAGGCAAACAATTATTTACTACTAAGAACTTCCGCAGTCAATCATCTGAACAGGGAATCAAGAACCATACAAAACCAAGAGTATGCCATGTGAAGCACACATGAATATTTACCTCTGAGAGGTAGCCATTCACAGGAAGTTTTGTCAATATAAATCTATTCAGCTTCTGAACAAGTGGTGCACCCTCAAAAGGGAAGTGGAGCTTCCAAACAAGATAAATGAAACTATAAATTTGCTTGCATCTTCCCAACTTACAGGCTGAAAATTGCAAGCATGTTGTAGTACATACAAAGAAAGTAAACTAAAAGGTAGAATCCACACTGCTCTGTTTCAAGAGCGGCCATAATCTGTAAACTGAGGAATTGCACATTCAAAAACTTTGTACTGAAAAGAGTTCTAAAATATTAAGGAGGGAAGATGCAAGCCCAGTCTAAAAGAGTTCTAAAATATTAATGTAAAAGAAACTAAGCCCAGTCTAAACTTTTGAAACAGCGTCATCTGATGTCCAGTTACATCAGTAATTGTGATAACCTAGCTTTGCAAAAAAACATAGTTCAATTTAACCTAACAAAGTTAATTGGCAATCACCCCTAACCTGGCCATAAAAATCACCTAGACAAGAAATTTACAAACTGCCCTAATAACAAATCTCTACTAACAACATAAATTTTATGGTGCGTTTGTGATGAGAACCAGGTTATGCATGTTCTCAATGTCCAATTAGAGGTAGGCTGGTAGGAGTCACTTACCGGACAATTCATTTGTTTACAAATGTAGTACAAGCTATGTAGAGTGCAAAAGGAGGTTTGTCTATCAACTAAACATCTTCCCAAAACAACCTTTCTGCAATTTTAATGGAGATTTCCATCAGAGGGAATAAGTTTCTTTTAACAAAGATTCCCAGCAAATATGGAAGTAGTACAAGAGACTGCAGTGCACACACTTCTTTTCTTGATATATGCAATTGAAAATAAATGTGTATGTGTGCACATCCAAACAAAACTCAGCAACAAAAGTGAGCAAAATAATGACCAGTCATCCATACACAACTCTATGCAAAATAACAAATATATTAAAAACATAAACTTCATGGTGCATATATGACGAATGCCAAGATAGCCATCTTATCCAATAAGAGTCACTTACATAAAAATTGATTCCCTTACACAGATGTCATATGTTTATGGGAAAGTGAAAAAGGAGGTTTTGTCTTTCAACCAAGCATCGTCCCAAAAACTCACAATGTCACCACAGCCATACATAACTCCTGCGAGATACATGCACTTGAACACTATGTAAACCAAATGAGATAAAAGGGTACACATTGCATATCCATGCCTGCTAAATATCAAGGAAATGGCGTAAATCCTCGGACAGTATTGGACAATGATAGACAGTCAACAAGAGTATGAGGCCGTGGCACCAAAACACTGCTATATGTGCAAGGGCGTTGTACCCTTCCATCCGTGAGATGATATGCTCCAACTTCTAACCATTCTCTCTCATCATCATCATCAAAGCTCAAGTAGATTGTGTCGGCGATTAAGGATCCGGAGGGGAAAACATCCAGAGACACCGAAAGAGAGCTATGCATGCCAATGAACACCGCGCGCCCTGCACTACCGCCAAAACTCTTGACCGGAAATAGTGTGCCGTTGTCCAAATCCACTCGATACGGGTCATACAAACAACACGATTTATTCTCGGCTGTCACTCCACCCCAACGGTGCACCAGCATCAGCTCCCCACAATTGTCGACAAGGTGGAAACCAGTGTGGAAACTATCCTCAAATTGGGAGTCATCCATGTTTTCCATCTTGGCAAAAATGCTATCCATCTTGGCAGCCACCTCCAGGCGTGGTGGATGATCTGCTCCAGTTTTCAGTACCATGACACCATTGTTGTCAACGCAGTAGAAGCGGCCCTCAAACATTAAGGCTGCCAGTGCCCCATCACCGTTGTTCTTTACCAACGTCCAGTGGTCATCGCCGGGCTTGGCAGTGGCAAGCAGGTCGAGCATGTTGAAGCAGAGCACAAATGTGGAACCATCACTGGCAACACCAGAGCCCCACGCAATGAATTCGGTGTCGAAAAGGTCATTACTCTCGTCAAGTATGCCCATGTCCTTGAACTTGGAGGGCAGCAGTGTGGTGAGCGGCGGCAGCTCTGTGAGTTGTCGGGTGAGCGGGTTGAGGAGGCGGACGTGGTTGCGTTGGTGGACCAGGAGAAGGAGGCCCTCGGGGGTGACGGCCAGCAACTTATGGTCATGGAGCTCCGGGATGTCGACCTGGACGCACTCGCCGGTGGATGTGTTGAGGAAGCAGCGGCGCTCCGGCGAGGCAAGTTCCTCCCGGAGCATGGTCTGTTAGCGTACGTGAACACACACGTACGCTAACACCCCGCCGCAGTCGAGCTGTCGTCGCTTGGCAAGACACATAGACTGGAACGGAAGGCTTGAAAAGCTGCTGCCGGGAGGCCCTTGGTCATAATATCTGCGAGTTGTTGAGTGGTGGGAACATGTACAATCCGGAAGTCGCCGAGAGCCACCTTCTCCCGGACAAAATGCATGTCCAGCTCGATGTGTTTCGTCCGCCTGTGATGCACTGGATTGGTGGACATGTACACCGCCGAGATGTTATCACAAAACACAATCGTGGCCTTCGGGAGAGAACAACCAAGCTCATCAAGGAGTTGCCGTAGCCACACGCAGTCAGCAACGGCGTTGGCGACGGCGCGATACTCTGCTTCCGCGCTGGAGCGAGAGACAGTGGTTTGCCTCTTGGAGGACCAACTCACGAGTGTGCCGCCGAGGTAGACGCAATAGCCCGAGGTAGATCGTCGAGTGTCCGGGCAGCCGGCCCAATCCGCATCGGAGTAAGCCACGATCTCCGTAGAGGCGGAAGATGACAGAAGGAGGCCATAGGTGGAGGTGCCACGAACATACCGCAAGATGCGCTTGATGATGGCGAGATGGCAGTCACGAGGATCATGCATGTGTAGGCATGCCTGCTGAACTGCGTAGGCCAAGTCAGGGCGCGTCATGGTAAGGTACTGAAGCCCGCCAGCAAGACTACGGTACTCAGACGGATCATCCACCGGGGAGCCAGCATCAGCAGGAACCTTGGGTGACGTATCAACAGGGGTAGATGCAGGATGACACTGAGACATGCCGGCTCGTTGAAGAAGCTCGTCGGCGTACTGGGATTGGTTGAGGAAGAACCCACGCGCCGTGCGATGAACCCGGATGCCGAGAAAGTAGTGAAGATCGCCCATGTCCGTCATGGCGAACTCGCGCTGAAGCTGATCGACGATGTGTCGAAGAAGGGTCGTCGATGAAGCAGCAAGGACGATGTCGTCGACGTACAACAGTAGGTAAGCAGTATCGCCGCCCTGCCGTAGTAGGAAGAGTGAGGCGTCCGAGCGGGACGCGGTGAACCCGATGGTGGCGGCGAAGGTGGCGAAGCGGTGAAACCAGGCTCGTGGCGCCTGCTTGAGGCCGTACAACGACTTAGAGAGTCGACATACATGATCACGACGAGTGTCGTCGACGAACCCAGCTGGCTGATAGCAGTAGACCTGCTCATCAAGAACGCCGTGGAGGAAAGCATTTTTCACGTCAAGCTGGTGAACAGGCCAGCCGCGTGAGCATGCTAAGGTGAGAACGGTGCGAATCGTTGCCGGTTTGACCACCGGAGAAAAAGTCTCCCCAAAATCAATGCCCGGACGTTGAGCGAAACCACGGACAACCCAACGGGCTTTATAGCGATCCAGCGAGCCGTCGGCGTTGGTTTTGATCCGGAAAACCCACTTGCCGGAGACGATATGAGTGCGAGGCGGCCGTGGTACAAGTGTCCAGGTAGAGTTAGCCATGAGAGCATCGTATTCCACCTGCATAGCCGCGCGCCAATTTGGATCTTTCAGAGCAGCACGGACAGAGGATGGAAGCGGAGAGATGGTCGTCGCCTGCAGGTTGGCGTAACGTGGGTTTGGCTGAAAAATGCCGTGACGGGCGCGCGTAAGCATCGGATGGACGTGTGATGCGGGCGCAGCGGGGGGAGTTGGAGAGCTGAAGGACGGAGTGCGCTGTGAACTGTGCTGCTGCATGCGCGGGCAGGATGGGTCCGGTGGCTCATGGGATTGTGAACTGCATGGCTGCATGCGTGAGGAGGCATGTGGTGAGGCTGGTGGAGTGGGAGGAGACTCACGTGCAGTTGACCGAGAAGGGCGCTGCTGCATGGGCGGGGAGGCGGGGCAGTTTTGCATGCACGTGGGGCCGGATGGCATGGGCGGGGAGGCGGGGTTAGTTGGAATCGAGGAGGTAGGTACCGAGCCAAGTGGCGCGCATGAAGCGGCTGGCTCGGGCGGCGCCCATGCAGGGGCGGCGGGATCTACGTAATCAAGCGATGCGGGATTATCTGGCAGATCCGAGGAGATAGAGGATGAATCAGGCAGCGTTTTGAATGGAAAAACAGACTCCACAAAGTAACGTGCCGAGAAAAAATGATACGCCGCGAGATTGGATCGTAGCAGCGATATCATTTTCGATCGTCTGGGTAGCCAAGGAATACACATGCGACCGAACGTGGGGAGAGTTTGTGAGGTGTCGTAGCGATGAGATTGGGATAGCATAGGCATCCGAACACGCGCAAGTGACGGAACTCAGGTGGGCGGCCAAAAAGCAACTCGAACGGTGTGGTGATGAGGCGAGGTTTGCATGGACGCCGGTTTAGGAGGTAGGAAGAAGTAGCTAGGGCTTCAGCCCACCAACGTGGCGGCATGGAGGCATGGAGAAGAAGGGTGCGAACGCCGTCGTTAAGGGTGCGGAGAATACGCTCGGCCTTGCCGTTTTGTTGAGAAGTGTATGGGCATGTGAGGCGTAGAAGTGTGCCGTGGGACGCGAAAAGGGTGCGGTTGGCGTGATTATCGAATTCGCGACCATTATCGGTCTGAAAGGCAAGAATGGGGCGAGAAAATTGTGTTTGGACATAGGCGTAGAAGAGAACGAGTAGGCGATGAACGTCGGACTTGCGACGAACCGGAAAGGTCCACACATAATGAGTGAAATCATCGAGAATAACTAAATAATATTGATAACCGGATACACTCAAGACGGGACTCGTCCATACATCACAGTGACAAAGTTCAAAGGGAAAAGTAGTTTGCGAATGGGAAGAAACAAATGGGAGCCTAGTGTGTTTGCCTAGACGACAAGCATCGCAGTACGGCGTGGAGCTTTTATTGTTGGTGAACTTGAAGTAGGTAGAAGGCTTGGCGAGGACGGCGGCACCGGGATGTCCGAGGCGCTGGTGCCAGATGGTGGCAGTGACGGTGGCGGCGAGGTAGTGGCGTGGAGGCGTCAACGTATAGAGGTCGCCGGTGGAGTCACATCGGAGAAGCACCGTCTTGGTGGCTAGATCCTTCATAGAGAAGCCAAGGGGGTCAAATTCAACCGAAACAGAATTATCGCGAGTAAAAGCTCGAACAGAAACTAAGTTTTTGATAAGGGAGGGAGAGATGAGAATTTCGAGAAGAGAGAGGGAACGGGAGGGAGTGTTAAGAGAAGCAGAACCTAGTCCTACAATGGGAAGAGTGGAACCATCACCTACAACGATGGAGGAAGGAGAAGATGGGGTGGGAGAGGAGAAGGGTATACCAGCACCAGAACTCATGTGGGACGACGCGCCGCTGTCGAACACCCAGTCGCCTCCAAGAGTCGAGGGCGGCTGTACGGACATCTGGTGGAGCGCCGCGATGAGAGCGGCTTGGTCCCATTGCGGAGACGGTGCCGGGTTGGACGTGGCCTGGAGCGCGTGGTGGGTCGCGGGAGCAGGAGGTCGCGCCCCGAGGATGCCCTGGAACGTCCCGGCAACAGTAGTGGGAGCAGGAGGGCGTGAGCCAGCGCCATGGTGACCGAGAGCGGGCACGCCCCCGCCGGAGGAGGAGCCGGCGCCTGAAGACGAGTTGTGCTTGCGCTTCTTGCGGCCGCGCGACCCTGGAGAACCAGCGGAGGGGCCCGCACCTGCCGGTTGAACACCGGGCGCCGCCATGTGGAAGGAGGGGGCCGGTGCTGGAGGGCGAGCGGCGTAGAACGCGTGCGCCTGCGCCAGAAGGGCGGAGCGGGCGGCGACGCGTGCCTGACGGGCGAGCCGTTGCTCCTCGAGCTGAAGAAAGGCGCGGAGCTTGATGAAGGTGGGAAGGCGCCCGCTGGTCATGTGCGGCACGGCGTGCTGGAAGCGGTCGTCGAGGCCGCGCAGGACGTTGTGGACGAGATCCCGATCCTTGACGCGATGCCCAAGGTCCCGCAGAGTGTCTGCCATCTGCTTGAGTTTGGAGGTGTAGTCGACGACGGAGAGCTCACCCTGGATGAAGCCATGGAACTCGTCGAGGAGGTAGGTGATGCGAGCATCCCGGTTGCTGCGGAAGAGGGAGCGGAGGGACCTCCAGAGCGTGTACGCCTTGTCCTTGCGGTCCGCGACGATCTCCAGGGTCGAGGGAGTCACCGTGGCGTTGTACCACGATAGGATCGCGAAGTCGGCGAGCACCCAGTCGGAGGTGGCCTGCGCCGGCGAGCCATCGACATGATGAGTGAGCCCGAACTTGGCGAGGGCGTCGAGGAACTGACGACGCCACAGGCCATAGTTCTCCTTCTCGAAGTCGAGGGTGACCATGACATGATCGCGGATGCGAAGGCTCTGGATTTGGAGAGTGGGGAGGCTCTGGGTGGCGACGGGGGGGCCGAACTCCTCGTCGGAATCAGAGCCGCCGGAGGAGAGATCAGACGAGGAGCTCATGTTGCGAGGAAGGAGTGGAGGCAGCGGAAGTTGAGGATCTAACAGGATGATACCATGCTAGAGTTGGAAAGACAGCAGGGAAAGGAAACTCGTGCAATTCTCTCTCTGTATTGATTGATTCGGAGATTACACCATATATAGTTGTACATGCCTAACCATACACACAAAGCCAGCCTTAAGACTCGGGCCACTTGGGCTTAACCCATGACTAACCCACGTACGTGCACAGACGCACGACGTGAACACACACGTACGCTAACATGGTCCACCGCCGGGGATGGAAGCGGCGGTCCAGGCCGTCGTGCGCGTGCGGGTCCACGGAGCACGCCCGCCACGGGCGGCATACGGCGCGGAAGCGGAGGAAGTCGGCGACGTCGTAGGCCCTGGCGAGGACGCGCTCCGCGATCAGCCCCGCCGGGCCATCGCCAAGAGCCGCCCAGTCCATCTTGCATCTGGGCAAAGCCGATCAGATCGGAATCATCCTCCGCATCTTACCACAAGTGAAATGAATTTGAGTGGGAAACAGACCTCGAGGAGCCGTCGAGGTCCATGTCTACTTCGCTTCGCTGATCCGCGGGTAGGGAAGAAGACGAACTGCGACCAGGGTGCTCCTGTCCCCGCCTGACTGTGCGCCGCCGGGGGGAGTGGTGGAGGGCGAGAGGTCCGGCTCGCCGTGTTTGTGATGGATGGGCCGGGCCAGTTCTCGGGACTGGCCTGTTGCTTGTGGTCCGATAGAGAGCTAAAAAAACGTAGTAGTGTTTTAAGCTATACGAAATTACGGATTACTATTTCGAATGGTTAAGCGACATTAACACCACACAAGTGAGAGAAGAAACATAGTGCTCTTTGTAGAAAAGTCGAAATTCAGTCAAAATTAGCAAGAAAAAAAATTCTAGGCCGGCGGGAGCGTGCTCACTAAGAAGAGTGATGGCGCATTCACAAGTCGCAGCGTGGGCAAGGAGCTTCTCCTGAAGGAAAGAGCTGCAGATGTGGGATACCGTCCAGTCCGCCGCCTCAGAGATGCTGGAGGCCATTGTTGAGCTCCTAGTTGAGGCCGATGAGCATTTGGATCATGAGGGCGGCGCCGGTGACGTTGTGACGGGGTTGTCGATGTCATGTAGGGTTTCAGAGAGGGACTTGAGGCAGTCGCGGTAGGCCGTGATAGAGATCTCGCCCTGGAAGTTCTTGTGGAAATCATGTTGGTCATACGCCGTGAGGTACATGCGGCTGTCAAAGGAAGATCACATTGATGGCCGTTTACAAGGTGTATGCCGTATGTTCCCACTAGATGACAATCTTGAGGATCTCCTTGCAGATGGTGACGTTCTTCCAAGAGACAATGAAGAAATATGTCTTCGTCCAAATCAAGTCGAAACGGCTGGAATGCATGTCAATAGGGCCGTTGACATGGTTGATGATGCAGAGTTGGCGGAAGGCCACCATGTATAGCATGCTCTAGGCAGTGTAGCTGGATTCTTCCAAACTAAGAATCATCGACATGGGGAGCGGGGATGGTTGAGTATGGCGGTGAAGTCATGGTGGAAAGAGTGGTCGGTTGCATTGGCGAGTGGTTGTGGCCGCGACCGGATGAATGCGATGGTGTTGGAGTGAGAATTAGCTAGTTGCCTGGGAAACCAGGCCTAAGCCATGAAGAACACCGACAGAAGGTAACCATGCATGGCCCGTACCCAAGGTAGTAGCCACAGCCGCCGGGAGCAACCGTGTTGGAGAACACTACGCGCGCTACGACTGTGTGCTTCGTCATGCCACCACCGCGGTGTGTGCTCTGTTGCCAGTAAGATGCGGTGAGGAGTGGGTGGCGGTCATATGAAGGGGGAGACAAGTTTTTTTTGAGGGGGAGACAAGTGATGGCTAGGGTAGTAGGGTTACGTAATTGGGGGAGGGATATACTATTGTGGTGGATTGCTGGGCTGGGCCACATTTGTATGCTTGGCGAGAGGCCACGGCCCACAGACGTAGAGAAGTTGGAGATAGCATAGAACAATTGGCCATTCTCGGCTTGGGCCAAGCTAATTTTGAGCGGTAAACTAAAGCCCGATGGACCTAAAGTTGCTGCGGGCTGCAAATTGAATCTTGGGCCCGGTCCGAATAACATGCCCTGTCTGGGTTTTTTGGGTCGAGTTGTTGGGCCGGTTGCCTAGGTTAAGGAGCTGTTTCGAGGAGGAATATGAACTCAGACACAGACACCTTGTAAGAGACAAGGATAGCACGCGATACACGTTGTATATTGATCTTATATATGAATACAAATATACTGTGTACAGGAGAGGCACATCTATCGTGGCTAACCAAGTCCAGAAAATCTAGCTTGTGGCTAAGGAATAGGAAGAGGAAGTTACAATGCGCAACCGTGTGGTTAGACCGAACCAACTACCAGTACAGCCGGGAGTGTGAGTTGGTGGGTGAGCGGATTGAGGAGGCAAACATGTTTTTTTTAGAGGGCCAAACATGTTTGTTGTCGTGGAGAAGGAAGAGGACGCCATCTGCGGTTTCACCAACCAACCCATGGTCACTGAGCTCGGGGATGTCCACCCAGATGCACTCCCCAGTGGAGGTGTTGAGGAAGCCGCGGCGGTTAGAAGTAGCTGGCAGTTCCAGAAGCATGACCCACCACCAGGGACGGAATCGACTGTCCAGTCCTCCATGCGCGCAGGGGTCCACGAAGCACCGCCGCCATGGGCGGCACACGACGCGAAAGCACATGTAGTCGGTGATGTCGTAGGCAAGAACACGCTCAGCGATCAACCCTACCGGCCCATCGCCAAGACTAGCCAGTCCCTCCTGCATGCGTGTGTGCACTTCTCTCCCAAGTTTGAGGATCAACGATGAGGTCTCCCGGCCTGAGCAGAGGAGGAGGCAGGGCCGGCCCTTATGGCGACGAGACAACGGTCAAGTTTCCAGGCCTGGGGCCCATGATCTGTATGCAGGTGTAGAATTAGTATGGCCCAGCTAAACTATTACGCAGAGAAAAAAAATTGCTAGCGCTAGTTGAAGGGTTGCCACGCACGCCCGCTTCGTCTCTTCGTAATCAATCAGATCGCTAACCCCTAAAAAACCAATCAGATCGCTCCGGCCTCTCGGAATTCTTCTTCTCGTCGCCGCTACGCACGGCAGCCTGGTGCCGGCGACCAGGCGGCGGGGGGCAAGACAATCTCCAGTCCCCAATCGCCGGCGACGTCCTAGGCAAGAACACACTCGGAAGTTTGTTCCCGGTTTTGAAAATTGTTCTTGTCTTGAATTTTGTTCCTTCTTTTGCAAAAAATGTTTGAGATTCCCCAAAAATGTTTACGTTTTCACTAAATATTTGAGATTAATTTTGTTTAACAAATTTGGAAAATGTTCATTACTCAAAAAAACATGTACTTTTGCCAAAAATAAAATCAGGTTCGAAATTTCAAAAAAACGAACCATGGCTTATAATTATTTAAACTGGGTTGTTATAATTATTTAAACTCGATGGAGGTCATGTGTTCTGCCCTTCCAGTTCACGTACTGTTTTTGGATATGTTTTTCCCAAATGATAACGTCCACACGTGTGGCATGTTTGCATATCGCCTAAACGCTTTGATCCACGTTGATTCTGTTTTGCACGAATCCTAAAGGAATCTGTTAGAATCTGAGTGACACGTGGGCATCATCGTGTGTGTGGGCGTTGGAGAGTTCGCCCACACGTCCCGCAGCACACGGTTTGCCAGCTGCGCTGTGTTGGCGAACTAGTTTCTGCCCACACAGCCACCACCTAGTCCACGCGCGTGTGGGCGAACTGCTTTTCGCCCACATGACACCCGTACGTTGTTGGATGGCAACTGCAATTGCGCGTACATGGCAACTAGGTAAACACACATGGCAACTATGATTCGTTGCTAGACGGTAACTGCAGTTGCGCGTACGTGGCAACTAGATAAACACACATGGCAACTGTGATTAACCATACATGACAACTATGGTTGGACCACACGTGGCAACTAGGTAAACACACATGGCAACTATTGTTTGACCATATGTGGCAAGTAGTTAATCACACACGGCAACTATGGTTTGATTACACATGGCAACTACTATAAATTAGACATGGCAACTATAGTTAACCAAAACAGAGAGAGTTGCCATGCTTTTACAACTACATTTGCCATCCCGGATGGCAACTAAATCGTCATCCCACGGGTACCTAATGTAGTTGCGCCAGGACGTGTGGGCATATTTGTTTCGTGCCACACGCACGGGGTGGAAATGAGTAGTACTTGTTGGGCGTGTGACATAAAGTAGCTGCGCCCACACATGTGGGCAATTCTAATGTTCGCCCACACACAGCCCGTGTGGGCTGCCTCCTGCTCACGCCACGCACGGTGTGTGGGCGGATGTCTAGTATGCCACACGTGTGGGCGTTATCAGGACCCTTGTTTTTTAAGTTTTGTCCCTGTCGCTCGTTTCTTTAAGCGTAAGGCTGCAAATCTTTCACTGGAGTGAGCTGGTTGCGGTGGTAACAGCTCGGCTGGATGTGCAGGTGGTCGCGGGTTTGAGTCTCAGACCACGCTTTTGCTTTGTTAGAGCATCTCCAGCCGCGCCCCCAAGAAGGCCCCCAGGCGATTTTTCGGCCGCCGGCGCCAAAAAATCGGCCCAGTCGCGTCTCCAAGGGCCCAGTTTTCGCCGGCTTGGGTCGAAATTGGCGCCGGTGGACCCAACCCGAACCCGGCGCGCTGGGAGTCGCTCGGGGGCGCCGAGCGAATCATTTTTGGCGCGAAGAGCCGCGGGCCAGCCGCGCCATCGACTCGACTCTCTTCTCGCCGCTTCGTCGTCCTCATCGCCTCGTTTCCCGCGGCGAATCAATGTCAAAGCTGTGCGCGCTGCCGCGCCGGTCAGCCTCCATTGATGCCTCACGGGCGGCGCAATGAAGGCCGGGCGACGCGCGTCCCCTCGGCCGCCACGCCATCACGCCATGCGTAACGCGCCGGCGAAGCCTACCACGCGGCGCCTCCGCCTATATAAGCCGACCACCAGCGCGCCGGAGACACGCACAGATACTCCACGCCCGACGCGCCCATTTCTCCCCCTTCCTCTTCTCGCCGTCTCCAATTGAGAAGAATGGCCGAGCGCTTTCCAGGCGACGGCGCGGCGGCGAATGGCTTTGGGCGCCGCCATCTTCACGAGGACGAGGCTCGCCTCCTTTTCGAGGCTGAGTTCCCGGTCCCGCCGGACATGCGGGTGCCCGGGGCTTGGAGGATCAGCGCCGGCGGCGTGCCGGTGCCACCACCACCGACCGGGGCAGTGCGGCGTGCGGAGATCGCACGTATCTGCGCGTCCCTGCCGCGGGCGGCGAGGGAGGGGCCACGGTACGTCCCCGACAGCCCGCTCTGGGAGCCCTACTTCCGTCGCCGTCACGCCGAGCAGCTCGAGGCCACCAACGGCGCCGTGACCTCCGGCAGGCTCAACTCCGAGGCCCGTCGCCGGTGGTGGGGCGTGCCCGGCCGCATGTTGGAGGCCGTCCTCGAGTACATCAAGGGCGGCAACACGCCGCGCCTTGAGTACCCCGCTCCCCCATCCTTCTCACGCCGCCGTGGAAGCTCCTGGACGCCGAGGCGCATGGAGCGGCCCGGGGCGTCCTCCTCGTCCGGCCACTCGCCGGGCTCTCCCTGCCTCCGCCACGTCAAGCCGGAGCCCCGGGACACGCCTGTCAGCGCGCGTACCCGTAGCTCCGGCGTCCGCATCGGTGACTCCGTCCCCCTCACCGGCCGCTTCGTCCTCGTCGAGCCCAAGCCGGAGCCCGGCCTCCCCGTGGAGTACGAGGAGATAGCCCGGCGCAGCTTCTCCGACGAGGACGCCCTGCGGTGGGCGCGGGACGACTACCTTCGCGACGAGATGGTCCGGCAGCGCCGGGCCCTGGAGGAGGTCGCCGCCCGAAAGTGTGGGCGCGAGGACGAGCACGGCATCGTCGTCCTCGACAGCGACGACGATGACGACGCCCCCGGACCGTCCAACCCGCCGCGCCAACTGGGAGAGGGATGCAGCAGGGACACCGCCGCCGCCGCCGCCGCCGACGACAGCGGCGACTACAAGCGCTTCTACCGCCTCCTCGTCATGTAGAACTGCAAAGGCGGGCGGCGGGCGGCGGGCGGCGGGGAGCAGCGAGGTAGACGGCGAGGTGCGGCGATGAAGACGGCGGGGGCAGCCCGTACTAGTTTTTTTTCTTTTTTTTGTAAAATATGTTTAAATTTGAACGAACTCGCCGATGTTTGCGTTAAATTTGAGCCGTGTTTGCGCCGTATTTGATTTTTTCAAAAAAAAACGTGGGCGCCGCGACTGGGGGGCATCACGCCCCCAGTGCGTGATTTAGCGCCGGTGCGCCCCCAGGGGGCGATTTTTAGCCCCTCCTGGGGAGCCAACGGATGGAGATGCTCTTAGCTACCGCCAATGGGGAGGCCCTCAAATCGATCGTACCGTTCCCCCGCGTCGCCAACGCTCGGGGGCGACTCGGGGGCGATTCCTCCAACCCTAGCGCGCCGCCACCAGACCATCACATCTCTTGCGCCGCCGCCAGAGGACGTTGCCAGGCGAAGCCTGCGTGGCCGACGGCGGCGGCGGGGCTTCTCCTCGTGGCTCCCCTACGTGCGTGGGTGGCGGCTCTCGGTGGGATCTGGCGGTGCTCCGGAAGCGCGTGTGCCTCAGCGTCCAGATGCGCAGCAGCGGAACTCGGCAAAGGGTGGTGGAGGGGCGCGGTTGCTGGTGCAGAGGTGTGTCATATGCGGCCGTGTCGGACGCGGCCGGCGGGACGAGCGCTGGCCAGGACGATGGCGCGTGTGTTGGGCATTGTCTGATGGGCGTGTGCTATGTCCTTTGGTGGCGCTTGGGAATGGGTCGTCGTACCTTGCTCGGGTGACCTCGCCTACTCTCTTCGGCGCGCTGGACAAGATGACTACGTTCTTGGTGATTGATGTGATGGGGAGGGCTTGAGGGGAGCTAGGGAAACCCTGTCTCGGCTTCGTGCGAGTGGCAACGACAACGCCTTGTCGAAGGCATCGCTACATTGATTCCCTTCTCCCCTCATGGTCTTTGCTCTGGAGAAATCCTTGCTCCCCTCGTGGGACAGACAATGGCGGCGATTTCCTCGTCGCTGACCTTCTTGGAGGCATTGTCTTGGAGCTAACTCGATTGCCGGATCAAGTGGTAGCTTGTTCAGCGTTGCTTCGGAGTGAGATCTATGGACAGTGGCTTGATGCAGAGGGCATGGATGTGCAGGGTGGCGGTGAATTTCTGGTTGGGCTGATAGTCTTTGTGTGAGATGACGGTAGCCATGATCTCATCTGCAAGTGTGCGGGCAACAACGTCTGCCTACTGCATCATGGTATGGCGGTTTACCCCCCAGGTGCATAGGCGAAGACATGGTCCTACACTGCTAGGTGATGACCAAGATGGGATCGGGAATCTTGGATCTTCAGATCGGCCAGCAACGACAAGTTTGTTTTGCTGCATGATTCTGCCGCCAAGGACGAGGACGACGAAGCATGAGGATGGCGCGAAGCTATTGGAGCGTCCTGATTTGGGATTTGATGGTGTGGGTGACCATCCTCCCTTCGATGGCGATCTTCATTGTTTGGAGTTCTTGGTGACGACCGGCTCTTGTCGTGGCTTGACTGTCTGCTGTGCAAGCATGGGCTTTATTTGCGTGGCACCTCACGTCATGAGCATTGCTATGTATGTAGCTGTTGAAATCGTGGAAAGTGGTGGCGACATCATTGCTGATGTCAAAAGATGATTGGTGCAGATATGGTTGTTGTTGTAGATTGTCGATCACTGATTTGATCGCTTCAGAGTTTTTTTTTCTTTTCTTTTTAGTCCACTAAGGCATAGCTTCGGTCATGTTTGACTTTGCTAGTTGCCGGTGTGATTTTTATGTGTGTGCTTTGGTGTTGGTTGTGTGCATCCTAACTATGTAGAGGCCGGGTGTGGGCTCATTATGTTTGTATTCACTTGATGCTTCATTTTAAGTTAATAAAATTCACCCTTTATCAAAAAAAGCTACTGCCAATGGGCCGGCCCAGGTCAGCTAACCCCTATGTGAATCCACGACTAGTTGATGCAATAAGCAGCGTATAGGAGGTCCCCGTGTGCGCTTCTCTCCCAAGTTTCTTTTGAACGTTGGCAGGTGAGCTACCAAATTCATTGATCAGAAGAAGCATTACAAGAATCCTCCGAGGAGGAAAGCACAGCAAAAAGCTAGTGTAGAAAGAAAAGAAAGAAAACAATCGGCACCACCACAAACCCAAGCTCCACCAACAAACCATGAACAACATCGAAAATCATCGTTGTGCCTCCAAGGTGACGCCTCCAAGAAGGGAGTGAAGTCGAGAACAACACCGTCACCCGATATGGCCTAGCCAAATCTTAGGTTTTCACCCGGAGACCACAAGCCATGAGGTATGAAGAGCAAAACGAACTTCACGGCGGCACCTCCTAGGAGGAAGACGATGTCCGTAGACGCCGTTACTATCGGCATTGACCAGATCAGTGCAGGATTTTCATCCGAAGCCAAGTCTTCCACCAATCATGGATCCGAGTCCTGCCAGCGCCACCTGGCAGAAAAGGGTCATGCACACACTACCAGGAACAGACTTGCCACCGCCGCACGCAGAACTCGGCGAACACGAGACAACCTGGCTGGGCCGTCCCGCCGCACGCAGGCCTGGGCGAGCCAAAGCCAGATCCGGCCATTCTCGGCCTTCGTGCGCAGAGCTGGGCGAGAATCCGCACCGCAACGCACAAAAAGAGTCGAGTTAGAGCCGGAGCTGGCCGGTCAGCACTGCCGCGCGCCAGACTGGACGGACACCGATCCGGATTGATAGCCTCGCACTGCCGCGTGCAAGGACAGGGCCAGCCGAACTGGATCTAGTGTGCCTGAGAACCTCGTCTGCATCACAGACTCTGTACTGCGCCGCTACTCCAAGGAGATGGACGTGGTCACGCTTGAGGTAGGGCCCACCAGCATCCGCCGAATCAACCCCACCGCCGCCACGAGCGCGCCCCGGGCAGCGAGATCCGGCCACGGATAGACCAGATCGGTCTCGGCCACGACAGGCCCGCACCTTCTCAGGGCGCACGAACGCGCCAGGTCCGTGCAGGACCTGCCCCGACCTCCCGCAATGCGCCCCCGTGCCCGCACTTGCGCGACGCGCCTAGGCTCGCGTCCCTGCGTCCGCTCCGGCCAGCCACGCCCGCTGATGCTAGCTTGCCGTCTCTGCCTGCTCACCGCGCCGCGCCAGCCAGGCTCCCCGGCGCCCGCTCACCACGCACTGCGCGCGTCGCCGACGCCAGCTCGCCGCGCGCGCCGCCACCTGCTCACCGCGAGCGCCGCGCCCACCACTGCCTGCTCACCGCGCGCACCGCGCCCCCACGCCTCTCCTTGGCCGAGCGCCCCTGCACCGCCCAGACCTCGCGAGAGGGAAGAAAAGGAGGGCCCGGCCCGCCGCCGGCGACGCCGCGCGGGCTTTGCCCTGCGGTGCTTGCCGGCGGCGGCGAGGGAGGGGGTGGATCTGGGAGGGACTTGTGTGGCGGCTAGGGTTGCGCTCAGGTCGCCCGCGGTGTGGGGCGACACGAGCGAGGGAGACTTACAAGTAGTTCTCTCCCAAGTTTGAGTAGCAACTATGAGGTCTCCCGGCCTGAGCAAAGGAGGAGGCAGTGTCAGCCCTAGTGTATGGGTATGGTGTCACATCCCTAGCTTCAGGCATTGCTCTAGGTTAGCTTCATGTGTGCATCATGTCTATATTTTTGAAACTTGAATTGAGGAATATTGGAAGCCTCAAAACCCTAAATAAAAGAGGGGCAAAAACCCTAGAAATCTCATTCATTGCTCCAAAATGCTCCTCTTAAATGTTTGATAATTTTTGGTAAGGGTTCTGGTCCCAACCAAAATATTGAACATTTTTAAGGAGTTATTTTTGGGACTTTGAATTTAATTCATTAGTTACTTGAATTTGAATTATATTCAAATATTTGAATTTAATTCATTAGTTACCTGGCCCAACTCCAGTGGCCCAGCCGGCCCAGCCCACCTCCTCCCCCTTGTCCTCTTCCTCCTCTGCCAGGAGGACGAACAGAGGCGAGGCGTGGCGCGCGCCGACGCTGCCTCGGCCACCTCCTGCTTCCCCCTGGCCACCTCCTGCTTCCTCTCGTCGCCCTGGACCCCGTCCGCGACGCCACGCAGCCCCCCAGGCCTCTCACTCTCTCCCCGAGCTCCTCTCCTCCTCTGGCTCTCTCGCGCGCAGCCATCGAACACACCCGCCGCCGCCGACGAGCTTCCCCGTGGCCACCGGCCACCCCTAGCCTCGCCGATGCGCCCAGGAGCTCCCCCTCGACCCCTCCTTCCTCCCCACCGACCCATGGCCCTACGGACGCGCCACATCGCCGTTTCCATCGCCGGCCGCCGAGGATCTTCACCGTCAATTCGCCACCATCGTCGCTTCCCGAGCTCCCTGACCCTCCCTGCACGATCCCCGTGAGTCCCTGCTTCGTTTCCCCCTAACCCCAAGCCCGATTACGAGCTCTAGCCGCCCCCTCTACCGGAGCCGAGACGCTCCGCCGCACGGACTCGTCGCCGGCGAAGCCCCGGTGACCAAATGGCCCCGCGCGTGCGTCCGTTGCACTTGCAACGACCCGTGGAGCAACGCTAGCGTGGCAGCTAGCTTGTTTGCAAGCTGCAGCGCTAACCCCGCACCCACCCGAGCTCCGGCCGCCGCCCCGGGCTCCATTCCGGCGAACCCCGGCCACCCCCGCACCTCCCGTTGGCCCCCCTAGATGCGCACGGGCACGGGCTACCTTCTGGTGCCCTTCGCACGTCCAGCCGCCGCCCGTAGCGCAACCCCGGTGAACTTCCGCCGCGTTTCGGGTCGCCGCCGGCCGAACTCCGGTGGCCAGTGACGTGGCGCTGTCATTAGCCACTAATGACGCGCTAACCAACCCCCTAGGCCACTGACAGCGGGCCCCACCCCTGGTCAAACCCCAGTCAGCGCTGGGTTTGACCGGGATTAGCTCCTGTGTCACTGACGTGTGGCCCCCACACGTCAGGTTTGACCGAGCCAGCCCAGTTGACCCTGCTGACGTCACTGTGACGTGGGGCTGACGCAATAAGTATTTTCTGAATTTAATATTATTCAAGAAATTTCAGAAAATAGCTAAAACTTCAATAAATCATAGAAAATTAACCGTAACTCCAAATTAAATAATTTATATATGAAAAATTATCAGAAAAATTCAAGGAATCCATCTGTACCATTTTCATGCATGTTAGAACAACTTATAGCTGCTGTTTAGCACAAATCATATAAAGGGCATTTAAATATCCACATATGGAGTTTGAATTTGAATCTTGGATTCAAACCAACTCCATTTAATCTGGTCTTAGTTGCATTAGCCCAACACACATTCATTTTGCCATGTCATGATCATGCATCATATTGTGCATTGCATTGATTGTGTTCCCTTCTGTGTTGCCGGTATTTGTCCCCTCTCGATAGACGTGATACCGATGATGTGATCGTTGACACTGATGAAGACTCAATGTTATCTTCAGAAGTGCCAGGCAAGCAAAACCCCCTTGTTCATTCCGATACAATCCCACTCTCTCGCTCCTGCTCTCTTTTACTGCATTAGGACAACACCGATTCAACTGTTACATGCTGCGGTAGCTGAACCCCTTTATCCTTTGCATGACCTGTCATTGCCACAGTAAATAGATGAAACCCACTAGCATGAGTAGGAGTTGTTTGAGCCCTGTTGTGCCTACTCATTCATGCTTGTTTGTCATGCCTGCTACTGCTTAGAGTTGAGTCAGGTCTGATTCATCGGGGATGAATCAGAGGCGTGTGAACATGTCCTACTATGGGTGAACTAAGTGTGTGAACACGATTTGGTAAAGGTAGCGGTGAGAGGCCATGTAGGAGTACATGGTGGGTTGTCTCATTGCAGCCGTCCTCAGGAACTGAGTTCTGTGTTTGTGATCCATGACCAGCTACTACCACACATTGGAATGCTTAAGTGCCCCTCTCGACTTATTAATCAACTTGATCTCTGTCCAGGAGTTGCAACTAGTTTCTGGTGTTTGTAGGTAGTGTTAGTAGTCTACCAAGTGGCACCCGGTACAGGTGGGCTTGGGACAGACTAGGCACAGTGGCCCGGTGTACCAAGTGGCACCCGGTTGGTGGGCTTGGGAACCCTGCACACATCGTTTGGGGCCGTAAGCGACACCCCGGCCGGATCTCCTTGCGGATGGAACCCGAATAGGCGATAAACCTGAACTAGAGACCTGTTCGGTTAGTCAGGTTGTGGCCGACTCCCTCGCCCGGCTTCCGCTTGAAGGTTGCCGAGGTACATGACGTGTACAGGGCGGTAAGTGGCGAGAGCGTGTGTGAAGAAGTACACCCCTGCAGGGTTATCATCATCTATTCGAATAGCCGGATTCCTCGGATATGGAAACTTGGACCCCTTGCATAGTTCATAGACAAGTGAAAGTGGACACTCTAAAATACGCAAGATAAGCGTGAGTGCTATGGATGGCGTTCTCTGTCACATCCCTAGCTTCTGGCATTGCACTAGTACTAGCCTTTGGTGATGCATCATGTTTACTTTTACAGAAAGTTGAAATGGGGATTGTCCAAACCCTAGCATTTTAAGAATTCACCAGGTTCACCTAAAATATTTTCAGTCAATCCAAGTGGCTTTCAAAAATGTTCATCATCTTTGGAAAAATGCTGGAAACAGTAACCAGAGATGATGCACATTTTTCCATGTCATTTTGGATCTTTGAACTAATATATATTGTATTTGAGTTGGAGCAAATATATGTTATATATATTTTTAATGCTTCAATAATTCTGATATTTTGTGAGGGGCTCTAGAATATTACTTTCAGTCCCTGCAAAAATTATTGGAAGAAACAAAAATGATTTAGTGTTTGAACTAAATCAAAACAGATTGAAACAAATAGAAAACAATGACTAAAAAAATAAAACAGAGCAAAAATAAAAAGGGAGACGGCCACCTGGGCCACTTACCTGCTTACCTGCCCGGCCCAGCTCCTCCCGCTGGCCCAGCCCGCCACCGCTACCCCCCCTGTCGTCTTCTTCCCTCGCCAGAAGGACGCGGGCACGCGCCCGGTGCGCGCGGCCACGCGCCCCGGCCACCTCCTCCCTGCCTGGCTGCCTCCTCCTCCCCTGGTTCCCTCCCGCGACGCCACGCAGCCCCCTCGGACCCCTCTCACTCTTCCTCGAGGCCCCGCCCCTCTGCTCTTTCTCTATCGCCCGAACCCGAACACAGCCGTCGCCACCGACGCCGTTCGCCGCGGCCACCATCCCCCTCTCGCCTCCCCGACGCCTCCCAGAGCTCCGCAAGTCCTCCCTCGTCCTCCTCGTCGTCTCACGCGACCAGAAGAGCCCCGGAACGCCGCCCCCGACGTTTTCCCCCTCGCCGGCCGCCGAGGATCTTCTCCGTCGAATTCGGCCACTCCGGCGCGCCCCCGAGCTCGCTGACCCTCCCTGCACGATCCCCGTGAGTCCCTGCTCCATTTCCCCCTAACCCCAAGCTCGATTTCGAGCTCTAGCCGCCCCCTCTACCGGAGCCGAGACGCTCCGCCGCACGGGCTCGTCGCCGGTGAAGCTCCGGTGACCTTTTGGTCCCACGCCTGCGTCCGTTGCACTCGTTGCGTCCCGTAGAGTAAAACTAGCGCGACCACCGTCTTGTTTGCACACCGCAGCGCCGGTCCCGCGAACACCCGAGCTCCGGCAGCCGCAAAAGAGGTCGCCGCCGGCAGCTCCGGCCACCCCAGCCTCCGCCACCGCCACCGTTGGATGCGCCACTCCACCCTCTCCCCGTAGCTGCTCCCTGCGCGCCAAAAGAGCCCCTGTAGTGGGTTTCCGACGCGCACCACCGCGTCTGGCCTCGCCGGCGTCAAGCCGCCGGTGGGTCTGACCACATTGACCACGGCGGGACACCCCCCCCCCTCTGGGTCGATGACAGGTGGGGCCAGCCCCCCCCTGTTAATTAGTTTAGTTATTTTATTTTAACTACCCCCCTCTGCTGACACTGACAGGTGGGCCCCCGCCATCAGGTGATTAGCTTAAGCTAATCACCACCTAATCTAACCCCAGAGCCACTGACATGTGGGCCCTAGTGCCCTAATCCTTAATTAAACTAAAATAAACCCCCCTGTTAACCTGTGACGCTGACTAATGGGACCCCCTGGTCAGGTTTGACCCGGGGCAGCCCTGTTGACTTGCTGATGCAAGCATGACGCACTGCTGATGTCATAAAGTATTTTCTGGATTTAATTATATTCAGGAAATTCCAGAAAATGCCTAAAACTTCTAAAAATCATAGAAAATTAACCGTAACTCCAAATTAAATAAATTATATATGAAAAATTATCAGAAAAATTCAAGGAATCCATCTGTACCATTTTCATGCATGTTAGAACAACTTATCACCACTGTTTAGCACAAATCATTTAAATGACATTTGAATAATCACATATGGAGTTTGAATTTGAATCTTGTATTCAAACCAACTTCGTTTAATCTGTTGCTAGCTGCATTAGCCCAAAACACATTCATTTTGCCATGTCATGATCATGCATCATATTGTGCATTGCATTGATTGAGTTCCCTTCTGTGTTGCCGGTATTTGTCCCCTCTCGATAGACGTGATACCGATGATGCGATCGTTGACACTGATGAAGACTCAATGCTATCTTCAGAAGTGCCAGGCAAGCAAAACCCCCTTGTTCATTCCGATACAATCCTACTCTCTCGCTCCTGCTCTCTTTTACTGCATTAGGACAACAACGATTCATCTGTTACTTGCTGCGGTAGCTGAACCCCTTTATCCTTTGCATGACCTGTCATTCCACAGTAAATAGATGAAACCCACTAGTATGAGTAGGAGTTGTTTGAGCCCTGTTGTGCCTACTCATTCATGTTTGTTTGTCATGCCTGCTACTGCTTAGAGTTGAGTCAGGTCTGATTCATCGGGGATGAATCAGAGGTGTGTGAACATGTCCTACTGTGTGTGAGCTAAGTGTGTGAACACGATTTGGTAAAGGTAGCGGTGAGAGGCCATGTAGGAGTACATGGTGGGTTGTCTCATTGCAGCCGTCCTCAGGAACTGAGTTCTGTGTTTGTGATCCATGATTCAGCTACTACCACGCATTGGGCCCGAAACCAATGGACCCTCTCGGCTTCTTAATCACCCTTGTCCTCTGTCCAGGAGTTGCAAGTAGTTTCTGGTGTTTGTAGTATGCTGGAGGCCGTGGATAGCGCTGACCGTAGGGGTGGGCTGTGATGCGGTAGGCACGTGGCACGGTGTACCGGGCGCCCGTTTGGTGTCTCGGGAACCCTGTTCACATCGTTTGGGGCTGTGAACGAAACTCCGGCCGGATCTCCTCATGGATGGAACCCGAATAGGCGATAAACCTGGACTAGAGACTCGAGTGTTTAGGCAGGCCGTGGCCGACACCCACGTTGGGCTTCCGCTTGAAGGTTGCCGAGTACATGTCGTGTAAACGGCGGTAAGTGGTGAGAGCGTGTGTGAAGAAGTACACCCCTGCAGGGTTAACATCATCTATTCGAATAGCCGTGTCCGCGGAAAAGGACTTCTGGGTTGCTTATATCAGTTCATAGACAAGTGAAAGTGGATACTTTAAAATGCGCAAGATAAGCGTGAGTGCTATGGATGGCGTTCTCGTAGGGAGACGGGAGCGGATCCATAGTGGTGTATTGATATGGTGAATATGTGGACTCGTGTGCACCACCTCAAAAGAGTCGCTTGCAGTCGTAGTTTAGTATAGCCACCGAGTCAAAGCTGGCTTGCTGCAGTTAAACCCCACCATCCCCTTGTTGAAAATGATGCATATGTAGTTAGTTCTGATGTAAGTCTTGCTGGGTACATTTGTACTCACGTTTGCCTATTTTATGTTTTGCAGAGAGACTTCAGTCTCACAAGTAGTTCCGCTTGGACTTCGACGTTTAGCTTGTTACCTCAGCTACGATCTTGTGCCCTCGGCAGTATCTGGCAGATAGTCAGGCTTCTCAGCCTTTTTCATTTATAGTGGTCTGTACTCAGACATGATAGTTTCCGTTTGTGCTTTGACTTGTATGCTCTGATTGTTGGGTCATGAGACCCATGTTTGTAATATCTCGCTCCTCGGAGCCTATTGAATAAATTACTTGAGTCGTAGAGTCATGTTTTGATGCCATGTTGTATTTGCACATATCGAGCATATTGTGTGTATGCTATTGAAATGCTTGGTATGTGTGGGATCTGACCATCTAGTTGTTTATCTTTAGTAGCCTCTCTTACCGGGAAATGTCTCCTAGTGTTTCCACCAAGCCATGGTAGCTTGCTACTGCTCCGGAACACTTAGGCTGGCCGGCATGTGTCCTTCTTCGTTCCTGTGTCTGTCCCTTCGGGGAAATGTCACGCTTTGAGTACCGGAGTCCTGTTAGCCCGCTACAGCCCGGTTTACCGGAGTCCTGCTAGCCCAGTGCTACAGCCCGGACCCACTTGCTGATGACCGACACGTTCGAAGCTGGGTCATGGATGCCTGTCCCTGTAAGTCTGTGCCACTTTGGGTTTACGACTAGTCATGTCAGCCCGGGCTCCTTATCATATGGATGCTAGCGACACTATCATATACGTGAGCCAAAAGGCGCAAACGGTCCCGGGCAAAGGTAAGGCGACACCCGTGGGGATACCGTGCGTGAGGCCGCAAAGTGATATGAGGTGTTACCGGCTAGATCAATGTGACATCGAGTCGGGGTCCTGACAGCGTTGGTATCAGAGCTTGACTGCCTGTAGGATTACCAAGCCAAACTGGTCGAAATTGAGTCTAGAAATTCTTTAGTTATATAAGGGAATTGATTGTGGGATGGAACGTAAGGCTCTTTTTACTCCTTATACCTCATGCCCTTCTGATCTGAGTCATCTTATCTTTCCTGCGGGGATTAAGAACTAGGCTATCTCTTCTTTCTATTAGGATCACGTGTTACTAATCAGTAGACTTATAAGATTGTTGGATTTAAGTCTCAGTTCAGTTCCTACTACTTCCGTATGTTAATTGTTGATCTCGGAACCTTGATATTGTGCTTCTGAGTGGTTATGCCACCATTTTTGTGATTGTCTCAAATCTTTTTGAGCAATTATAGCCGTTATGCTGTCCGAGTCATCCCAGGTTTCTAAATAGTCCGATGCATTTGCAAATCCCTTCCTTCTGTTTCCGATGTTCCCATGGGCCAGATTAACCACACTAATCGGTGTGTTGAGGTAATTATTGCCTCGACATATATGTTGGAATTATTATTATGACCCTAAGTGCTTAGGGGGTCACCTAGTAATCTAGCAACGTTTTGTGTTCCCAGTGTGAAGATTCTGGCCTTTATTATCGAAAGCATCCTGTGATGCCATTTAGTTAGTAGGCATTCTATTCCTGGGTTCTGAACCCGAGATTCACTCTACCTACTTCATGTTGATAGTAATTGCTAGTGCCTTTAGGATATTAGTAACCTTTGCGATAGTCCTTGAAGTCCGTGGTATCTTCTTCTTCCAAATACCATGAACTACTTATGGCAGATGTTTATTGGATCAAAAAAAAATCACAATTAGAGTACTCTTGAGGAGTTCTCCATTCATAAATCGTGACTCTGCCAGTTCTACCTTTCTGCATGGGTTATCCGGAAGAATTATGTTGAACTCGGTTCGACATACTAATTTATGCATCCACAACTCAGAAAGTTATATGTTCCTTTGAGTTGTCCCTCTTTAGTTGTCTACTGACCTTCGTCTATCAATTGATAGTCAAGAGTATGCGTGCGTTTGTTTATCGATGCCTATTACTCTTGTGGTCCGTCAAGCCATTCTATCGCGGAATGACTAGGAGAAACAAACTCCAGTACCTCATCCATATCTAGGATTGGGTCAAAGTAGTTGTATTCCGCAGATCAAATGCCAATCCAGCTTTTGGTTCTGCTCTACCTTGGAGTATTACATATTTTATATCGAGATTGTTATATGAATTGCACACCATCCCATGAACTCTTGGTACAGTGACACTTCTTGCCATCACTGTTCATTCCTCGGCCCTCGTGTTGATGCAACCGGAATACCGACAAATGAATTGTGATGTGTGAAATCAATACTGCTAGCAACTCTGTTGCTTGGTAGTTAAAGGATAATAATTTCATTCTTAGTATGTTGGTTTTCGAATCATCCTTCTAAGACTGATCGTGCTACCTAGTCCTTATTTCGGTGCACCCTTCGATTGATGAGTTAGGATCTTGTCAAGTCCTCACTCATTTGATCATATCGTCTTGCCCTCAAAAGCAAGATTGTTCTCGAGCTTCGTAACATACCGGTGGTTTGTGATTTTCCGAAGATCTTCTCGGAAGTACTACCAGGTCGTCACCTGACCGTTATGTTGAGCCCGTGATCAAGTTGGTTTCTTATGAACCACCTTCTTTCCAAGAATCGGTGTTAGATATCCCTGAGCTAGTTGGTTAAGTTGGACAACAACTTGGAGAGTTGGAAGATAAAAACTTGTCTGACTTAGTTCGTTCCAAAGGGATATTCTTGTGTAGTGTGTGTTGAAGAAAGATGATATCTTCATCGATTGGTCCCTGTGATCAGTTGCTGGACCTATTGTCTTATCAATCCCTTGATTTGAGTGTGGGCTATCGTCAAATCAAATCAGTACCAACGATGCTCGTAATGTTGTCCTACTCGTGGTTGATCCCTCGAGCATACACCATTACATCTTTGGTCTGACCAATGCTATCACCGTGTTCACATGATGGTGGAAGTCCAGTGATATGGAAATTCCGATGAGTTTCTGTTGAGCCCATCAGTAGCATTTTGTCTCCCCCCATGAATCATGTTGAACATCAACCTAGTGTTGGAAACTTTTGAAAGCATTTCTTCATGCTAACTCATGAAGTATTTGTTTGATGAAAGGAGTGACTTCCTCTTATACACGTGTATTTGGTGAAAGTTGCCGCCGTGGATTTGAGAAAGTTAGTTTTGCTTCCTCTGGAATCATCCCAAGTCAGTCATGCATACGTGCGAAGTATTCTGTGGTCTGGAGACTTGCAACCTTCATTCCATATGTGTTCCGAGCACACCAAGCCACTGATTGATTTGTTCAAGGAGAAGAAGTTCCTTCTTAAGAGTATACCTTATGCAAGGATTTTGATATCCTCGTTGATGGTTCCCCACCTGAACTCGGTAGTGTTTTATTATAAGACTACCACGTGGTCATGCTTGTCTGGGACAGCGTGTTCACATGTTTGTAGCAGAACCAGCTCATGTTTTGGAGCTTGCTATCGTAGTTCATCTCCCGAGAATCCCGCAACGTCATCTCGTCGATTTGTGTTGCAAACTTTCATTTTTCTTCCTAGACTCGATGAGTCTGGAATATCCGGACACCAACCAGATCTGAATCTCAGGTAGATATGATGGTTTGGAACATTTCCCAAGAACTATAATATCGGTCTCTCGATAACCGGTAAAGTGGATGTCGTGGCCAACACACCCAGCCGGAAGACCTATTATTGTAGTATCTTGTTTGAGGAAGTTGGCCACCTCCCCATAAGGATTTCGTAGGAATTACCTCCGTAACTGTTTCTTATGGATTCTATTGCTCCCGAAGTCCGACCTTTTACTTGATGTCTAGTTACCAAACCATTTCAATGATTGGATTACACTAGCACATCAAGGAGAACATTAGAAGCGGAGTGCTAAATGTCTCTCGATCGATCATCCAGATTTTATCTCCTTGGCCTCGCTAAGGTGAAATCTGAGAAAGTGTTATCTTCCTGTGCATCTGCATCCTCCATCATCATTCATCATGATAGCAAGTTGTGTTGCCAGGATCCTTGACACGGATATTGGTAAAACCTTGATGAATGTGGAAATGCTCAAGTTCTTGAGAGCATGCACAAGCGCTACGTGTTATCATCGGCACTAACTGGGTTTGCTCTCAGTCTCCTCGGCAATGCTATGACCTCTTCAAACAGTGAATTCACTCCCTATTGTTGGGTTCTTCCCCAGTTACCAGAATCATTCCTAGCATTTGCATTTTGTTCCTAGCTTGCACCGCCAATGTGCCATTCTACCATGGGTCTCTTCCATTTCCGGTGATAAGCAAATTCATCCATTACGTTGTCTTCAACAAGGTAATCCACATCATCCAAGTCCGAGTATGCCATTCTACCGACCCCCTCCAAACGATCGCTCGAGAATTGCCTTAGGCTGGTTTAAAGAGTTTCAATGATCTCTGAATCAAAAGTAATTCTTTTTGCCACTTAAGGGGATATCTCTACGAGTCACCTTCCCTAAGGTGTATCGTTATGGTATCATGGCAACTCAACTCCTCGCTACGTTGACAATCGTTTACCACCTTCTTAGGTATGAAATTGTTGTCTACCTAGTGAACCTTCGTCATCCGTTTCTTCCACCCCTATTGATGTGTATCTCGTGTCTCAACCCGAAAGATGGTTCTATGTCTCATTCCGTAAGTTAATCTTGAGTTGTTCGATCTTCGAGGAGATCGACCCTTCTAGAGTCTCCTTCTTCCCCCCCCCTGTCATGTTGACAGGATTTCTCAGAGCAAGACATCAAGACAAAGATGGTGATCGAATCAACGTTTCTATGAAGTGCACCCTGGATCCTGAAGATTATACTAGTTACGTTTCCCCTTCACCTTACCCTACGCTTGAATCTCGAGACGAGATTCTTGTTTAGTGGGGGTGAGTTGTCACATCCCTAGCTTCAGGCACTGCTCTAGGTTAGCTTCATGTGTGCATCATGTCTATATTTTTGAAACTTGAATTGAGGAATATTGGAAGCCTCAAAACCCTAAATAAAAGAGGGGCAAAAACCCTAGAAATCTCATTCATTGCTCCAAAATGCTCCTCTTAAATGTTTGATAATTTTTGGTAAGGGTTCTGGTCCCAACCAAAATATTGAACATTTTAAGGAGTTATTTTTGGGACTTTGAATTTAATTCATTAGTTATTTGAATTTGAATTATATTCATATAATTAGAATATAATTTCAAATATCCCTAAAATATTTTATAAGCTTTTGGAAAAGTCCATCTAGCAATATAAAATATTCAGTGGAGTTTTTGGCATTGTTTGAATTATTTTTAAAATTCAAAACAGTGGCAAAATAATTTAAATAAAACAAAAACAGAAGAAAAATATAAAACAGAATGTAAATAAAAGCAGAGAGAGAGTTTTACCTCAGCTTACCTCGCAGCCCACCTGGCCCAACTCCAGTGGCCCAGCCGGCCCAGCCCACCTCCTCCCCCTTGTCCTCTTCCTCCTCTGCCAGGAGGACGAACAGAGGCGAGGCGTGGCGCGCGCCGACGCTGCCTCGGCCACCTCCTGCTTCCCCCTGGCCACCTCCTGCTTCCTCTCGTCGCCCTAGACCCCGTCCGCGACGCCACGCAGCCCCCCAGGCCTCTCACTCTCTCCCCGAGCTCCTCTCCTCCTCTGGCTCTCTCGCGCGCAGCCACCGAACACACCCGCCGCCGCCGACGAGCTTCCCCGTGGCCACCGGCCACCCCTAGCCTCGCCGATGCGCCCAGGAGCTCCCCCTCGACCCCTCCTTCCTCCCCACCGACCCACGGCCCTACGGACGCGCCACAACGCCGCCGGCATCGCCGTTTCCATCGCCGGCCGCCGAGGATCTTCACCGTCAATTCGCCACCATCGTCGCTTCCCGAGCTCGCTGACCCTCCCTGCACGATCCCCGTGAGTCCCTGCTTCGTTTCCCCCTAACCCCAAGCCCGATTACAAGCTCTAGCCGCCCCCTCTACCGGAGCCGAGACGCTCCGCCGCACGGACTTGTCGCCGGCGAAGCCCCGGTGACCAAATGGCCCCGCGCGTGCGTCCGTTGCACTCGCAACGACCCGTGGAGCAACGCTAGCGTGGCAGCTAGCTTGTTTGCAAGCTGCAGCGCTAACCCCGCACCCACCCAAGCTCCGGCCGCCGTCCCGGGCTCCATTCCGGCGAACCCCGGCCACCCCCGCACCTCCCGTTGGCCCCCCTAGATGCGCACGGGCACGGGCTACCTTCTGGTGCCCTTCGCACGTCCAGCCGCCGCCCGTAGCGCAACCCCGGTGAACTTCCGCCGCGTTTCGGGTCGCCGCCGGCCGAACTCCGGTGGCCAGTGACGTGGCGCTGTCATTAGCCACTAATGACGCGCTAACCAACCCCCTAGGCCACTGACAGCGGGCCCCACCCCTGGTCAAACCCCAGTCAGCGCTGGGTTTGACCGGGATTAGCTCCTGTGTCACTGACGTGTGGCCCCCACACGTCAGGTTTGACCGAGCCAGCCCAGTTGACCCTGCTGACGTCACTGTGACGTGGGGCTGACGCAATAAGTATTTTCTGGATTTAATATTATTCAGGAAATTTCAGAAAATAGCTAAAACTTCAATAAATCATAGAAAATTAACCGTAACTCCAAATTAAATAATTTATATATGAAAAATTATCAGAAAAATTCAAGGAATCCATCTGTACCATTTTCATGCATGTTAGAACAACTTATAGCTGCTGTTTAGCACAAATCAAATAAAGGGCATTTAAATAATCACATATGGAGTTTGAATTTGAATCTTGTATTCAAACCAACCCCATTTAATCTGTTGCTAGTTGCATTAGCCCAAAACACATTCATTTTGCCATGTCATGATCATGCATCATATTGTGCATTGCATTGATTGTGTTCCCTTCTGTGTTGCCGGTATTTGTCCCCTCTCGATAGACGTGATACCGAGGATGTGATCGTTGACACTGATGAAGACTCAATGTTATCTTCAGAAGTGCCAGGCAAGCAAAACCCCCTTGTTCATTCCGATAAAATCCCACTCTCTCGCTCCTGCTCTCTTTTACTGCATTAGGACAACATCGATTCATCTGTTACTTGCTGCGGTAGCTGAACCCCTTTATCCTTTGCATGACCTGTCATTCCACAGTAAATAGATGAAACCCACTAGCATGAGTAGGAGTTGTTTGAGCCCTGATGTGCCTACTCATTCATGTTTGTTTGTCATGCCTGCTACTGCTTAGAGTTGAGTCAGGTCTGATTCATCGGGGATGAATCAGAGGTGTGTGAACATGTCCTACTGTGTGTGAGCTAAGTGTGTGAACACGATTTGGTAAAGGTAGCGGTGAGAGGCCATGTAGGAGTACATGGTGGGTTGTCTCATTGCAGCCGTCCTCAGGAACTGAGTTCTGTGTTTGTGATCCATGATTCAGCTACTACCATGCATTGGGCCCGAAACCAATGGACCCTCTCGGCTTCTTAATCACCCTTGTCCTCTGTCCAGGAGTTGCAAGTAGTTTCTGGTGTTTGTAGTATGCTGGAGGCTGTGGACAGCGCTGACCGTAGGGGTGGGCTGTGATGCGGTAGGCACGTGGCACGGTGTACCGGGCGCCCGTTTGGTGTCTCGGGAACCCTGTTCACATCGTTTGGGGCTGTGAGCGAAACTCCGGCCGGATCTCCTCATGGATGGAACCCGAATAGGCGATAAACCTGGACTAGAGACTCGAGTGTTTAGGCAGGCCGTGGCCGACACCCACGTTGGGCTTCCGCTTGAAGGTTGCCGAGTACATGTCGTGTAAACGGCGGTAAGTGGTGAGAGCGTGTGTGAAGAAGTACACCCCTGCAGGGTTAACATCATCTATTCGAATAGCCGTGTCCGCGGAAAAGGACTTCTGGGTTGCTTATATCAGTTCATAGACAAGTGAAAGTGGATACTTTAAAATGCGCAAGATAAGCGTGAGTGCTATGGATGGCGTTCTCGTAGGGAGACGGGAGCAGATCCATAGTGGTGTATTGATATGGTGAATATGTGGACTCGTGTGCGCCACCTCAAAAGAGTCGCTTGCAGTCGTAGTTTAGTATAGCCACCGAGTCAAAGCTAGCTTGCTGCAGTTAAACCCCACCATCCCCTTGTTGAAAATGATGCATATGTAGTTAGTTCTGATGTAAGTCTTGCTGGGTACATTTGTACTCACGTTTGCCTATTTTATGTTTTGCAGAGAGACTTCAGTCTCACTAGTAGTTCCGCTTGGACTTCGACGTTTAGCTTGTTACCTCAGCTATTATCTTGTGCCCTCAGCAGTATCTGGCAGATAGTCAGGCTTCTCAGCCTTTTTCATTTATAGTGGTCTGTACTCAGACATGATAGTTTCCGTTTGTGCTTTGACTTGTATGCTCTGATTGTTGGGTCATGAGACCCATGTTTGTAATATCTCGCTCCTCGGAGCCTATTGAATAAATTACTTGAGTCGTAGAGTCCTGTTGTGATGCCATGTTGTATTTGCACATATCGAGCATATTGTGTGTATGCTATTGAAATGCTTGGTATGTGTGGGATCTGACCATCTAGTTGTTTATCTTTAGTAGCCTCTCTTACCGGGAAATGTCTCCTAGTGTTTCCACCGAGCCATGGTAGCTTGCTACTGCTCCGGAACACTTAGGCTGGCCGGCATGTGTCCTTCTTCGTTCCTGTGTCTGTCCCTTCGGGGAAATGTCACGCTTTGAGTACCGGAGTCCTGTTAGCCCGCTACAGCCCGGTTTACCGGAGTCCTGCTAGCCCAGTGCTACAGCCTGGACCCACTTGCTGATGACCGACACGTTCGAAGCTGGGTCATGGATGCCTGTCCCTGTAAGTCTGTGCCACTTTGGGTTTACGACTAGTCATGTCAGCCCGGGCTCCTTATCATATGGATGCTAGCGACACTATCATATACGTGAGCCAAAAGGCGCAAACGGTCCCGGGCAAAGGTAAGGCGACACCCGTGGGGATACCGTGCGTGAGGCCGCAAAGTGATATGAGGTGTTACCGGCTAGATCAATGTGACATCGAGTCGGGGTCCTGACATATGGCCGGCGAGGGCCTAGGCCTGGGGGGCATGATCTGGTACACAGGTGTAGAATTACTATAGGCTAGCAGAAATATTAGGCAGAGAAAAAAATTGCTAGCACTAGTTGAAGGGGCGCCAGCATGGCGGCTTCATCTCTTGGTCATCAATCAGATCGGTAACCCCTAGAAAATCAACCAGATCGCTCTGGCCACTCAGATTTCTTCTTCTCTCGCAGCTGCGCGCGGCAGCCTGGTGCCGATGATCCGGCAGCGGGGGCCTAGTCAAACTCCAGTCCCCAATCACGGCAAGGCGCCGCCGCGGTGTTTTGTTTCCATCGTCCACGACACGTCAAACTCCAGTCCCCAATCAAGGCAAGGCCATCACCGCTGATACCGCGGCGACAATGGCCATGGAGAAGTCGGTAGGATCGTCTTCAGACTATGGTAGTGATTGTGTCGGCTCCTTACTATTGAATCATGTGAATTCGTATGGATTTTGAGATTTATTCCCTGCTTTCTGTTCATGTGCAAAAAAATGTAGTCCGTTCCTTATAGAAAATTCCAACTTAGATCAGGATCAAAGTGGACACAAAATGATGTCTGTATGTGCAGATTATAGCAAGTAATACACTAATTCTTCGCGCCAACGGGTTTCTCATATTGCTTATAACATTAAACACATTATACATGTTATTTCTAGGCTTACAAGATTTCTAATGCTTCATCAAAGAGCAAAAAATGTTATAGCATGACCCTCTGCTGAAGTTTAAGTCAGCAGATGACACTAAGGGCATCTCCAGCCGTTCGGCCCCCCAGGGTGACTAAATGGAGCGGCCTGGGGGCGTGCCAGCGCTAGTTCGGACCCTGGGGGCGACCTAGCTCCCAGTCACGCCCCAAGCACCGGCCCCAGGATGCGGGAAATTTGAACTAGGTCGTTCCTGCTCACAAAAGACGCCACAAATCCGGCAATCGGACGTAGTCTGGCGTTACAAAAAACAGAGCGCCGCACGCCGCAAGTTCGCGTGTGCAATGAATCACTCGACGGGGTCGGCTCCAGGCGTTGGCGGAGTCGGCATGCGCGTGCTCGGCGGTGTCGTAGCTGCTTCGGTGTTGGGCTGTGTCAGCGCGGCTTCGGTACTGCTGGGCGGCGATGTAGAGGCGTCGTTTGGGCTTGGCGTCGTCATCGTGGGCGCGGGAGCTGGCATCGTCGGCGTCTTTATCGTTGCCGTCTGCATCTGGTTCAGGATGAGGCCGCGCTCCGCCATGTACCACGCCCTGAGCTGCTCGTCGTTGCTCTGGAGCATGTCCGCCCCGCCCATCAGAAAAGCCATGCCGGTGTTCCTCTTCTTCGCGGCGACGTTCGTCCGGAGCAGGTCGACGTTGGTCCGGAGCAGGTCGACCTTGATGGCGCTATTCGTCATCAGCGACGACCACCGCGCCTCGGTCTTCTCTTCACGTAGGTCGGCCCGGGCCTGGGCGTCGGCGAGCGGGAGGGGGTTTGGCGGGAGAAAGGGAGGGAATGGCGGGAGGAAGGCAAGCGAGCGGGAGGGATGCGAGGGAAAAGCGTCAAGAAACAGCGGGAAAAGGCCCTCGGGTCGCCTCCAGGGCGGACCCACGCGCCTTTTTCGCTTGTCCCGGCTCCCCAAGCGCCTCCCAGGGCGCCGGGTTTGGCCTGGGTCCGCCGGCACCAGTTTTGGCCCGAGCCGGCGAAAAACGGGCTTCTGGGGGCCGCGACTGGGCCGTTTTTTTTGGCGCTGGCGCGGCAAAAACGCCTGGGGAGGGCCTGTTGGGGGCGCGGCTGGAGATGCCCTAAGTTGGTTGATTTTGTTCCTGGCGATTCATCCAAGTAGTTCAGCATCAGTGCTAATCTGGATTCAAAATAGGAAAGCGCACTCATCAAGTTCATCCGTGAGAACCGGGACATCTTTGCATGGAAGCCTTCAGACGTGCCAAGTGTATCGAGGGAACTCGCTGATCACACTCTCAATATTGATCCAAAGTTTAAACCGGTCAAGCAATTCCTTCGTCGCTTTAACGAAGAGAGGTGTAAGGCCATTGGGGAAGAAGTGGCCCGACTCTTGGCAGTTGGGTTCATTATTGAAGTTTTTCATCCTGAATGGTTGGCTAACCCGGTGCTGGTGCTTAAGAAAAATGGTACTTGGTGTATGTGTGTGGATTACACAGACCATAATAAAGCCTGCCCGGCCGATCCTTTTGCTCTTCCCCGTATTGATCAGATTATTGATGCTACGGCGGGTTGTGAGTGTTTGAGTTTTTTGGATGCATACTCTGGTTATCATCAGATCAAGATGGCAGTTAAGGACCAGGAGAAGACTGCTTTCATTTCTCCGTTTGGAGCCTTCTGCTATGTATCTATGCCTTTTGGGATCAGTAGTACCCAGGCGACTTATCAGCGGTGTGTTCAAAATTGCCTTCATGATCAGATTGGACGGAATGTTCATGCTTACGTGGATGATCTTGTTGTGAAATCCAGGAAGAAGGAAACCTTGATAGATGATTTGAAAGAGACCTTTGACAATCTCCGGGTCTACAAGATGATGCTTAACCCGGCCAAATGTGTTTTTGGTGTGCCAACACGCAAGCTCTTGGGTTTTTTGGTTTTTGAAAGGGGCATTGAAGCTAAGCTGGAGAAAATCAAGGCTATTACTTCCTTGGCTAAATCGGCGTGTTTTAATGATGTTCAGCGTCTGACGGGTCATACTGCGGCCTTAAGCCGGTTCATAAGCCAGTTGGGAGAAAATGCTATCCCTCTGTACCAGATGATGAAGAAAACATATCACTTTGTCAGGAGTGATGCTGCTGATCAGGCGTTTGAAGCCTTGAAGAAACAATTAGCTGAGCCGCCAATCCTTGCCGCTCCTATTGATAAGGAGCCCTTATTGTTATATGTGGCTGCCAATGGCCGAGCTGTCAGTGTAGCGATTGTGGTGGAATGGAAGGAAGCAGGCAAGGAACATCCGGTTCAGCAGCCGGTTTATTACATCAGTGAGGTGCTCATTGAATCCAAGCAGAGGTATCCCCATTGGCAGAAGCTGGTATATGGGGTGTTCATGGCTAGTTGAAAGCTCAAGCAATATTTCCTTGGTCATCCCATCACTGTGGTTAGTTCTGCTCCTTTAGGGGATATTATTCAAAACAGAGAGGCCACATGTCGGGTAGCCAAGTGGGACATTGAGCTTGGACCCCATGGTTTGAAATATATGCCTCGCACAGCCATCAAGTCTCAAGCACTTGTGGATTTCATCAATGATTGGACAGAGCTGCAGATGCCTGAGAAGAAGCCGGATAGCACAGGACTACTCACTTTGATGGATCCAGGCAGTTCGAAGGCTCAGGGGCTGGAGTTGTTTTGACTTCCCCACTGTTGGTGTCAAAACCGATGGATCTCGGGTAGGGGGTCCCGAACTGTGCGTCTAAGGTCGATGGTAACAGGAGACGGGGGACACGATGTTTACCTAGGTTCGGGCCCTCTTTATGGAGGTAATACCCTACTTCTTGCTTGATTGATGTTGATGAATATGAGTATTACAGGAGTTGATCTACCACGAGATTGTAATGGCTAAAACCCTAGAAGTCTAGCCTATATGATTATGATTGCCTCTACGGACTAAAGCCTCCGGTTTATATAGACACCGGAGGGGACTAGGGTTGTACAAAGTCGGTTACAAAGAAAGGAATCTTCATATCCGAACGCCAAGCTTGCCATCCACGCCAAGGAGAGTCCTATCCGGACACGGGAGAGAGTCTTCTATCTTGTATCTTCACGGCCCATTAGTCCGGCCCGTGTTACATAGTCTGGACGCCTGAGGACCCCTTAATCCAGGACTTCCTCAGTAGCCCCTGAACCAGGCTTCAATGACTATGTGTCCGGCGCACAGATTGTCTTCGACATTGCAAGGCGGGTTCCTTCTCCGAATACTCCAAAATAGCCTTCGAACACAAAGAACGTGTTCGGCCCTACAAAACAAGTACCACACATAACCGCAGAGAGTATAATATTTCATGGGTCCAATCCACTAACAACTTTTGTAGCGTGACAGCACGTCACCACCCGGTCATTATTTCGAACCTTTTTTTAGCCTGCCGCTCCATGTTTTGAGATGCGGTTTCATTGGCACGTCTTGTCAAAGCAGAGACCATGTCCCCTTATTACAGGATTATCATCAATACAGGCGTGGGTAATCGAACCGTGTGTCTGCACGACCCTTGGGAATAGGCGAATTTTAAGGCGAGTAGGGAGGCGTTTGATATTCACTGCCTTTATAAGGAGATAAGGATTCCTTTCTTTCACCCACGCCTTCTCTCTCTCTGCCCCCTCATTCTCGAGCTCCAGCGCCCAAGTTCTCCTCTTTTCCGCCTAAAAAGAGCACTCCGACCATGTTCGAATCCGGAGCGCAAGGCAAGTGGATGGCCTCCTCCGTCAAGGAGAAGGACATTAGCAAGCTCCGGGAGGTCGGGTACTTGGCCAAGGAAGTTGCCCACCGGCTTCCGGCCAAGGGGCAGATCGTCCCCACCCCGGAGCCCCGCGAGAGGGTAGTGTTCATCCCCCACTTCATCCGCGGGCTGGGATTTCCTCTCCACCCATTCGTCAGCAGACTTATGTTCTACTACGGGGTGGATTTCCACAATCTGGCCCCCAACTCCTTCCTCAACATATCGGCATTCATTGTCGTGTGCGAGGCCTTCCTCCGCATCTCTCCCCACTTCGGACTATGGTTAAAGATCTTCAACGTGAAGCCGAAGGTGGTGGATGGCCAACACGCAGAGTGCGGAGGCGCCATGGTGAGCAAGATGCCCAATGGTACATGGCCCAAGGGTACCTTTGTGGAAACCGTCAAAGGGTGACAAAAGGAGTGGTTCTATGTCACAGAGCCCCGTGACGCCACCTGGGCCGCGGTTCCCGAGTTCAGGTCCGGGGCCCGAATGCGACTCACCTCCTGGCTAGAGAAGGGCCTAGACTGGGCCTCATCAGACGAGCGGTCAGCGCTGCAGACGCGCATCAAGAGCATGATCGACAAGAACATCAAGCTTGTCAATGTGATCCATGTGATGCTTTTTCGTCGGATCCTTCCATAATCTCTAATTGTCATTGTAAACATGTTTCATTCATATGGTTGAATCAGGAACAATGCACTAATCATATTGACAAAAACAAGATAGGTCGAGTTCATACCAGCTTCTCTCATCTCAATCAGTTCATCACATATCTGTTGGGGAACGTAGTAATTTCAAAAAAATTCCTACGCACACGCAAGATCATGGTGATGCATAGAAACGAGAGGGGAGAGTGTTGTCCATGTACCCTCGTAGACCGAAAGCGGAAGCGTTATGACAACTCGGTTGATGTAGTCGTACGTCTTCGCGACCCGACCGATCAAGCACCGAAACTACGGCACCTGCGAGTTCTAGCACACATTCAGCTCGATTACGATCCCCGGACTCCGATCCAGCAAAGTGTCGGGGAAGAGTTCCGTCAGCACGACGGCGTGGTGACGATCTTGATGTTCTACCGTCGCAGGGCTTCGCCTAAGCACCGCTACAATATTATTGAGGAGTATGGTGGAGGGGGGCACCGCACACGGCTAAGAGAACGATCACGAAGATCAACTTGTGTGTCTAGAGGTGCCCCCTGCCCCCGTATATAAAGGAGCAAGGGGGAGGGGCGGCCGGCTAGGAGGAGGCGCGCCAGGGAGGAGTCCTACTCCTACCGGGAGTAGGACTCCCTCCTTTTCCTTGTCCAACTAGGAGAGGGGGAAGGAAGGGAGAGAGGAGAGGAAGGAAAGGGGGGACGCCGCCCTTCCTCCTTGTCCAATTCGGACTACAGGGGGAGGGGGCGTGCGGCCTGCCCTGGCCGCCCCTCCTCTTCTCCACTTTGGGCCCATGAGGCCCATTAACCCCCGGGGGGGTTCCGGTAACCCCCCCCCCCCCGGTACTCCGGTTTTATCCGAAACTTCTCCGGAACACTTCCGGTGTCCGAATATAGCGGTCCAATATATCAATATTTATGTCTCGACCATTTCGAGACTCGTCGTCATGTCCGTGATCACATTCGGGACTCCGAACAAACTTCGGTACATCAAAATATATAAACTCATAATGAAACTATCATCGTAACGTTAAGCGTGCGGACCCTACGGGTTCGAGAACAATGTAGACATGACCGAGACACGTCTCTGGTCAATAACCAATAGCGGAAGCTGGATGCTCATATTGGCTCCTACATATTCTACGAAGATCTTTATCGGTCAGACCGCATAACAACATATGTTGTTCCCTTTGTCATCGGTATGTTACTTGCCCGAGATTCGATCGTCGGTATCTCAATACCTAGTTCAATCTCGTTACCGGCAAGTCTCTTTACTCGTTCTGTAATACATCATCTCGCAACTAACTCATTAGTTGCAATGCTTGCAAGGCTTATGTAATGTGCATTACCTAGAGGGCCCAGAGATACCTCTCCGACAATCGGAGTGACAAATCCTAATCTCGAAATACGCCAACCTAACATGTACCTTTGGAGACACCTGTAGAGCTCCTTTATAATCACCCAGTTACGTTGTGACGTTTGGTAGCACACAAAGTGTTCCGTCGACAAACGGGAGTTGCATAATCTCATAGTCATAGGAACATGTATAAGTCATGAAGAAAGCAATAGCAACATACTAAACAATCGGGTGCTAAGCTAATGGAATGGGTCATGTCAATCACATCATTCTCCTAATGATGTGATCCCGTTAATCAAATTACAACACATGTCTATGGTTAGGAAACATAACCATCTTCGATCAACGAGCTAGTCAAGTAGAGGCATACTAGTGACGTTTAGTTTGTCTATGTATTCACACAAGTATTATGTTTCCGGTTAATACAATTCTAGCATGAATAATAAACATTTATCATGATATAAGGAAATAAATAATAACTTTATTATTGCCTCTAGGGCATATTTCCTTCAGTCTCCCACTTGCACTAGAGTCAATAATCTAGATTACACAGTAATGATTCTAACACCCATGGAGCTTGGGTGCTGATGATGTTTTGCTCGTGGAAGAGGCTTAGTCAATGGGTCTGCTACATTCAGATCCGTATGTATCTTACAAATCTCTATGTCTCCCACCTGGACTAGATCCCGGATGGAATTGAAGCGTCTCTTGATGTGCTTGGTTCTCTTGTGAAAACTGGATTCTTTTGCCAAGGCAATTGCACCAGTATTGTCACAAAAGATTTTCATTGGACCCGATGCACTAGGTATGACACCTAGATCGGATATGAACTCCTTCATCCAGACTCCTTCGTTTGCTGCTTCCGAAGTAGCTATGTACTCCACTTCACATGTAGATCCCGCCACGACACTTTGTTTAGAACTACACCAACTGACAGCTCCACCATTTAATGTAAACACGTATCCAATTAGCGATTTAGAATCGTCCGGATCAGTGTCAAAGCTTGCATCAACGTAACCATTTACGATGAGCTCTTTGTCACCTCCATATACGAGAAACATATCCTTAGTCCTTTTCAGGTATTTCAGGATGTTCTTGACCGCTGTCCAGTGATCCACTCCTGGATTACTTTGGTACCTCCCTGCTAGACTTATAGCAAGACACACATCAGGTCTGGTACACAGCATTGCATACATGATAGAGCCTATGGCTGAAGCATAGGGAACATCTTTCATTTTCTCTCTATCTTCTGCAGTGGTCGGGCATTGAGTCTTACTCAATTTAACACCTTGTAACACAGCCAAGAATCCTTTCTTTGCTTGATCCATTTTGAACTTCTTCAAAACTTTGTCAAGGTATGTGCTTTGTGAAAGTCCAATTAAGCGTCTTGATCTATCTCTATAGATTTTAATGCCCAATATGTAAGCAGCTTCACCGAGGTCTTTCATTGAAAAACTCTTATTCAAGTATCCCTTTATGCTATCCAGAAATTCTATATCATTTCCGATTAGTAATATGTCATCCACATATAATATCAGAAATGCTACAGAGCTCCCACTCACTTTCTTGTAAATACAGGCTTCTCCAAAAGTTTGTATAAAACCAAATGCTTTGATCACACTATCAAAGCGTTTATTCCAACTCTGAGAGGCTTGCACCAGTCCATAAATGGATCGCTGGAGCTTGCACACTTTGTTAGCTCCCTTTGGATCGACAAAACCTTCCGGCTGCATCATATACAACTCTTCTTCCAGAAATCCATTCAGGAATGCAGTTTTGACATCCATCTGCCAAATTTCATAATCATAAAATGCGGCAATTGCTAACATGATTCGGACAGACTTAAGCATCGCTATGGGTGAGAAGGTCTCATCGTAGTCAATCCCTTGAACTTGTCGAAAACCTTTTGCGACAAGTCAAGCTTTGTAAACAGTAACATTACCGTCAGCGTCAGTCTTCTTCTTGAAGATCCATTTATTCTCAATTGCTTGCCGATCATTGGGCAAGTCAACCAAAGTCCACACTTTGTTCTCATACATGGATCCCATCTCAGATTTCATGGCTTCAAGCCATTTTGCGGAATCTGGGCTCACCATCGCTTCTTCATAGTTCGTAGGTTCATCATAATCTAGTAGCATGACTTTCAGAACAGGATTACCGTACCACTCTGGTGCGGATCTTACTCTGGTTGATCTATGAGGTTCAGTAGTAACTTGTTCTGAAGTTTCATGATCATCATCATTAGCTTCCTCACTAATTGGTGTAGGTGTCACAAAAACTGGTTTCTGTGATGTATTACTTTCCAATAAGGGAGCAGGTACAGTTACCTCATCAAGTTCTACTTTCCTCCCACTCACTTCTTTCGAGAGAAAGTCCTTCTCTAGAAAGTTTTTGAATTTAGCAACAAAAGTCTTGCCTTCGGATCTGTGATAGAAGGTGTATCCAATAGTTTCCTTTGGATATCCTATGAAGACACATTTCTCCGATTTGGGTTCGAGCTTATCAGGTTGAAGTTTCTTCACATAAGCATTGCAGCCCCAAACTTTTAGAAACGACAACTTTGGTTTCTTGCCAAACCACAGTTCATAAGGCTTCGTCTCAACGGATTTTGATGGTGCCCTATTTAACTTGAATGCGGCCATCTCTAAAGCATAACCCCAAAACGATAGCGGTAAATCAGTAAGAGACATCATAGATCGTACCATATCTAGTAAAGCACGATTACGACATTCGGACACACCATTACGCTGTGGTGTTTCGGGTGGCGTTAGTTGTGAAACTATTCCGCATTGTTTCAAATGTACACCAAACTCGTAACTCAAATATTCTCCTCCACGATCAGATCGTAGAAACTTTATTTTCTTGTTACGATGATTTTCAACTTCACTCTGAAATTCTTTGAACTTTTCAAATGTTTTAGACTTATGTTTCATTAAGTAGATATACCCATATCTGCTTAAGTCATCTGTGAAGGTGAGAAAATAACGATATCTGCCACGAGCCTCAACATTCATCGGGCCACATACATCTGTATGTATGATTTCCAACAAATCTGTTGCTCTCTCTATAGTTCCGGAGAACGGTGTTTTGGTCATCTTGCCCATAAGGCACGGTTCGCAAGTACCAAGTGATTCATAATCAAGTGGTTCCAAAAGCCCATCAGTATGGAGTTTCTTCATGCGCTTTACACCGATATGACCCAAACGGCAGTGCCACAAATAAGTTGCACTATCATTATCAACTCTGCATCTTTTGGCTTCAACATTATGAATATGTGTGTCACTACTATCGAGATTTAATAAGAATAGACCACTCTTCAAGGGTGCATGACCATAAAAGATATTACTCATATAAATAGAACAACCATTATTCTCTGATTTAAATGAATAACCGTCTCGCATCAAACAAGATCCAGATATAATGTTCATGCTCAACGTTGCCACCAAATAACAATTATTTAGGTCTAATACTAATCCCGAAGGTAGATTTAGAGGTAGCATGCCGACCGCGATCACATCGACTTTGGAACCATTTCCCACGCGCATCGTCACCTCGTCCTTAGCCAATCTTCGCTTAACCGTAGTCCCTGTTTCGAGTTGCAAATATTAGCAACAGAACCAGTATCAAATACCCAGGTGCTACTACGAGCATTAGTAAGGTACACATCAATAACATGTATATCATATATACCTTTGTTCACCTTGCCATCCTTCTTATCCGCCAAATACTTGGGGCAGTTCCGCTTCCAGTGACCAGTCTGCTTGCAGTAGAAGCACTCAGTTTCAGGCTTAGGTCCAGATTTGGGTTTCTTCTCCTGAGCAGCAACTTGCTTGCTGTTCTTCTTGAAGTTCCCCTTCTTCTTCCCTTTGCCCTTTTTTCTTGAAACTAGTGGTCTTGTTGACCATCAACACTTGATGCTCCTTCTTGATTTGTACCTGCGCAGCTTTCAGCATTGCGAAGAGCTCGGGAATTGTCTTATCCATCCCTTGCATATTATAGTTCATCACGAAGTTCTTGTAGCTAGGTGGAAGTGATTGGAGACTTCTGTCAATGGCGCAATCATCTAGAAGATTAACTCCCAATTGAATCAAGTGATTATTATACCTAGACATTTTGAGTATATGCTCACTGACAGAACTGTTCTCCTCCATCTTGCAGCTATAGAACTTATTGGAGACTTCATATCTCTCAATCCGGGCATTTGCTTGAAATATTAACTTCAACTCCTGGAACATCGCATATGCTCCATGACGTTCAAAACGTCGTTGAAGACCCGATTCTAAGCCGTAAAGCATGGCACATTGAACTATCAAGTAGTCATCAGCTTTGCTCTGCCAGACGTTCTTAACGTCGCCAGTTGCATCAGCAGTAGGCCTGGCACCCATCGGTGCTTCCTTGACGTAATTCTTCTGTGCAGCAATGAGGATAATCCTCAAGTTACGAACCCAGTCCGTGTAATTGCTACCATCATCTTTCAACTTTGCTTTCTCAAGGAACGCATTAAAATTCAATGGAACAACAGCACGGGCCATCTATCTACAATCAAACATAAACAAGCAAGATACTATCAGGTACTAAGTTCATGATAAATTTAAGTTCAATTAATCATATTACTAAAGAACTCCCACTTAGATAGACATCCCTCTAATCCTCTAAGTGATCACGTGATCCATATCAGCTAAACCCTGTCCGATCATCACGTGAGATGGAGTAGTTTCAATGGTGAACATCACTATGTTGATCATATCTACTACATGATTCATGCTCGACCTTTCGGTCTCCGTGTTCTGAGGCCATATCTATTATATGCTAGGCTCGTCAAGTTTAACCTGAGTATTCTGCGTGTGCAACTGTTTTGCACCCGTTGTATTTGAACGTAGAGCCTATCACACCCGATCATCACGTGGTGTCTCAGCATGAAGAACTTTCACAACGGTGCATACTCAGGGAGAACACTTTTACTATGATAATTTAGTGAGGGATCATCTTATAATGCTACCGTCAATCAAAGCAAGATAAGATGCATAAAAGATAAACATCACATGCAATCAATATAAGTGATATGATATGGCCATCATCATCTTGTGCTTGTGATCTCCATCTTCGAAGCACCGTCATGATCACCATCGTCACCGGTGTGGCACCTTGATCTCCATCGTAGCATCGTTGTCATCTCGCCAATATTATGCTTCTATGACTATCGCTACCGCTTAGTGATAAAGTAAAGCATTACATGGGCGATTGCATTGCATATAATAAAGCGACAACCATATGGCTCCTGCCAGTTGCCGATAACTCGGTTACAAAACATGATCATCTCATACAATAAAATAAAGCATCATGTCTTGACCATATCACATCACAACATGCCCTGCAAAAACAAGTTAGACGTCCTCTACTTTGTTTGTTGCAAGTTTTACGTGGCTGCTACGGGCTTAAGCAAGAACCAATCTCACCTACGCATCAAAATCACAACGATAGTTTGTCAAGTTGGTGCTATTTTAACCTTCGCAAGGACCGGGCGTAGCCACACTCGGTTCAACTAAAGTTGGAGAAACTGACACCCGCCAGCCACCTGTGTGCAAAGCACGTCGGTAGAACCAGTCTCGCGTAAGCGTACGCGTAATGTCGGTCCGGGCCGCTTCATCCAACAATACCGCCGAACCAAAGTATGACATGCTGGTAAGCAGTATGACTTATATCGCCCACAACTCACTTGTGTTCTACTCGTGCAAATAACATCAACACATAAAACCTAGGCTCGGATGCCACTGCTGGGGAACATAGTAATTTCAAAAAAATTCCTACGCACACGCAAGATCATGGTGACGCATAGCAACGAGAGGGGAGAGTGTTGTCCACGTACCCTCGTAGACCGAAAGCAGAAGCGTTATGACAACGCGGTTGATGTAGTCGTACGTCTTCGCGACCCGACCGATCAAGCACCGAAACTACGGCACCTGCGAGTTCTAGCACACGTTCAGCTCGATTACGATCCCCGGACTCCGATCCAGCAAAGTGTCGGGGAAGAGTTCCGTCAGCACGACGGCGTGGTGACGATCTTGATGTTCTACCGTCGCAGGGCTTCGCCTAAGCACCGCTACAATATTATCGAGGAGTATGGTGGAGGGGGGCACCGCACACGGCTAAGAGAACGATCACGAAGATCAACTTGTGTGTCTAGAGGTGCCCCCTGCCCCCGTATATAAAGGAGCAAGGGGGAGGGGCGGCCGGCCAGGAGGAGGCGCGCCAGGGAGGAGTCCTACTCCTACCGGGAGTAGGACTCCCTCCTTTTCCTTGTCCAACTAGGAGAGGGGGAAGGAAGGGAGAGAGGAGAGGAAGGAAAGGGGGGACGCCGCCCTCCCTCCTTGTCCAATTCGGACTACAGGGGGAGGGGGCGCGCGGCCTGCCCTGGCCGCCCCTCCTCTTCTCCACTTTGGGCCCATGAGGCCCATTAACCCCCGGGGGGGTTCCGGTAAGCCCCCCGGTACTCCGGTTTTATCCGAAACTTCTCCGGAACACTTCCGATGTCCGAATATAGCGGTCCAATATATCAATATGTATGTCTCGACCATTTCAAGACTCCTCGTCATGTCCGTGATCACATTCGGGACTCCGAACAAACTTCGGTACATCAAAATATATAAACTCATAATGAAACTATCATCGTAACGTTAAGCGTGCGGACCCTACGGGTTCGAGAACAATGTAGACATGACCGAGACACGTCTCCGGTCAATAACCAATAGTGGAAGCTGGATGCTCATATTGGCTCCTACATATTCTACGAAGATCTTTATCGGTCAGACCGCATAACAACATATGTTGTTCCCTTTGTCATCGGTATGTTACTTGCCCGAGATTCGATCGTCGGTATCTCAATACCTAGTTCAACCTCGTTACCGGCAAGTCTCTTTACTCGTTCTGTAATACATCATATCGCAACTAACTCATTAGTTGCAATGCTTGCAAGGCTTATGTAATGTGCATTACTGAGAGGGCCCAGAGATACCTCTCCGACAATCGGAGTGACAAATCCTAATCTCGAAATACGCCAACCCAACATGTACCTTTGGAGACACCTATAGAGCTCCTTTATAATCACCCAGTTACATTGTGACGTTTGGTAGCACACAAAGTGTTCCGTCGACAAACGGGAGTTGCATAATCTCATAGTCATAGGAACATGTATAAGTCATGAAGAAAGCAATAACAACATACTAAACGATCGGGTGCTAAGCTAATGGAATGGGTCATGTCAATCACATCATTCTCCTAATGATGTGATCTCGTTAATCAAATTACAACACATGTCTATGGTTAGGAAACATAACCATCTTCGATCAACGAGCTAGTCAAGTAGAGGCATACTAGTGAAGTTTAGTTTGTCTATGTATTCACACAAGTATTATGTTTCCGGTTAATACAATTCTAGCATGAATAATAAACATTTATCTTGATATAAGGAAATAAATAATAACTTTATTATTGCCTCTAGGGCATATTTCCTTCAATATCATCATTATTGCCTTCCACTCACACGACCGAACGATGTGGAATAATAATAGTGCACGTGCATTGGACTAAGCTGGAATCTGCAAGCATTTAATACAAGGGAGAAGACAAGGTAACATGGGCTCTTGGTTAAATCAACAGTAATGCATATGAGAGCCACTTAACATTTTCATTACGGTCTTCTCCTCTCGACCCCCAAAGAAAAGAAAAGAAATAAAACTATTTACACGGGAACGCTCCCAACAAGCAAAAGAAGAACGAGAAATCTTTTGGGGTTTTCTTTTAATTACTACTACTACATGCATGGAATGTTAACTTAGCTAAAATCTACAACTATTTTTTTTGGTTTTTCTTAAGGTTTTTCAAACACACAAGAAGAAAACTTAAAAAGAAAATAAACTAGCATGGATAGTACAATGAAAAAGTATGAGCACCGATAACTAGAATGAGTGTGTGAACATGAATGTAATGTCGGTGAGAAATACGTACTCCCCCAAGCTTAGGCTTTTGGCCTAAGTTGGTCTATGACCACGGATGGCCTGGCGGATATCCAAAGTTGTAACTAGGGTCGTACTGAGATGCAGCAGCTACCGCCCTCTGGGCTGCAGCTTGAAGGTGTTCTGCTTCCGCCCTCCTCTCGTACTCGTTTTCCTCCTCCCTGGTTATGACATATCTCCCCTTTGCCTGAAAGTCAAAGAAAGTAGGAGCAGGGAGAGCAATATGGACAGCGCGACATCTGTCAAAGATTAGTCAGTACTGGAGAAGCTGTTCATTCCTCTCAATAAACTGATGGCGAACCATAGCATTGTAATCTAGATAAGCAGGAGGCAACTCCATATAATTTTCACGAATGGGTACCTCAAGAAAATTAGCTAAACGGGTTGCATAAATTCCACCAAACAAATCTCCGCTAATACTGCGATGATGCAACCTTCGTGCAACAATAGCCCCCAAGTTATATTGTTTATCTCCTAACACAACACTCTTGAGGACACAAAGATCTGGAACGCACATGTGACAGGCTTCATCTTTACCATTACTACATCTACCTATAAAGAGAGCAAAATAATGTATGGCAGGAAAATGAATGCTCCCTATGGTAGCTTGCGTGATTTCCCGAGATTCCCTCACAGTTATACTAGCAAGAAAGTCTTTATATTCAGATTTGCGAGGTTCACTAGCACTAACCCACTGCGGGAGTTTACAAGCAATATTAAAATCCTCTAAGTCCATGGTATAAGATTTATCATAAAGATCAAACAGGACCATGTGAGAATTGCGTGATGATGTAAACTTAAACCTTCTCACAAAAGAATCAGTTCGGGAATAGTATTGACGGTACTTATCTGACACGAAGCCCTCAAGATCAGCATTACGCACATATGCATCAAATTCCTCCTTAATGCCTGCTCGAATCATAAAATCTTCTGACGGCCATTCACAAGGTCGCACTTGAGCTTCTCTTGGTATTTCATGGTCCGGCTCACGTATCGCGAGCCTGGGTCCTTGCTTCTTTGAGGAACCACCTCGGTACATTTTCCTGAACATATTTCTTCCTCTGAAAAATTTCTGAAATTTTGAGTGACTCAAAATAAAAGTGAACCAAACTCAATAAGATTGATAGCAACTACTCCCATAGGTGCCTAGAGACTATATCATGCATTAGAACTACTTGGGACATATAAATTTGACATCCAAGCTCAAGAACAGGGTCACCTAAGCAGCAAAAATTTGCGATAAATAAAGCACTAGAACAAAAACTAATTGGACCATTGGAGGAGTCACATACCGAAGAACAATCCCCCAAAGCAGTTTTGTGAATGGAGCTTTGAGCAAGGAGATCAAAAATCACAGCAAAATGAGCTACAACACGAGTTTGAGCTGTATAGTGATTTTTTCTAGAGGAAGACGAAGTGTGTGGGTGCTAGAATAAGTGGAGGGGGGCCACACGGGGCCCATGAGGCAGGGGCGCGCCCAGGGGGTGGGCGTGCCCTGGACCCTCATGGCCAGGTGGTGTGGCCCCCTGATGTGTTCTCAGTGCCCAACATTCTTAAATATTCTACAAAAAATCATATTTCATTTTCTGGACATTTGGAGAACTTTTATTTTTGGGGTATTTTTTTATTGCAAGGATAATTCAGAAAACAGACAGAAAATACTATTTTTGCTTTATTTAATATAAATAACAGAAAGTAGAATGAGGGTACATAGAGTTGTGCTTTCTAACTTCATCCATCTCATGCTCATCCAAAGGAATCCACTAACAAGGTTGATCAAGTATTGTTAACAACTCATTCCGAATCGCATGAAACCGGAGAATTTTCGAATAGCACTAAGTTACCTCAACGGGATATGCATGTCCCCAACAATAAGAATATCATATTTCTTCTTGACAGTAGGAAGAGGAAATTCAAAACCTCCAATAATAATTGTTGAAATCTTTCTGATAGAATTGATACTATGGACTTGAGGTTGTTTCCTCGGGAAGTGTACCGTATGCTCATTACCATTAACATGAAAAGTGACATTGCCTTTGTTGCAATCAATAACAGCCCCTGCAGTATTCAAAAAGGGTCTAGCAAGGATAATTGACATACTATCGTCCTCGGGAATATCAAGAATAACAAAGTCCGTTAACATAGTAACGTTTGCAACCACAACAGGCACATCCTCACAAAATACCGATGGGTATAGCAGTTGATTTATTGGCCATTTGTAAAGATATTTCAGTAGGTGTCAACTTATTCAAATCAAGTCTACGATATAAAGAGAGAGGCATAACACTAACACCGACTCTAAGATCACATAAAGCAGTTTTAACATAGTTTGTTTTAATGGAGCATGGTATAGTTGGTACACCTGGATCTCCTAGTTTCTTAGGTATTCCACCTTTAAAAGTATAATTAGCAAGCATGGTGGAAATTTCAGCTTCCGATATCTTTCTTTTATTTGTAAAAATATCTTCCATGTACTTAGCATAAGGATTCATTTTAAGCATATCAGTCAAACGCATACGCAAAAAGATAGGTCTGGTCATTTCAGCAAAGCGCTCAAAATCCTCACCATCCTTTTTCTTGGATGGTTTGGGAGGAAAAGGCATGGGTTTCTGAACCCATGGTTCTTTTTCTTTACCGTGCTTCCTAGCAGCGAAGTCTCTCTTATCATAACGTTGATTTTTTGATTGTGGGTTATCAAGATTAACAGCAGGTTCAATCTCTACATCATTGTTATTGCTAGGTTGAGCATCATCATGAACATCATCATTAACATTATCACTAGGTTCATGTTCATTACCAGATTGTGTTTCAGCATCAGAAATAGAAATATCATTGGGATTCTCAGGTGTTTCAACAACAGGTTCACTAGAAGTATGCAAAGTCCTATCATTTTTCTTTTTCTTCTTCTTAGGAGGACTAGGTGCATCAACATTAGTTCTTTGAGAATCTTGCTCAATTCTCTTAGGGTGGCCCTCAGGATACAAAGGTTCCTGAGTCATTTTACCCCCCTCTAGTCATAAATCTAACAACATTATCATTTTTCTTATTATTTAATTCATTGAGCAAATCATTTTGAGCTTTAAGCACTTGTTCTACTTGAGTGGTAACCATAGAAGCATGTTTACTAATAAGTTTAAGTTCACCTTTAACTCTAGACATATAATCACTCAAGTGTTCAATCATATAAGCATTATGTTTTAATTGTCTACCAACATAAGCATTGAAGTTTTCTTGTCTAGCCATAAAATTATCAAACTCATCTAAGCACTGGCTAGAAAACTTGGTAGATGGGATTTCAACTTTATCATATCTATAGAGAGAATTTACCTTTACTACCCATGTCGGGTTATCAAGACCATGTATCTCAATAGGCAGTAAATTTTTAACGTCTTCAGCTTTAATACCTTTTTTCTTTCATAGATTTCTTTGCCTCTTGCATATCTTAAGGACTGAGAAATAGAATACCCCTTTTCCTCGGAGTTGGCTTAGGAGTTGGTTCAGGAAGTGTCCAATTGTTTTCATTAGCCAACATATTTTTCAATAACAATTCAGCTTGATCAACAGTTCTTTCCCTGAAAACACAACCAGCACAACTATCCAGGTGGTCTCTGGAAGCATCGGTTAGTCCATTATAAAAGATATCAAGTATTTCATTTTTCGTGAGAGGATGATCAGGCAAAGCATTAAGTAATTGGAGAAGCCTCCCCCAAGCTTGTGGGAGACTCTCTTCTTCAATTTTCACAAAATTATATAGTTCCCTTAAGGCAGCTTGTTTCTTATGAGCGGAGAAATATTTCGCAGAGAAGTAATAAATCATATCCTGGGGACTACGCACACAACCAGGATCAAGAGAATTAAACCATGTTTTAGCATCACCCTTTAATGAGAACGGAAATAATTGAAGGATACAGTAATAGCGAGTTTTCTCATCATTAGTGAATAGGGTGGCTATATCATTTAATTTAGTAAGATGTGCCACAACAGTTTCAGATTCATAGCCATAAAAAGGATCAGATTCAACCAAAGTAATTATATCAGGATCGACAGAGAAATCATAATCCTTATCGGAAATACAGATAGGTGAAGTAGCAAAAGCAGGGTCATATTTCATTCTAGCATTCAGAAACTTTTCTTTTAGGTTAGCTAATAATTTCTTTAGATCAGATCTATCATTGCAAGCAAGAAAATCTCTAGCAGTTTCTTCATCCATAACATAACCCTCAGGCACAACTGGCAATTCATATCTAGGGAGGAGAAAACCCTTGATTGTGGCTATTTATGGATTTGTGGATGGAGAAGAGGACGGGAAGAGGGGGGCAGCGACGAGATTAATGCAATGGGGAAGCGGAGCGTGCTATGGGGAAGCGGAGCGGCCGATTTAGTCCTTGGCTAGTCAAACGCATTTGTTGCCACGTTCACACCTCCATGTGCTTTGTTCAGACCACCACGTCTGCCACGACAAAACGCAACTTCTCACTAAAGTGAATAGCCCGATCGTGCACATCCATGATTATAGAAGTAATGCAACTTCCCTTCAAAAAATTATGTAATGCAACTGCTCCCTCATTACATAGAACAAAGTCATACAGTGGGACAACTGCATTTATACGCTTGTTTCATCTGCACGTGTCATGTTTTATATTTGTCCTAAAATATGTTGTAAAACTTTACAAACAATGGAATGGCAAATGGATGTGACAAAACTTCATCAGCAACCGCGTGGATTCGTCTGCCATATATCTGATGTCCGGTACCGAGGAGGGGAATGTTGATCCATGCGATGCCATGCGTTTCATCTCGACCCATATCATGCACCCCTAGCCAACCGGGCCAAAACATGCACCGCTAGCCTTCTCGATCCAAACAATGAGCTAGTGTCCACCATGCGCAGAGATGCTCATGTGGACAGGTTTGCTAGCACTAGTGAATGACGTCGGATCTCGGTGTGCAATATGTGTAGCCGCGTGTCTCTTTGGCATGCCTGGCATACCGACGGGAGGGACTCGTCGAAGGTCCAACAAACCGCGGTGGGGTCAATGGTGGATGTATGGTGTGGGTCAACCTGGCTAACGGTGCATGGTTTGAGTGTAGGTGGCTGGGAGGCTAGATGGCTAATGAGTGCGCATGCGTCATCTGTACATTGTCAAGTTTGAACGGTGGTTATCTATGTGGCCATGCGTGCATGCATGGTGTGGGTCCATTTGGCGTGCGGCGCACGGGACGTGCCTTCGTGGCCAGGGCGCACAACTTGCAGCACTGAGTTCTGAAGCAGATGAAGGGGCGGGCCCCGGTCTCCGTCCACAAGCAAGACGTGTTCCCTCTCGATGGCTAGTATCGGGATGTGTTTTGGTCTCGTTTACTGATAACCCACAAGTATAGGGGATTGCAATAGTTTTCGAGGGTAGAGTATTCAACCCAAATTTATTGATTCGACACAAGGGGAGCCAAAGAATATTCTCAAGTATTAGCAGCTGAGTTGTCAATTCAACCACACCCGGATAACTTAATATCTGCAGAAAAGTATTTAGTAGCAAAGTAGTGTGGAAGTAACGGTGACAGTGGCAAAAGTAATAGTAGCAACTTTGTAGCAATGGTAACAATGGCAACGGTAAAGTAACAAAGCAAAGATCAATATGTGAAAAGCTCATAGGCATTGGATCACTGATGGATAATTATGTCGGATGCGATTCTTCATGCAATAGTTATAACATAGGGTGACACAGAACTAGCTCTAGTTCATAAATGTAATGTAGGCCTGTATTCCGAATATAGTCATAGTGCTTATGGAAAAGAACTTGCATGGCATCTTTTGTCCTACCCTCCCGTGGCAGTGGGGTCCTATTGGAAACTAAGGGATATTAAGGCCTCCTTTTAATAGAGTACCGGACCAAAGCATTAACACTTAGTGAATACATGAACACCTCAAACTACGGTCATCACCGGGAGTGGTCCCGATTATTGTCACTTCGGGGTTACCAGATCATAACACATAGTAGGTGACTATTGACTTGTAAGATAGGATCAAGAACTCACATATATTCATGAAAACATAATAGGTTCAGATCTGAAATCATGGCACTCGGGCCCTAGTGACAAGCATTAAGCATAGCAAAGTCATAATAACATCACTCTCAGAACATAGTGGATACTAGGGATCAAACCCTAACAAAACTAACTCGATTACATGGTAAATCTCATCCAACCCATCACCGTCCAACAAGCCTACGATGGAATTACTCACGCATGGTGGTGAGCATTATGAAATTGGTGATGGAGGATGGTTGATGATGATGACGGCGATGGATTCCCCTCTCCGGAGCCCCGAACGGACTCCAGGTCAATCCTCCCGAGAGAGATTAGGGCTTGGCGGTGGCTTCATATCGTAAAACGCGATGAATCCTTCTCTCTGATTTTTTTTCTCCCCGAACATGAATATATAGTGTTGGAGTTGAGGTCGGTGGAGCCTCAGGGGGCCCATGAGACAGGGGGGCGTGCCCAGGGGGGTAGGCGCACCCCCCACCCTCATGGACAGGGTGTGGGCCCCCTGGTCTTGATTCTTTCGCCAGTATTTTTTATTAATTCCAAAAATATTCTCCGTGAAGTTTCAGATCATTCCGAGAACTTTTATTTCTGCACAAAAAAACACCATAGCAATTCTGCTGAAAACAATGTCAGACTGGGTTAGTTCCTTTCAAATTATGCAAGTTAGAGTTCAAAACAAGGGCAAAAGTGTTTGCAAAAGTAGATACGATGGAGACGTATCATTTACACACAACCTACATGAAGGCTTATGTGTGCCGCTCTCGATGTTCGATCACACCCACACCGCAAAAGGTCCCAAGAAATTCCTGTCCCTCGTGAGTTTGCATAGATTATAGCGGCGGCAGATGACACCCGGCATTTTTGCCCTTAACAACTGCTCTGAGGTGGCCCTTCCCATTGGTCGCACATGGACCATATATGGACCAGAGCTTAGCATGTGATTGTTACCCCATTCCGTGCTATGATTTCATGTGGCCGCGGTATAGATTGTGAATGTCCCGATGATACTACCCTAGAAATGCGGTAAATGTCCCAAATATGGGACGCGGGACCCAACAAAGGCCGGGACCTAGCATTTGCGTGTGGATTGTTCTCCGTTGACTCGACAGAAAGCACCTGCAACGCCCTCGATGCGACTATAGCTCCCACGTGTCGAGGCATGACTTAGAGACATAATCGCATTGAGGGCATATGTCGCAAGTGAGGTAATCTTCACACAACCCATGTAATACATAAGGGAAAAGATACATAGTTGGCTTACAATCGCCACTTCACACAATACATGAATAAAGCATTACATCATCCAAATACAATCAAGGTCCGACTACGGAACCAAAACAAAAGAAGAACCCCAAATGCGACAAAGGTCCCCGATCGACCCCAACTGGGCTCCACTACTGATCAACTAGAAAGAAACAACACAAAGGACAAGATCTTCAGCGAGCTCCTCCTGAGCTTGGTTGCGTCATCTGCTCGGTAACATCGGCACCTGCAAACTGGTTTTGGAAGTATCTGTGAGCCACGGGGACTCAGCAATCTCGCACCCTCGCGATCAAGACTATTTAAGCTTATAGGAAGGGTAAAGGTATGAGGTGGAGCTGCAGCAAGCGACTAGCATATATGGTGGCTAACATACGCAAATGAGAGCGAGAAGAGAAGGCAAAGCACGATCGAATAAAGTATGATCAAGAAGTGATCCTATAACAACCTACATCAAGCATAACTCCAACAACCGTGTTCACTTCCCGGACTCTGCTGGAAAGAGACCATCACGGTTACACACGCAATTGATTCATTTTAATTAAGGTCAACTTCAGGTTTTCTACAACCGGATGTTAACAAATTCCCATCTGCCCATAACCGCGGGCACGGCTTTCGAAAGTTCAAATCCCTGCAGGGGTGTCCCAACTTAGCCCATGACAAGCTCTCACGGTCAACGAAGGAATAGACCTCCTCCCGAGACATTCCGATCAGACTCGGTATCCCGGTACTCCAAGACATCCTCGACAATGGTAAAACAAGTCCAGCAAGACCGCCCGATGCGCCGACATCCTGATAGGAGCTGCACATATCTCGTTCTCAGGGCAACACCGGATGAACACTACGTACAGCTAAAACCAGCCCTCAATTTTCCCCGAGGTGGCGCCGCAAGTGGCTCTAGTTTGGACCAACACTTAGACAAGCACTGGCCCGGGGGGTTAACATAAAGATGACCCTCGGGATGCGCGACTCCCAAGGGAAAAAAGGCTAGGTGGCAAATGGTAAAACCAAGGTTGGGCCTTGCTAGAGGAGTTTTATTCAAAGCAAACTGTCAAGGGGTTCCCATTATAACCCAACCGCGTAAGGAACGCAAAATCCGGGAACATAACACCGATATGACGGAAACTAGGGCGGCAAGAGTGGAACAAAACACCAGGCATAAGGCCGAGCCTTCCACCCTTTACCAAGTATATAGATGCATTAATTAAATAAGAGATATTGTGATATCCCAACAAGTAAACATGTTCCAAACAAGGAACAACATCTCCATGTTCCAAAAAGGAACAAACTTCAATCTTCACCTACAACTAACAACGCTATAAGAGGGGCTGAGCAAAGCGGTAACATAGCCAATTAACGGTTTGCTAGGACAAGGTGGGTTAGAGGCTTGGTTCAACAATATGGGTGGCATGATAAGCAAGTGGTAGGTATCGCAGCATAGGCATAGCAAAAGAGCGAGCAACTAAGCAAGCAAAGATAGAAGTGATTTCGAGGGTATGGTCATCTTGCCTGAAATCCCGCAAGGAAGAAGAACGATTCCATGAAGAAGACAAACGGACGTAGACGAACGGGTCCTCACAAACACGACGTTATCGATCCAACCCGAAGAAGCAAACACCGGAAAGAAGCACACAACATAGTAAACAACCAACACATGAACATGGTATGATATGCGGGATGCGGTATCCGATGCATATGCATGATTTGCAAGGGAATGCATGAACCTGGCCTCAACTTGGAAAACCAAGTGTGCCACTGGACATATGAGATGGAATCGCTTGAAAACGATATAAAGATCACCGGAAACGGAGTTACGGTTTGGAAATGGCAAGCAATTCAAATATGACACCGGTCTGCGATTTACAGCAAGTAGCCATCTAAATGCAACGAAATGAACATGCTACAGCACTCAAACATGGCAACAAAATACATGGCAGGGATGCATTCAAGATGCTTAACAAAAGTCTAGCACTGAGCTACGGCCAATTCATCCATTAACAGGTTCAAACAAGCATGGCAAAAATGCATATGAAAGACAGATCTCAGACTTAGTGAAATTAACACTTGGCTGGAATTTCAGATCAGGTAGTACTCTTCGGAGCAACAAAACTACATGCTACAGGACCTGAACATGGCAAAGTAAGACATGGCATGGAGCTACTCAAAAATCATAACAAAAGTCCCTTAGTGACCTTGAGCCAAAAGGGATCAGAAAACACATTAGCAAGCATGTGAAACTAGCAAAAGCATAATCAGTTTTCGGACTTGGTGAAAACTGGCACATGCTGAAACATAACTCAAGTAGGCATGTTCACGAGCTCGATGCACACATTACGGAGTCATGAAAAACTAAGCATACATCTATCAAGAACACACAAAATGCAAGCTATAAATGGCAAGAACAATAACATAGCATGCACGGATCAACTACAACATCATCGGCAAAATTGCAAACAAGTTGACAATCTGCCCAGATTCACGAAATAGCAAAAGTAGAGCTCGATTGACTCAAGCTAGGGTGCTCCATAATTGCAAACAAAGACATGGATGGATAGAGCACCACAAGATTAATAAAACATCCTTACTGATCATCCTCAAAAGAGGCACGGATCACTCGGAAACAACATGAACATATGACAACATGAGATAAACAGCTCAAGGACTTAGTGGAATTGCTAAGTCCCTGAAAACAGAATTACCAAGTGCCTCACTTTGCAAGCTTGCACTAGTCACCACACACATCACAAAAATACATGGGTTGCACCTCTGGAAAGATGACAAAACCCTTAACAAAACATATGTAGAGCATCAGGGCATATCATGCGCACAATAATCATGGCAAAAATGACAAATATCTAAATGGAGTAGCAGATCTGACAATTATCTCAAGTAGCCCTCTTCTAATAGCATTTCGGGCACCAAGATGAACTCAAATGAAAATGATGCAATGGAATGAAATGATGTGCTCCCTGAAACGAACATTTTGATATGCTATATGCATGAATCAAAGCTACGGATGCGGAGTTACAATGCGATGAACATGGGCATATGAAACATGGAAATCTCGGGGACGGAGATATCCGGGACGAGGTGGATCCGGATCGGGACGAGGTGCGTTTGGATCGGGGGAGTGGTGGATCTCATCCCACTCCCCGGATCGAATCCGGCCGGAGCTCCGGCGAGCTCTTGAACTCCGGCGAGGTTCATGGTGGCGAGGCGACGGCGCTGAGGAGGCCGGGGGGCAGCGCGCACTCCAAGGGCGGTGGCGGCGAGCAAACGCGGTGGCGCGGGTCGTAGCCGGCGCGGTGGCGGAGCCGGGCCGCCGGCATCGGGGTCGGTGAAGACAGCGGCGACGAGGCGCGCTGCGCACTGGAGCCAAGGCGGCGCGGGAGGGCGGCGGCGGCGGGCCCGGCGTGGCCCGGTTCAGCCCCGGGGCGGGCCGGATCTGGGCCCCGGGTGGCCGGCGCGGTGGGAGAAGGGAGATGGCGACGTGGCGGCGGCGGATTGGGTGCGGCGGTGGAGGTGCTGAGGTGGCGGCTCGCCATTGGCTGGAGCGAGGTGGCAGCGGGCGGCGGACATGTCCAGCGCGGTGAGGACGCGTCCGGCGGCGCGCGGGGAGGAATTTTAGGGTTTGGACTGCGGGATTTTCGGAGGGAGACACATATTTATAGGTAAAGGAAGCTAGGGGAGTCCAAATGAGGTGCAGTTTTCGGCCACGCGATCGTGATCGAACGCTCTAGATGATGGAACATGTTTAGGTGGGTTTTGGGCCAAATTGGAGGGTGTTGGGCTGCAACACACACGAGGCCTTTTCGGTCCCTCGGTTAACCGTTGGAGCACCAAACGAAGTCCAAATGATATGAAACTTGACAGGTGGTCTACCGGTAGTAAACCAAGGCCGCTTGGCAAGTCTTGGTCCAATCCGGAAATGTTTAATCCCCACACACGAGAAGAAGGTAGAAACGACCACCGGAGGAGAACGGAGCGCTGGAATGCAAAACGGACAACGGGGAAAATGCTTGGATGCATGAGACGAACATGTATGCAAATGAAATGAACATTATTACATGATATGCAATGCATGACACGCAAGCAAAGACAACGCAACAACAGTGAATAACTGGACGACACCTGGCACATCGGTCTCGGGGCGTTACAGCACCGATGAAAACGGAGGAACGGGCCCGCACTCAGTGCACAAACCGGACGCGTTACCTCAAGGTAGACCCACCGTCTAGACCATGCACCCCCGCCGTCTAGACCCACGTGGCGCACCACTTAGGCAATAGACCAACACCACTTACGCCGGCCCCCAAGCCAACCATTCCCCGTTTAGACTCATGTGTCGCACCCCGAAAATAGCTTAGCACAAGACCTTCACCCCGATTTCCACAACATGCACCACTACACGTAAGTGTCCACAAAATGGACTATCGCATTATCAACATTGTTTTTGCCAAAACAAGTAAGTTGTTTTTAAATTGCTTGAAAATAGTAAGGTTTTTATTAAATTATAATTTCATTAATTACACATTATAAGGTGCATTTTTTGTCCCTCAAAAAGGGGTGCATTCCTTTTTGTAAACCCACAAAATTCCTTCCTTTCCCTCGAAAAAACGAATTCTTCTTCACCCTCTCACGATCACGTTCACGGTGCTTCGCCCTATAATCTAGGAGTGGTCGATCCAATCTCCCAACGGGGGACAACTTCCACGCACTATCTATCTTGGTTGGTTGCAACCATCTCTCCAAAACGGTTTATTATGGGAAAATCACATTCTTTTGTTTTTCCTTCCAAAGATATGTGCCGAAAAAACGTGGAACAAAATTGTAGAAGGCATGGTGGGATACATGCACATGCTGTACTTTTGTACTACAAGTGCACTTGTTGGCAAAATGCATGTGCACGTGTCATGTTTCATTTTTTCTTGAAAATTATGTTGTACAGCTTTACATAGATGCTTGAATTATTGTTTTCATATGTTAATAATTCCTAAATATTGAAATTCAGCATGCACATAACACATGGCATCCAAGCTTCATCGGCGACCGCTTGGATTCGTCTTGTATATGCCCGCTGTCTGGTATCGGGCAGGGGAATGTGGATCCATGCGATGCCATGCGTTTCATCTGTACCCATGTCATGCACCCCCAGCCAATTGGGTCGACAACATGTGCTGCAAGGCTTCTCGATACTAACCATGTGCTAATGTCCACCATGGGCAGAGATGCTCAGGTGCACATGTTTGCTGGCACTAGTGAATGACGTCGTATCTCGGTGTGCAATATGTGTAGTCGCGTGTTGCTTTGACATACCTGGCATGCCGAGGGAAGGGACTCGTGTCGGAGGTCCAACGAACCAAGGTGGGGTCAATAGTGGATGGATGGTGTGTGTGCACCTGGCAAACGGTGCATGGTTTGAGTGTAGCTGGCTAGGTGTGCATGGCTGGGGGCTAGATGGCTAATGAGTGCGCATGCGTCTTGTGTACATTGTCAAGGTTGACCGATGGGTGTCTACTTGGCCATGCGTGCATGCATGGTGTGTATCCAGTTGGCGTGCGGCGCATGGGACGGGCCTTGGTTGCTAGGGTCCACATCTTGCGGCACAGAGTTCTGAAGCAGATGAAGGGGCAGGCCCCGCACACTGTTCGTAGGCCAGACTCGTTTCCTCTCCATGGACAATGGCTCTGAGGCGGCCCTTCTCTTTGGTGGCACATGGCCCATATATATGGACCAAAGAGCTTAGCATGTGATTGTTACCCCATTCCCTGCTATGATTTCATGTGGCCGCGGTATAGATTGTGAATTCCCGATGATACTACCCTAGAAATGCGGCAAATGTCTCGAATATGGCACGCGGGACCCAAGAAAGGTCGGGACCTAGCATGCGCGTTTGGATTGTTCTCCGTTGACCCGAGAGAAAGCACCGATGAAAACGGAGGAACAGGCCCGCACTCAGTGCGCAAACCGGACGCGTTACCTCAAGGTAGCTAGATCCAAACCATGCACCCCCGCCGGCTAGACTCACCTGGCGCACCACTTATGCACTAGACCCACACCACTTACGTCGGCCCCCAAGCCAAGCATTCCCCCCGGGTAGACTCATACTCCCTCCGTCCGGAAATACTTGTCATCAAAATGGATAAAAGAGGATGTATGTAGACGTATTTTAGTTCTAGATACATCTATTTTTATCCATTTCGATGACAAGTATTTTCGAACAGAGGGAGCATGTCGCACACCACAAAATAGAATTAGCACAAGACTTTCACCCCGATTCACGAGGTTACTACCTTGTGCACCCCTAGCCAGCATGATACATTGCATGCACCTAGAGCTACCTGGGCCCACAGCATGCACCACTACACGTACTGTGTCCACAAAATGAACTAACCCATAATCAAGTTTTTTTAGCCAAAACAATTTAGTTATTTTTATAATGGCTTGGAAATAGCAAGGTTTCTGTTAAATAATAATTTCCTTAATTACAATAAGGTCCATTTTTGTCCCTCTCAAAGGGGTGCATTCCATTTTGTAACCACACAAAATTCCTACCTTCCCTCAAAAAAAAGAATTCTTCTCTCACGATCACGATGGCCTCACTCTATAATCTAGGAGTCCGTCCAATCTCCCCACGGGGGCCAAGTTGCACGGAGTAGATATTTTTGGTTGGTTGCAAATTTCTCTACAAAATGGTTTATTATGATAAAATCAGCTTATATTTTTTTACTTCCAAAGACATGTGGCGACAAAAGCATGGAACAAAATCGTAGGAGGAACGGTTAGATACGTGCACATGCTGTCTTCTTCTACTACAACTGGACTTGTTGGCAAATTGCATGTGCACATGTCATGTTTTAATTTATCTTGAAAATTATGTTGTACACATTTACATAGGCGATTGAATTATTGTTTTCAGATGTTAATAATCCCTAAATATTGACCACGTGATACGTGCGGTAAGCAATCCAAACAATTCAAAAAAATCCCTAAATATTGAATTTAAGCATGCACCTAGAAATTATCAGTCATAGAACCAACATCTCTTTCGTAGAGATTAAGATACTTCCACAATAAACCTAATAGTACAAATTCAAAGGATCAACTTAATACATTAACAGCACATAGGGATGTAGCCCAGGAATTCAACGAGTAGAGAGAAAAGGAGGAACAAAAGCTGGAAGAAGAAGGATCAGCCAGCAGCAGCGCCATCAGCCTCCTAGCCTCACAACTCCAGGTCTCCAGCCTTGTGAACTCTAGTTTTTTTCCTGCGAAACACGAATGGCAAAGTTGCTGTTACAGATTAGGACTTAGTGAAAATTATAGTTATGCTAAAGCAGTTATAATGACTAGCAGTGTTGACATGATGGTTACAACAAGCAAACAAAACCAAGCTCACAAGTTGCAACTTACTTTTAACATCAAATAATTATATTAACATGACCACTTTAGAACAAGATTTTACCATGCAACATAAACTTGTCATAGCAACAAAAGGCATGGCATGAAAGTATTAACAACATAATGCAAATAATTATTAGGAAGCATGGCCATAGGAGTTATATTTTTAGTGGCAACCTTCAAGCAAAGTTGCATAGTTTTATAACAGAAAGGGTTGTTGTTATTGGTAGAGGCACACTGAGGTTGGCTAGCTGAGGGAGTCCTGGATTAGGGGGTGTTCGGGTAGCCGGACTATACCTTCGCCGGACTCCTGGACTATGAAGATACAAGATTGAAGACTTCGTCCCGTGTCCGGATGGGACTTTCCTTGGCGTGGAAGGCAAGCTTGGCGATGCGGATATTCAAGATCTCCTACCATTGTAACCGACTCTGTGTAACCCTAGCCCTATCTGGTGTCTATATAAATCGGAGGGTTGTAGTCCGTAGAACAATCATCTTCATACACAACATTCATACCATAGGCTAGCTTCTAGGGTTTAGCCTCCTTGATCTCGTGGTAGATCTACTCTTGTACTACCCATATCATCAATATTAATCAAGCAGGAGTAGGGTATTACCTCCATCGAGAGGGCCCGAACCTGGGTAAAAACATCGTGTTCCTTGTCTCCTGTTACCATCCGGCCTTGACGCACAGTTCGGGACCCCCTACTCGAGATCCGCCGGTTTTGACACCGACATTGGTGCTTTCATTGAGAGTTCCCGCCTTTAGGTCCGATGGCTCCCTTGATCATCAGCAACGATGAGGTCCAGGGTGAGACTTTTCTCCCCAGACAGATCTTCGTCTTTGGCAGCTTCGCTCCGCGGGCCAATTCGCTTGGCCGCTTGGAGCAGATCGAAAGCTACGCCCCTGGCCATCAAGTCAGGTTTGGAAGCTTAAACTATACGGCTGACGTCCACGGAGACTTAATCTTCGACAGGTTCGAGCCACGGCCAAGCGCGCCGCACTATCTCGAGGGGCATGATCTAGCTCTGCCTCCGAACAGTGTCCTAGAGGCCGCACCCGCACCGGTTCCGACCCTTAACTCAAAGCCTATTGCGCCGGTCGAGGATGAGTGGTTGGACGTCACCTCGGGGGCTGTGATCTCAAAGGCGATCGAGCCAAACACCAGCCCTGCACTCTGCGTAACCCGTGACTCCAAGGATCCGGACTCTTCCCCGGACTCCGAACCCCCCGCGCCCCTGCCAATCGAATCCGATTGGGCACCAATAATGGAGTTCACCGCCGCGGACATCTTTCAGCACTCGCCTTTTGGCGACATCCTAAATTCTCTCAAGTCTCTCTCTTTATCAGGAGAGCCCTAGCAGGACTATGGTCAGCGAGGATGGGATACGGACGATGAAGAAATTCAAAGCCCACCCACCACCCACTTCGTAGCCATTGTCGACGACTTAACCGACATGCTTGACTTCGGCTCCGAAGACATCGACGGCATGGACGACGATGTAGGAGACGAACAGGAACCACCACCTGTAGGGCGCTGGAAGGCCACCTCGTCATATGACATATATATGGTGGACACTCCAAAAGATGGAGATGGCGATGGAACAGCGGGGGATGACACCTCCAAGAAACAGCCAAAGCGCCGGCATCAGCGGCGCCGCTCTAAATCCCGCCAAAGCAAAAACGGTGATTCCGGCACGGGAGATAATACTACCCCGGATAGCGCCGAAGAACACCCACCCTAGCAAGATTCGGCGCAGGAAGATGGAGAAGCCAGCCCTCATGAGAGAGCGGCAGACCGAGAGGTTGAGGATGATAACTATATGCCTCCCTCCGAAGACGAGGCAAGCCTCGATGATGACGAATTCGTCGTACCATCAGACCCCGCCGAACAAGAGCGTTTCAAACGCAGGCTTTTAGCCACGGCAAACAGCCTCAAGAAAAAGCAGCAACAACTTAGAGCTGACCACGATTTGCTAGCTGATAGATGGACTAAAGTCCTTGCGGCCCAAGAGTATGAACTCGAACGCCCCTCCAAGAGTTACCCAATGCGTAGGCCGCTATCCCGATCAGAGGAGGAAGCGCCTACATCACCAGCGCACGACATGGCAGACCGGCCACCTCGCGGCCGCGACAGAGAGGCCTCTCGGCCCTCCAACCAAGCCATGCCCCGACGCCGCTCAACTAAGGCACGGGAAACGGCGCCAGACCTGCGAGACGTACTGGAGGATAAGGCAAGACAAACAAGATCGATCTACGGATCGCGCAGGCGCCCTACGGCATGTGACGATGATCTTCACTCCGGATACAACAAATCCGGCCAGGCCGAACACAACAGACATAGCTCTTCTGAGCTGCGTCGTGATATAGCCCAGTACAGGGGCGCCGCACACCCACTATGCTTCACGGATGAAGTAATGGATCATAAAATCCCGGAGGGTTTCAAACCCGTTAACATCGAATCATACGATGGCACAACAAATCCGGCGGTATGGATCGAGGATTACCTCCTTCACATCCACATGGCACGCGGCGATGATCTACATGCCATCAAATACCTCCCGCTCAAACTTAAAGGACCGGCCCGGCATTGGCTTAACAGCTTGCCAGCAGATTCAATCGGTTCTTGGGTGGACCTGGAAGCCGCATTCCTCGACAACTTCTAGGGCACCTACATGCGACCACAGGACGCCGACGACTCAAGCCACATAATTCAGCAGCCAGAGGAATCGGCCAGGCAATTCTGGACACGGTTCCTAACAAAGAAAAACCAGATAGTCGATTGTCCAGACGCAGAGGCCCTAGCAGCCTTCAAGCATAACATCCGCGACGAGTGGCTTTCCCGGCACCAGGGACAGGAAAAGCCGAAATCTATGGCAGCCCTCACGACACTCATGACCCGCTTTTGCGTGGGAGAAGATAGCTAGCTAGCTCGCAGTAACAACTTAGCAAAGAACCCTGGTAATTCGGATACCAAGGACAAAAGTGGCAGGACACGTCGACATAAGCAAAAACACCGTGTTAGCAGCGACAGCAATGAAGACACGGCAGTCAATGCCGGATTCAGAGGCCATAAATCCGGTCAGCGGAAAAAGCCATTCAAAAAGAATACACAGGGCCCGTCCAGTTTGGACCAAATACTCGACTGCTTGTGCCAGATCCATGGCACCCCCGAAAGGCCAGCCAATCACACCAACAGGGATTGTTGGGTGTTCAAGTAGGCAGGAAAGTTAAGAGCCGAAAACAAAGACAAGGGGCTGCATAGCGATGACGAGGAGGAGCCCAGGCCGCCGAACAACAATGGACAGAAGGGCTTTCCCCCACAAGTGCGGACGGTGAACATGATATATGCAACCCACATTCCCAAGAGGGAGCGGAAGCGTGCGCTACAGGACGTATACGCGATGGAGCCAGTCGCCCCAAAGTTCAACCCATGGTCCTCCTGCCCGATCACCTTTGATCGAAGGGACCATCCCACTAGCATCCGTCATGGCGGCTTCACCGCATTGGTTCTCGACCCAATCATCAACGGATTTCATCTCACAAGAGTCCTCATGGACGGTGGCAATAGGCTGAACCTGCTTTACCAGGATACAGTGCGGAAAATGGGCATAGATCCCTCAAGGATTAAGCCCACAAAAACGACCTTTAAAGGCGTTATACCAGGTGTAGAAGCCAACTGTACAGGCTCAGTAACACTTGACGTGGTCTTTTGATCCCCGGACAATTTCCGAAGCGAAGAGTTAATCTTCGATATAGTCCCGTTTCGCAGTGGCTATCACGCCCTGCTCGGACGAACCGCATTCGCAAAGTTCAATGCGGTGCCGCACTACGCATATCTCAAGCTCAAGATGCCAGGCCCTCGAGGAGTAATCACGGTCAACGGAAACACCGAACACTCCCTCTGTACGGAGGAGCACACGGCGGCTCTCGCAGCGGAAGTAAAAAGCAGCCTTCTTAGGCAATTCTCCAGTCCGGCCGTCAAAAAGTCAGACACTGTCAGGCGCGCCCGGAGTAACCTACAACAAGACCGCCTGGCACGTTCTGAGCAGGCGTAGCAATGCGGCCCCAACCCCAGCCCTCGCGATATAGCAAAACTAGTGCCTCGCGTACATAACTACGCCCTTGAAATACCATGGGCACAGGGGAAGGGGCACAACAACGGCACGCCCAAAATACGGCTTAAAACGTACTAGGGGCTGCCGGATTCTTTTTTAATTTCTTCTTACTTTCAGGACTCCTCACCTCGGACGACCTGTTCGGCAATTCGACTGCCGCACAAACGATGCAAGATCCAGGGAGGCAGACAAGCCATGCCGCATTATGGAACTCCCAGGTGGTCTCTGTTACGAGCAGTATACCTGTTTTGAATACAATTCCGCGGCCTGCCCCTGGTCAGGACATGTTAAATAGTCCAATATCTTTTCGCTTATCGCACTACTTGTATCTTTCGGCTTTGATAAATAGCCTCTCTATAAACAATGCATAGCTTTTTGTCTATTTTTTGCATTATCCTCTTTTCATATATATGTTTATTAAATGACATGATTGCACACGTACATCATGGTACGGCAAACACGCCAGGGGCTTCAGTACCCCTCATTATGGTGTGAGAAGTCTGTACACTTTCACAAGTGCGGCACCCCGAACTTATAGCACTATATGCATCGGCTCCGAATCATGATTTGGGTCAATAGTTGGGTTTGCCCGGCTCCTATGTTTTGGTGCCTTACGTTCCGCTATATCGGCTATGGTAGCACTAGGAGATCCACTGTGATTGTGCCCCGGTTCAGCTGGGTTAAGCACCTCAGTGGAGAAAGCTAAAACTGACTATCATGATGAGGCGAGAGACCGGTCGCTGTTCGAGAGGTTTTTCGAGTCCCTAAAGACTTATGCCGCTTCGAGCGAGGAGCTGGCTCTGTCCGGCCAAGGCGTGGATAGCGCCCCGAACTCGGTCTTCCGAACTAGGGGCTTCGCCGAAATTTAAAATTATAAAGTTCTATGGCTAAGTGAGAGTGTTCAAGCATTATAGTCCGATTGCCTGGTTCGTTGTGCTGAGCGCCTCCCTCGAAGGACCCAACCATGGGAAAAAGAGCGCTCAGGTTTATCCCAAACACCCCAGCACTAGTGGCACGGGGGCAGAAGCCGACGACTGGCCATCTCTCAATTTTTGATAAACGGCCGCACAAAAAATAATATTTTAAATTCAATAAGCATTGCTTAGCGCATATGAATAAGTTTTCAGCGCACAGGATAAACACGAGCGAGTTCATTCAAAAATTACATCCTTGGTGCATTCATCCGCCACAAGGCGGGCACCTGCAAGAACATCCTTGTAGTAGTTCTCGGGCTTGCGATGCTCCTTCCCCGGTGGCGGCCCGTCCTTCACAAGCTTCTCACCGTCCAGCTTACCCCAGTGCACCTTTGCACGGGCAAGGGCCCGACGGGCACCTTCGATGTAGACGGAGCGCTTGATGACCTCGAGCCTCGGACAGGCCTCCACCAGCCGCCGCACCAGCCCAAAATAGCTCCCAGGCAGGGCCTCTCCGGGCCACAGCCGAACTATGAAGCCCTTCATGGCCTGTTCAGCCGCCTTGTGGAGCTTGACCAGCTGTTTTAGCTGGTCGCTCAGGGGTACAGGGTGTCCCGCCTCAGAATACTGAGACCAGAACACCTTCTCTGTCGAGCTGCCCTCTTCAGCTCGGTAGAATGTGGCGGCGTCGGATACGCTGCGAGGAAGATTTGCGAATGCCCCTGGAGAGCCCCGGATTCGGGTAAGTAACAAGTAGTTTACTTTTATATTTCTTCTTTGCATAAAGAATGCCTTACCCACTGCTATCTTCCTCATCTCCTCCAACTCTTGGAGGGCCTTTTGGGCTTCGGCCTTGGCAGACTTGGCAGTCTCAAGGGCCGTCGCGAGCTCGGATGCTTGCGCCTTTGACTCAAGCTCCAAACTCTCGTGTTTTTTCATGAGAGCCTGAAGCTCTTGCTGCACCTCGCCGACCTGAGCCCCAAGTCTCTCTCGCTCGGTGCGCTCCGCGGCCATTTTCTTTTCGGCCTCAGACAGCGCCTGCTTGAGGGTCGCCACCTCAGTCGTGGCCCCTACAATAAGCAGTACAATCCTGTTATTTTTTGCAATCACGCCTTTTTATAGGCACTTTTTCTGTAAGGTATTTCTTACCTTCTTTCTCCTCGAGCTGCCGCTTGGCAAGGCCGAGCTCTTGCTCGGTCCGCCCGAGGTCCTGTTTCAGGACACCCACCTCCGCAGTCAGTGTGGCGGTGGATAGCATCGAAGCCTGCATATGCATATTGACTCCTTTTTGTTAGACTCCTGCAAAATTTAACAGATTCTCTATTCGACTTTTCTTTCCGAATGCCAAACAAAGCATCAGGGGCTACTGTCTATGCGGTAATATTTTGACATATTTTTACTCACCTTGAAGCCTGTTAGAAGGCTAGCGCAAGCTTCAGTCAGTCCGCTCTTGGCGGACTGAACCCTCTGGATCACCGTACTCATTATAGTACGGTGCTCCTCGTTGATGGAGGCGCCGTAAAGCACCTCTAGCAGATTGTCCGGCACCTCCGGTTGGATGGAAGCCGCCGGCTTAGAAGGCTTGCTCCTCTTGGAAGGAGTTCGCCTACCGCGGTCCAGAACTGTTGAAGATTCCGGCACGGTGTCCGGCTCAAAGCCGGACTTGGAGCCCTGGGGGGCCTTGTCCCCTTCACTCCTGGAGTCCGGGAGGTTGCCTTGCGGCTCCTCCAGGACCACCTCCTCCTACCCCGGAGTTTGTCGCGATGCCACTTCGGTGTCGTCTACAGTGCGGGGGGAGACAGCGGGCGGAACTGAGTTCACGTCCGATGAGTCTAGGGAGCCACCCGACGATTCGTTGAATTCGGCCCGGGGCGGGCTGCATAATTACGTTCGACATTACGGAAAGTTGTGCAATGAAGGAGCATCATGAGTTACTTTGATATCCGAACTTACGATTTCGCCGGATGCTTGGCCCTGCTTGGCCACTCCTCTTCGCCCTCTTCGGCGTCGGGGGAGTAGTCCGGCGGAAGGGTCTTCCTTTTCTTAGACCCTTCGGCCTCCCCCGTTGGGGCGGCCTTCCTCTTCTCTCCTCCCTCTGCTGGGGGGGGAGAGTTTTCCTCATCCTCCTCCTCGTTTTCACGGGAAGAGGGTGTCTCAGACTCGCCGGATGACGAGTCCGACACCACCACGTTACGGGCACTCTTTCGAGTCCCCGTGGTCTTCTTCTTCTTGGCCTTCTTCTCCGGCACCACATAAGGCGCCGGGACCAGCAGCTTCACTAGTAGAGCTGGGGCTGGGTCTTCGGGCAAGGGAGCCGGACAGTTAATCGGTCCGGATACCGCCTGCCAAGCCCGTCAAAGGTGAGGGAGTTTAGATCCCGCATAGAGTCAAACTGTGAAAGAAAAAAGAGCTTAATATCCTGTAAAAGGTGAAGATAGCTTACCTCGCTAGCATGACGCTCCGAGCTGTATCCGCAGTCCTCGGAGGCGGATGCGGGAGCCTCGGCACCCTTGAATAGCACCTTTAAAGCATCTTCGTACGTCGTATCGAAGAGCCTATTAAGGGTTTGGTGCTGCGCCGGGTCAAACTCCCATAGATTGAAGTCCCGTTGTTGGCACGGGAGGATCCGGCGGACGAGCATAACATGGACTATATTAACAAGCCGGATTGGCTTGTTCACCAGGGGCTGGATGCAAGTTTGCAATCCGGTCACCTCTTTTTCGTCACCGCATGACAGGCCCGTCTCTTTCCAGGACATAAGCCGCGTGGGGGGTCCGGATCGGAACTCGGGGGCTGCGATCCATTTCGGATCGCATGGCTCGGTGATGTAAAACCACCCGGCTTGCCACCCCTTTAGGGTCTCCACGAAGGAGCCCTCGAACCATAGGACATTGGCCATCTTGCCCGCCATGGCGCCTCCGCACTCCGCCTGGCTGTCGCGCACCACCTTGGGCTTGACGTTGAAGGTCTTGAGCCAGAGGCCGAAATGGGGGCGGACGTGGAGGAAGGCCTCACACACGACGATAAACGCCGAGATGTTGAGGATGAAGTTCGGGGCCAGATCGTGGAAATCCAGGCCGTAGTAGAACATGAGTCCCCGGACAAATGGGTGGAGTGGAAAGCCCAGTCCGCGGAGGAAGTGGGGAAGGAACACTACCCTCTCATGGGGCCTTGGGGTGGGGAGAAACTGCCCCTTCTCGGGAAGCCGGTGCGGGATGTCCTTGGACAGGTATCCGGCCTTCCTTAACTTTTTCACTTGGACCTCCGTGACGGAGGAGACCATCCACTTGCCTCCCGCTCCGGACATGGCTGGAGAAGGTTGAGGTGGGAAGTACGGGCTTGGGCGCTGGAGCTTGAGTGCACAGGAGATGGGTAGGCAAAGGAGGAAGAAGGCGTAGGTAAAAAAGGTGGATCCTTATCCCCTTATATGGGCGGATGCGGTTGTGCGTCCCCACCTACCTAATAAAACTTGCTTGCCTCCCAAGCGTCGTGGTAAATGGCGCGGTTGGGTTACCCACATCCGTATTGATGAGAATCCCGTAAAAAGGGCACACGATCTCTGCTTTGACAAGACGTGCCAAGGAAACTGCCTCGCAAAACGTGCTGAGGCGGAAAAGTAGAGATGATTCGAGTAAAGGACTTGGCCGTAGTGTGATGCCGCACCGCGGAATACATCAACAGATTTGATTTGTGTTAATGTTATTCTCTCTATGGCAATACGTCGAAATTTATTTTGCAGAGCCGGACACTATTCTTGGTGTTTATAATCTTCTATGAAGGACTTGGAGGAGGAACCCGCCTTGCAATGCCGAAGACAATCTGCATGCCGGACTCGTTGTCATTGAAGCCTGGTTCAGGGGCTACTGAGGGAGTCCTGGATTAGGGGGTGTTCGGGTAGCCGGACTATACCTTCGCCGGACTCCTGGACTATGAAGATACAAGATTGAAGACTTCGTCCCGTGTCCAGATGGGACTTTCCTTGGCGTGGAAGGCAAGCTTTGCGATGCGGATATTCAAGATCTCCTACCATTGTAACCGACTGTGTGTAACCCTAACCCTATTCGGTGTCTATACAAACCGGAGGGTTGTAGTCCGTAGGACAATCATCTTCATACACAACATTCATACCATAGGCTAGCTTCTAGGGTTTAGCCTCCTTGATCTCGTGGTAGATCTACTCTTGTACTACCCATATCATCAATATTAATCAAGCAGGAGTAGGGTATTACCTCCATCGAGAGGGCCCGAACCTGGGTAAAAACATCGTGTTCCTTGTCTCCTGTTACCATCCGGCCTTGACGCACAGTTCAGGACCCCCTACCCGAGATCCGCCGGTTTTGACACCGACACTAGCCATCGAGGATGACCAGGTGGGACAGGGGCCACATGGTTGGGAGCGTTTGTGTGTGTAACTGCCATGGGACCCGGATGTCAATGGCTTACTCTGAAAACAAAAGGGGGTTTATAGTTTAGTGGGAGCCATCAAGCAAATTCGCAAAGTTTTTTAGCTGACAGATTTATACTTACTGAGATGCATAGAGTAAAATGATGGCATGTTGGAGGCAATAAATAAATTTGCTACATGGCTTGTCATGGCATCTAATTGCACAGAATGCTAGTACAAATCATGGAGAACAAGACATACAACATGAGCATCTCCATAAGAGCTGGTAGCTCTACCAAAAAGCAATCAACAACTCAAAAAAGGGTTCAAATATATTATCAAGCACTTAATAATAGAAAGACACATACAAAATTGGAGTAGAAGTGCAGGTGAACATCAAATTCTACCACTACAACAGTATAAATTTAGCCTAGGGTTCATATACATCATAATCCAGCCCCCAAAAGCATGTACTCAATCACTACCACCACAACTGTAAGCACGAGCAGTAGGAAGATTAGGAGTGGGGAAGCTTACTCTAAACAACAGTACCGCCACTGTTCAGACTAGGGGAGCGGCGAGGGAAGCGTGGAGAACAGCGGGGAAGCGAGTTGCGACCACTGTCCTCCTCCTCTTGCACTTTGAAGTCTCCGGTGACTCCGTTGGAGGCTGCACAATCTGCAACGGCACCTGGTGCACGGTGGCTTCCTGATCCAGTGGATGCTCTACCCTGGATCTGAACGCCCAGCACCTCCGCCTGACCCACGGGTTGGACGAGTCGGCCTGCTCCATCGCCCAGACGAGGATCTCGATCTTGTTTATCGGTCGTGAGGACGGGGGGGCAAAGCTTCTTCTTTTCTCTCTTCGTCATTTCCTTCATGGTGTCCATCGCCATCCAGCACATTTGAGTGTGTTGTCAAACCAAGAAAGGATCTTGGTCAACCTGGCCATCTTGCACTGGTCGCCGCCGGCGATCTGCTCGATCTCCTACTCCATCGAGTGGGGGTGGGGGTGGATGTGGATGTGGAAGAGGAGACAAGCAAAGTTGCGGCGGCGAGAAGGAGGAGATGGCTACCGTGGATTTGGAATGCAGGAGAGGAGGAGATGCATGCGGTTGTGTAATGGTGATGGAAGAGGAGAGGACCCTGGCGGCGAAGGTTATGCATTGGATGAGAGGGGCAGCGCGTGATTGTTTTTTTCCTATGACATTTTTCTGAGACAGTTTTTTCCTATGATTAAAATTCCATAGATTAAAACGGTTCCAAAAATCCCAACCACTGTAAAACTTTGTATAATAAATAGATAATTCGGGCCAACCAAAGCCCAAAACATGACATATAGTATGCTTAAAACTTAAATAACACCAAGACAAATATAGATAGATAGATTTTTTAGCTAAAAAGATAGATGGACGCCGCTTCTCCACCAGGCTCCTCCTCGCTCCTCCTCTGGGCGCCCTTCACTGCTCCTCTGTAGTGTTGTTGATGGGGTACGGCAGAGTGTGCATGCGCTCCTCGGTGGGGAAGACATTGTCGTAGTCCGTGGAGATGTTATGGGTGGTGAAAGCTATGAACTCACAGCCACACCAGAACACGTGGCCGAGGAGGTAGAACGCGTCGAAGAGGTTGGTGAAGTGGGCAAGGATAGCAACCACAACCCCGTTGTGGATGACCTCCTCGACTCGGTACATCCTTGGAGATCCCCGGGGGAGGTGCCCGTAGCTGGCCCCAAGGAAGAAGTCAGTGAACCCCCTTGCGCCCCTCCACCTTGAAATCACCCACACACGAAGGGTGCGCTCGACGTACACCCCGGTGGGGTAGAGCATCTCCGGCATGGTGGGGGGGGGAGCGGTAGGTTGGCCCGCTGTGCTACATGGCTGCGGCGGGCTGGTTCTTGGGGCTGTTTGAGGTGAAGAAAAAGAAGGGCAGATGCAAAATGCAGGTGGGAGAGTATGGGAGATGGATGAAGGGTGTGATAGGAAGAGGAACATGATAGGTGGCTTAAGTAGCCACTGTGGCAGTAATGGGGTGAAATGTGAAGAAGTTTTCCACCTACCTCGGCATCGGGAGTGTACACGCGTGGGAAACTGTAGTGTGAATCAAAATGCAAAGTTTAAGTGCTGCCCTGTGTGCCGTCGGTCGGGTCAAACGGGGATGGCTCTGTGGAGCGTGCTTCTTCGCGTATGTGCACACATGCAACGTAGGCTCGCTCGGGCGCATGCGACAGCGGAGGACATCGCTCGGTCCAACAGGTGAGCTTTTTACACAGCCCAACGACGCGCATGGATGGGAGCCCACCCTCGAGCGCATAAAAAAACCAGGCACAGAAAAAAACCGTAAGTATTATATGATTTATCGACGCCAAGGCCCTAGAAAATCCTTACAACATTAAAAGGCTACGAAACTTGGCAAGGGTGCTAGTCATGTTGGTACAAGGTTGTTGGTCCACTTCAAGGATGTCGACAAAACCATGCTTCGAGACGGACCCTTCCCATCCTACCCGAAAGGCCTCCCATGAAGCAGGTTCAGAATGACACCGAATTTTGCCAGGATGTAAGTCCAATGAGATCAACACTTGTTCATGTTGGCCAATGTGGCACTGACCATCGAAGGAGATAAAGATTGATACTTGTTCATGTACGCCCATAATTTTTTTACATTTGGTGTCGATAGAACACAAAAAATAAACATGACTATATGCTTTTAGGTCGTCACCCTCCCCAATTTGTTGGCCAACTCAGCAGGTTTTGCCTTAAGATGCCACCTCTTTCTGTAAGCTGCAATTTCTGTGGTTTTGGAATGTTGGTTCTCTTTCCTACAGAACGGGCATTTATAGCAACCGTTACGCCGGTACACAATCTTTGCATCCATGAGCCACTTGAAGATTTTCTTTCTGAAAGCTTCCCTCAGCTGTAGGTAGTTCTCCCATTCTTCCAAATCTGCAATCTGGTATTAGAAGAAAGAAAAATATCATGCCAGCGAATTGTACATTATATCAAAGGCAGGCATAAATGGATTGTTTTTTCTTTGTATTGGTTTTCTAAAACTTTGGTTATATGAAAGACAGGCATAAAATGGAACACAAATGATCCATTCATCTAACTTTGCAAACCCTAGGACTGATAACCGTATGATTAATAAAAAAAGCAAACAGTATGATTGTCTGTACGAATAGAGAGGAATAACAAGAGAGCAATTTCTAGGGTTAACCTCGAGAAGGCAAATTCTAGGGTTAATCTCTGCAGACACTAACCGATTCGTCGTCGTTGGTGCTGTGTTGGACCAGCTGCGGCTGCAAATCAGCGGCGACGACGTCCTTGTCGACCAGTTCCTTCATGGGGTCCACATCCGCCGCACGGAGCACACCAGCCACGTCCCCTCCTCCGGCAGGTAGGATCATCCCCGCCGGCAAGAATGTGGGATTTTTGGCGACGGCAACGAAGACGTGGGTGAACGCTGGAGGTGGGAGCGAGATTTGGGGAGTTAAAATTCAATTTGTTTGGGAGAGAGAGAGGTCAAGGCCACGCACAATTCGCCACTTTTGAAATTTAGGTAGAAACATGCATGTATACGGCATCGTGGACACCCAGAGATTTGCCCGAACCAACCAAGCAAAAGAAAGAGTGCACAATGTCGGTCCAGAAACGTAGCAACATAAACCGAACACCAAAATAGGGTGTTCAAAAAAAAGAACACCAAAATAGGAGGGACATTTTTTTGTTTTGCGCAGTACTACAAATACTAGAAGGGTGAACTACTGAAAAAAATACTAGAAGGGACTATCACACTTCTATCTTTACCATTTTTCTTAGTTCGATCCTTTTGGTTATATCTTGATCTAGTAGAATAAAGTTTAGTATGATCTAGCTTTGAGTTTTTGTGTTGATCCTTATCTGTGTAATTGAGTCCGTGAGCTATATATAATAAAGATTAGTCTTGAGTCGAGGGCTTGGTTATCTTGCTATGATCTTGAGGGAATAAAAGAAAAAAGAACGAATAAAAAGAAATAAAGAGATCATATTGATCTTATGGAGAGTAATGACTTCACATATAAAGATTATGATGAATAAAAGTTGTTGAGAGTTGACAAACATAGTTTTGGTCATCGTTGAAATTAATAGGAAGTAATAAAGAAAGAGAGGTTTTCACATATAAACATACTATCTTGGACATCTTTTATGATTGTGAGCACTCATTAGAATATGACATGCTAAAAAGTTGATGTTGGACAAGGAAGACAACGTAATGGGTTATGTTTTCTTATATCTGAAATAGATTATATTGTCATGGATCATCCAACATGTTGAGCTTGATTTTCCCCCTCATGCTAGCCAAATTCTTTGCACCAAGTAAAGATACTACTTGTGCTTCCAAATATCCTTAAACTCAGTTTTGCCATGAGAGTCCAGCATATCTACCTATGGATTGAGTAAGATCCTTCAAGTAAGTTATCATTATTGCAAGCAATAAAAATTGCTCTCTAAATATGTATGATCTATTAGTGTGGAGAAAATAAGCTTTATACGAGCTTGTGATATGGAAGAAATAAAGCGACGGACTGCATAATAAAGGTCCCTATCACAAGTGGCAATATAAAGTGACGTTCTTTTGCATTAAGATTTTGTGCATCCAACCATAAAAGCACATGACAACCTCTACTTCCCTCTGTGAAGGGCCTATCTTTTATTTTTGTCTTATACCTTATACAAGAGTCATGGTGATCTTCACCTTTCCTTTTTACACTTTATCCTTTGGCAAGCACTATGTGTTGGAAATATCCTGA